>NW_019524969.1:249966-473048 GCF_002814215.2 Seriola lalandi dorsalis | reverse complement strand
ACCCCACACACACACACACACACACAAGCATACATGCAGTGCAGCGGGTCACTGATCAACAGCCATGTTTTTGACCACCTGTAAGCTGCTGACAACAAAAGACCACCCACTGACATGAGAGTGCACACATCAGTTTGACCAAATAAGTGAATAGGCTATATTGATGAAATGCCAAAACCTCCCTGGTTGCATCCGATTTCCTTTGTTTTATATGATTATAAATTCATTATCTTTGGCTGAGGTAAGTTGGACCCAAAAGCAGCCAACACATTGGGGACAGTGCAGACAGGTTTATTTAACAAAATAACAGACATGAACAGACAACGTGAACAAACCCTTAACTAAACAGACGAACCAACACAGACAAAGGGGAGAAAACTAACAAAAAGTGTCTGCCATAGCAAACCATGACACATGGGCTTTTTTAAAGATCACTTTCAATTAAATGATTAATCAACTAATCAAGAAAATAATGGACAGATTAATCGATAATGAAAACAAGTATCACCTGCTGCCCTAGTACACAATATGAGCACGATATTTAAAATCATCAATCATAATCAGAGGAGTTGATTACTGTGGGGCACATACTGTAGCCAACAAAATAGATTTTCTTTAAGTAAACACTATCAAAAACCGAAAGAATATATTTAAATTCAATAATGTAGATCCCTCTGAGGTGAGCACACACACTGAACTGATTACAGCCAAAGACGTATTGCAAAACTTCTTTGTTTTCCACAGATAAGTATTTAAAGTTGTTTGAACACGTAGGAAGGGAAAAAAAAAGAGTAGGTACTTACTGATCAAAGCGGAGACGCTGTTAAGTTTGGGGTCATAAGGACATTTTCCCTTCCCAGAATCCACTTTACCAGGTTCAAGTCGGAAAATATATTCCTGTAACGGTAAGAATTAGGAAAAACATCATAAATAACTCTCTTGTTTTCTCTTCTCATTTGGTAACAGATTTACTGTGTTGAAGGAATCTGTTTTGTGTGTGTTATTGTTTTAATGCAGCATGTACAAGGCACTTCTAGATGTTATAATAAGCAGTTTTAAATGGCAGCAGCAGCATCAAACTAATGATGTGATCAGCTGGGAGAGACAAAATAACAATGACGAGGTGTGAGCTGCTGTGACCCTACAGGCACTGAACAACAGGCTCTCACAGCACTGCTGGATCTGCTGAGGGGAACAAAAAGCACACAAAGCCAGTTATCAGGGAGATGGAGAGGTGGAGGAAAATGCTGAGAGCAATCCAAAACTCATCCACCATGCTTCTGATATTAGTGGCTCGAACCAGAATTCATTATTCCACAGTGCAAGAGGACATCTTGAACATCTGTGTCAACACTGGGTATGTGTCTGCAGCGAGTTTTAGTCGGGCACTTCAAAGCTGGCTGATGATGCCTGACAGGTAGGAAATATGAAAGGGGAAGCAGAACAATGTCGAAGCTGTGTGCGTAACCCATTCTTGGATGTTTTTTTTTTTTTTTTTTTTAAAACAAGATAATAAGAAGATAAGAAAATATGTGTAGTGATGAAAATGTGTTTACCCGATGAAGGTCTGAGGACTGAAACATCATTAATAAAGTGAGTACAACTGACTTTACGGTGTGCGGGATTTTTTTTGGTCCTATCACAGTTTGTGTGTCTACATATGACATCACTCTCAGCAGCCATTACAGGCTCCATTGGCATGAGAATAGTACATTTACAAAGCACTCTTGTGTCGAGTGCTACTGCAGGGAAGTATGTTCCCCACACAAGAAACACATTCGTAGTGAACATTTTGACAGTAGTAGAACTCTTTTGGAGCTGAATTAATAACCCGAGATATATATATATATATATATATATATATATATATATATACACACATGTATTTATATACAAAAAAACCCCCAAAAAAACAGACAAACAGTATGTAATCCTCACTACTCCAGCTGAGACTGAAAAAGTACTCCAGGTGGGCACCAGACTTAAGAGCCTTTACAAAACTCCCTTCTGCCCACCTTGGCCTCCAAGGGCTCTGATGTAGTGCTGTAGTCTGCTGCCCGACTTGTTCTCCCTCCAGATTGGGGTGCCTGTAGGTAGTGGGACCCCTAAAACAGAGACATGGCACAGTGGGCCATCTCGTTACCGACATTCGATTCCAGATCAATTCTACTGTAAATTCAAAAATTGATGATGCCTGTGACATTAACAAGAAAAGAAAAAAATAGGAAAGTAGAAAAAGAAGGACCAGACTCGACGAAGATGAAAAATTCTGAAATAAAATTAAATAAAAATAAAACATAAAAACATCAAATTGAAGGTCAAAGTGGAGTGAAGAGAACAAGAGAGCCTGGTGGGTGACATCCATCATTTAGTAGCCATATTAGATTAGACTCAGTGTCATGGAAACACAGCTGCAAACTCCATGCATAAACCATGCAGCTCCAGGGAAAGACAAGAGAAAAGGGAATGCAACAAAATGAGACAACCAACATTTGAAAAAATGCATGACTTTCAGTGGTGTCTAATAAAGTGAAGAATGGAATATATTAAAACAAATATAGAAGAAGAATATTGAAATGGTTTAATTGAATAATGAATAATTGAATAAACTAATGGTTTTTAGTAACCTTCAACAAGCCTGACTGAAGCATGCTCCTAAACTAAGTACTGTAGTTCTTCCAAAATGTGTGGGTTCTGAAACAGCATCAAACAGCAGTTCAAAGAAAATGTTTCCAGTACTTTGAGTCAACTAAGGACTAAAAATGTGTGAAGCCCTCTGTGTACCAAGTGGAAGAATTTCTGAACAACTGGTTTCTGTTTACATCTACTCTTACTGAGGAAAATCTTTACAGTGTGAAGCAACATAGCTTTTAGGCCTTAGGGGAGAAGCTGAATGACAAGAGGCTGACTGACCTTTACATTGAAATCTGAACCCTGCATTTGAACAGTGAGACTAAACAGGCCGACTGGTGAGTGTAAGTGTGTGGACTGTAGCCGGTGCCGGCAGCTGCTGCAGCTCTGCGTGGCCGTCGTGCTGGATGGAGGGAGGGATGTAGGGAGGGATGGAGGGAGGGACGGAGGGAGGGCTGAGCTACAAGGCTGATGATGGATGAGAGGCTCCATCAGTAATGATGGCCTTTCAGAGGCTCTCAGCCAGACAGAAAGATAGGCCACAGGCTCTGGTGTGTATAAACAGGTGAGGAAGGGAGGGAGGTCTACGAGGAGGGAACATTTGCTATAGATATACTGTCAACATGCTATTCCCAGCAGCAAGAGAAGATTGTTGCTGCAACAATCTCTAAGCGGTGGCACTTAGGTGCCTCCCCGACAGCAATTTTGCAATAATAATGGAGATCTGGGGAGGACTGGCCATGAGCTTTTTTTTTTTTTTTTTCCTCTTTGTACCCTCCAGACCGTGAAACCGTGCAAATCGATGAAAACTAAGAGGCAGAAAATGATAGAAGAAAAGCAGAGTGCATGAAACTGAGGAGCAAGAGCAGAAGGAGACTCTCTGATCCGAGACTGATTGACAGATATGGTTCTTTAAGAAGTGGAGAGTAAAGGTCACAGTGTCTCCATGGCTGCCTGGCTGTGTCTTTGGTTACCTGTGACCTGCGTCCTCGGTCCACATAGGTGCAGATGGGGTTGTACGCCCCTGTCCCACACACATACAGGTGGGTCCGGTTCCATGGCTCAATCAGACGGATGAAGTTTCCACATTCCCCCTGAGGGAGGGCAAAACAAAACCCAGCAGGATTAGAGATTTAGGTTGGGAAAAAAAAAAAAAAAAAAGACTGAACATAAAACTGCAATGGAAAAAATGGTTACATAACACATAATGCCCCACTGATGGTTAATAACCCCTCTGCCTGGCTTAAAACCATCACATCTATCATTTCCACTGTTGGCTGGCTTGTGTTTGGCAGCTCTGTTCTCTGGCTCAGTGTGTCGGCTTGGCCCAGGCTTCACATCAGACCACACTGTCGGAGAGAAAATGTTTCCAAACACCATATAACTGTGTGGCAGAAACCAAGAAAAGCAGTGCATCTGAGCTGTCAAGTGTGTTTGAGGGTAAACCCAATTCAATGTTCTGTCAGACCTGACAACTGAAAAACATTCTGGTTAGACCAAAAGAAACTGCTGAGTGAAAATGTTGGTTTTTGGAGATTTTAAAATCCAATTAGGGTTTTTTTTTTTTTTCTTTTTAGAAAAATACAAAGACGTTGATGTGAAAATCTCAACATTGATGGAGTTTATGTAGAATTTGAATTATTCAAGTGGTAAGAATTTAGGCAGACACAACACTTCTCTTTTTGGACTGAAGACAAAGAGGTGCTGCTGGTGAAAGCGGCTCTGTGCTTTCGAGGTCTGCAGCTTTCTAATCTCTATTTGTCTAACCAGCTGTCCGCCTTCCTGGTCTCAATCCACCCAAATCAAAACTCCAAACTACAGAAATGTACAGGCTTATGATATCTGTTCAGATTTGTCCGTCATGTCGGCTGTTAGTGACAGCTGGCGAAAAAGAAAGGATGTACCAAGCATAAAAAAAGATTGTGTGCAGGATGGGGGATTTTGGCAGATCTTAGCAACACGCCAGATGCACAAGTCAGAGGTTTCAGAGGATGTGTTTTTGTGTGTGTTTTTGTGTGTGTTTGTGTGTGTGTGTGTGTTTTTATGCAAGTGGGCCTGCGTGTATTATTCGCGCACAGTTGTGCTCCCCCACAGAGAGCACAGTGGGGATGAGTGCCTTTGACCTCCCGCCTGAACCGACATCCCCTCTGAATTGCTTTTGAATTGTCATCATCTGTCATTCCCTAAAGAGCGGCCCGGACTGCCAAGATGTCTCACAGTGGCCAATTTTATTTCTTATTTTAGTGATGAAATTTCAAACCCACCTCTGACACACACACACACACACACACACACACAATTACACAGAGGCTCATACATGCACACGTGAACATACAGAGGCCAATACGATGTAGCCAGAGGCGGTGAGAGGCGCGGGTCACCAAGCACGCATAAATGAACATTCCAGTTGGATAAACAGCAGCCAATGCTCTCGACCAGCAGGGGAGAGCAGGGTTGTTAGCCAGAGCCTCATCACTCTGTCGGTGCTCACCACTTCTGGCAGCCCTCACCCCTAACATGGATGAGATGAGTGTGTATGTGTGTGTGTTTTCGGGGAGAGGGGGGGGGGCTCCAAATGTGTGAACAAAATCAAAAGAGAAGGATCTGGTTTTTTTTATATGAATTTCAATGATGAGTTTCAATCTCCGCCTTGTGGGGGCTGCGCTGGCGGTGGCTGTGCTCGAATGTCTGAATCGTATTAACACTTCAGACAGGCCTGTAGCTTCCGCTGGTTAATTCATTTTGTCTGCTTGTCAGGACAACAAAGAGTAAAATAATTATTGTGCAAAAAGAAAATAAGATAAAAACAAAAAAAGAAATGAAAAGAAATATCTCTAATATGTATGAGATATGTAGGTTAGTGGACTACTTTATGATGAAGACGACTGCTCGCTCAAGCTGCCGCTGGAGCTTAATTGGCGGCAGCTGTATGCAATCAGCAATCAAGGATGCAGAGACAGTGAGTGAGAGCTTCACAGCTCGTCACACGCTGCAAGGTGCTTTCAAATGTCCTTCAGTGACCCCAGTGCCACATTCAAATCTGAAGTGTCCCCCAAAAAAGACGCAATGAAATAACATTGGGGGGGATTTTCGCACAAGGGTGTCACCACATCAAATGATGTTTAAATGTGCAGCAGGTCACAAAGGACGCAGGTTGTAATATTTACTGTGACATTTCAGGCGCCCTGCTTTGTCTTGATGACGAATTTGCTTGAATGGTTTGTATGAAAACATTCAACACCTCAACAGCATGATTACTTTTAACACAATTAATGAGTCCTTTATTTTTTCGACCAGTTGATTGATTGTTCAGTTCGTGCAACAGTCAAAAACCCAAATTTAATCAATTCACAATGATATAAAACAGAGACAAACAGTAAGTACAATATATTTGACTATATTTGAAAAGCAGGAACCAGGAAACATTTTCTCTTAATAAGCAAAAACTCTTGGTAATTAATTTTCTTTCAAGTGACTAATGATTTTATAAAATAACTGTTTCATCACATCTTTTAATTTGATAGCACTTTACTTGGATACTTACATTGGTGTCTTTCCCTGACAAAACACACTCAGTCTTCCTCTGGGGGGCAACGGGCCAGTGGATCTGACAGAGAAAAGTCAACATGCTGGTTAGCTGTAAACTCGTGTTGAGCTCATCCAGTTTACTGTTAGCGTGGGACATTTCTTACTATGAGTGGCTCCTTGTTGATGTCGTGCAGATCCAGAGAGAGGATATAGTCTTTGCTGCCCACATACATGCGGTCGTGGTCCTCGTCCATGCGAAGGATACGATAGTCGGTCGAGTTCAGCAGAAAGGAGAAGTGGTGAGCTGTGCCGGTAGACTTTAACTCTGAAAAAAGAAGCAAGAAGAGTGGAAAATAAATGCTTGTGTTTGGGCTGTGGCTTTAAGACTGTAGTAGAAAAACATAAAGTCAAATTGGGAAACAGAATCCACAGACATGGTCACAGGAGATGTGTGTAGGCTGCTCATTTCTGGCACAGAGATGCCCTTTGGTTTGCCAAAGTTCCTCCATTCTTTCTTTACTAGAGGTGATCTCACCCTTTATCTTAACCAGACACAGAAACGCACATACATGCATGTACGTACGCACACACTATGCTACGCACGCTATGCTAATGTTGATGGCATGATAGTATGCTAATGAGCAACAAACCTACTATCAGACTCTCTGAAATTAATTTACAGAAGCCGTTTGTTCTCTTTTTCCTCTCAGTATTACTGTTACATCCTGCCATTACAGGGTTATGGTCACACAAAATCTGGTTATGACAAAAGCAAGGAGGCAAACAGGGAATCCAACCCTGTCTCCTAAATTACATTTACACACAACTGAACTGCAAAAGCAAATATGTTTTGGATGAAATGTAATCACTGTCTGGATTATGTTCAGAGGTAATGTATTTTTTGAATGAATAAAGCCGTGCTACATTTATTAATGGCAGTGGAGTTGCCAGGAGTTGGCTGGGGTGGATGGTGGGAGTACACAGGACATGAATGTCACACCAGAGACCAGGGTTTCACATCCAGAATCCCGTCTGCGTTTTAGGTTTAGGCAACAAAAGTGCTCTGGTTAATGGTGTTTTTTGTGAAATAGAAGTAAACACATTATGTTTTAAGTCACTGAACTTTTTCTGTATTAAACAAGACCACAATCTTTCCCTAACCTTAACCAAGTGCGGTGGGTTCCTGAACATAAGCATAAAACAGTGTGGTAATACTGTAGTCACTATTTCAGGACGGATTATTTTAATTAGGTTGTAACTGATGTTCAGTATCTATATATTTGCAAATGATCAAATATGTAAATTAACAACATATTCTCATTACGTTCATACAAATCATAATGTGTTCACAATTATGTTTCCTATGAGAAGTTTTTGTCACTCTATGTGACCATTCATTTCAGCCTGTGCTGGTTTTTCAGTATTGGACCCATATGCTGGACTGCTACCGGTATCATGAGTTGCAGTCACATAACATGGCTTCTATTACAAAAGGTCATAAAGCAGATAATGTTCAGTCCGATACTGGGTCTCATTCACCTTTTTTCCAATTCTGTCGAGCCATGAAAGAGATGATAGCCTTCACTATAATCTCTTCTTGTGAAGCGGAAAGGATGCCGACCGCTCCCAGGCTTAGTCTCACATCATATCATACATAACATTCCCACATTGTTTTCCTCTGTATCACTGTTAAAACTGTTGTGAAATAAAACTGCTCTCAAATGACTCACATACTGCTCAGGGCAAATCACTGGTGTGTGAGTTTAAGTTACACTCGGGGTGTGAGGGGAGATAAGTGGAGATCTGGTGTACGGAAAGCAGCTTTTTCTCCCGGTCCTTCCATTACCTCCCGAGCTGTTAGAGAATCTGATAGGAGGTCTCTCTCTTTCTCTTGCTCTCTTTCAATCTGCACTTGGGAAAGTGGATCTTGAGGAAGTTAAGCCTGCAGTTGTGCTATTCTATTTGCAGAGAAAACTAGAGTACCAGATAGAGGGACCTATTCCTGTTCCACTTCAATCGGGACCAGACAAACATCCCTGCTGTTCTCTTTAACCAAGTCTGAGAGTCACCGATAATGAAAACGACTCCCTCCAACAGCTACAACAGCTTGCCTTGACCGGGAGGAAGCAGAACTTGTTACTTTACTTAGAATAAAAGACAGCGTGATGTTTTCCACCTGCACAGGACATGTTGAAATACTGACATGAATCCTCTTCCAGAAAGCTTCTCAGCTGCTGGTGTGCTGAGCTGAGCTCCTTCAGGAGCTGTGAAATGCTGCCGTCACGGTGCAGCATCATGGCATGTACTAGGGTGGATAAGGTAGTAAACAGGAATAGACATGGCTGTCACCCGTGTAATTCTCATGAGTTCCCTCCAAACACATATTCTGTAATGCTTATTCCCACTCTCATGGACAGAAATATATAGTGAGTCATATTGTGGTGATATGACCATACTGTCATATTATTGGGTATTGTCTTACAAACTTTTGTTCTGTTTTATCAAAATTAATGATTCCAAGAAAACTTACAAAAATGAGTTACTGAATTTTGTGTTTTACATATGTGAAGATCAATTCATAATCTGTTAGATTTTCATAACATCAAATCCCATTTTGCGTACTATTTATGGTTGTAGAAATAATATCCAAATTCTGTAATTACTTCTCTTTATAGTAGCATTAATTCATGGAGGTGCTGTCCTCCGTTCCTGTTTCGATTTTTAATTGCCTGCCTATATGAGAGGGATTCACAGGAAATGATGCAGTATGTAATCAGTTTTATCTATTTTATATCAGCCTCACTGTTTCCTAAAGTAGAATCAGAGCTGCATTAAGTTACTGCCACTTCAAACTGAACATTTTCTACTGTTGCTGCTTTACATGGCATTCAACTTGCAAAACACTTTTATTGTAAAGTGGTTCACAGGAAATGCAGTGTAGTTCAGATTTTTTCTTTTAGCCAGTGGAACGGTTTGACATATTATAGGAAATAATGGAATCAGGAGGAGCAGCCACAGTGAGCTGATGAACAGCTGCACACACCAGGCTGCACACTTCCAACTCCGCAGCAAGGTAACCGACTTTACTACGCCCTGCTGTTTGTGGAAAGAGACTTGTGCCATGTGCAGCGTGAAATCAGATCACGGGTGTGTTTATTTTTGACTGACTTCTATATTAAAACAAGGTGAGTTTGTTTAGCTGCACTCTTAACAGATAATCCAGGTGCTTTGCTGTTGTATTTGTGAAAAAGTAGCTGTTTGCTACTGTATTAAACTGTAAATGACATTACCGCAGGAACCTCAGATGTTGCTGAACCAACCAGGACTGAAAATTTAGGCATTATAACCTAAATTGATATTAATTGCAATCATATCAGAATTGGTTTATGTGCTAGTACAGTTAAGAGAGGACACAGGTGCAGATGTTGACAGCAACCTGAGAATGAGCCCCTCCAGACAGCCCATGTTAAGCATCTGCACTCGTGGTGCAAACACAGTACACACAGACACACACAAATAGAGAACATCCTAAAACAGTACATCTCCGCTCTTTCTCCATAAACATCCCGTCTCATTTTCCATCCTTGTCTGCTTGTCAACTGTGCACTCGGCCCTCTAGCTGCTCTGGCAGGACCAGCAGTCGAACGACACAGGAGCTTCAGGGACAGTTACCAGCTGACATCCCACATTTATCACCCCTGCACTCAGATTCACACTCAGGGGCATCTGAGTGGGAGCACGCTGGAGGTGACTGGCTGTCACAAGTCCGACAGTGGTTAGGTCACCGCAAAGTTCAATGAGAGTGGAGAGACAGCTGGACGAGACAGACTGGACGGACTAGACAGGCTGATAACCTACTACATTACAAATAAACATTCATCAAAACACATTATCAGTTAACAGCTTCCATGTTTGACAGCCTGCCATCTTTCTCTCTCTCTCTTCTAATCTTCCATTCATGATCACTGGATCAATATCTACCAGTTTTGAGGCAGACCTAATTTTGTCCTTAAAAAAAAAAAAAAAAAAGACCCTTCTGATCTCGCTAAGGTCACATGGATCATGAAAATGAAAACCAGCAAGACACAAGAACCAAAGGATAGTCAGCTGCAGTAGTAAAGATAATTTTCAGTGTGAGCTCATAAAAAAATTACTGGCAGTTAACAAAATACACAAATGAAACGCACCATCAGGTGCTAAATTATATGAAAATAAACTGTGTGAAACACTTTCGAAATGGAAGAATTATCTTTGTACAGAAAATTCACAGACTGTAAATTATATCCAATTGCGGTTTGGACAACTTCTAATTATTAAACAACCACTTCAAACACTGCTCTGTCTTAAGTTTTCCAAAGCTAAATGTCAGTAGGAGACCACTGACAAATAATGGAAAAAATGTTTGACTGTGTTTGATGAAAATTATTTGAAAAAAGAAGAAAAGAAAAAAAAAGCTTTTCATGGAGGTCTGCATGTTTCTGATAACTGATGTAAGCAGCAAGGCTTAGCCTCATCACAGCACCCCTTTTTGTATGCAGCCCCGTTCTTACACTGCATAAAACTGTAGAAGATCATAATGTATGGAACATAATGGTGAAAATGAGATAGGGTTCAAGTGCCAACCAGGACTGCTTGTCATTTACAAGAATTTCTCAACATCTACAGCACATGGGACTCATTCCAAAGCACATTTAAAGCCTATATGAAGATTACAAGTCCCCTCAGCTAAAATACAATGACTCTATCAAAGCTATACAGTACATTAACTCTATTCATCTTGCCATTTTAATCTGTGAAAATGAAGTGGCAATCTTGCACTCAGGAGAAATATTACATCTTTGCGAGACGGGGCACGCTAAAACACATTTTCTTTGAAATAATGCCTGTGGCGTGGTGAGATAAGGAGTAAAGTATGATAACAGTCCACCTCAAAGCACTCATAAGCTCTATTGTCAGCACAAATTCATCTGCTCAGAAGCATTCCTGTGTGTTGCAGCTCAGCCATAATTGCCCGTGCCTCTGAAGCCAAAAAAATGCTACAAAACAATACACAGCCTTGACATCGTGTTAAACGGATGAATTTACAACCAGCTGGTAAATTCAGCAATGATAGGGCACAAGTGTGTGTCTTTAAAGATCACAGGGTCTGGTGTATATCACCGAGTTTCCCGGCAAGGTCTTCGTAATCACTACCAGACACAGAGGCAGACAGAGCTAAATCATCTTTTTCTCTCTCTCTAGTGAATGTGTGGAATTGTCTCTAGTTTGTTGAAGACCTTCTGTGTTGGATAAAACCCAATCTCTTCCTACCGCTCTTCCAGAATGTGAATGACATCTGGTGGTAAACTGAGCCTGTAGTCTGTCCACCTGTTGATGTGATCCCTCTGCACTGTGGTCACTCTCTGCTCTGTTCTGCAGCCAAGGTATGTAGCCCTTTGGCCAGGCTTTTTGTGCAATGGTGTGGTTTTGCAGGGTCAACCTTAAAGGGACACAAGTGACCCCTGTTTTGTGTCTGTAAGGAGATGACGAAAGAACCAGCTCCCAGACAGGCCTACCGCTATCAGCCTTAGAAATCTCCCCTTTCTTCCGCTCAGTGTGTGCATCTGTGTGTGTGTGTGTGTGTGTTTCGGGTGAAAAAGGAGGGTTGTGGTGGGAGGACGGGGGTTTGAGGAAGCAGGCAGCAGAAAATCCCACATACCTGCCCAGGCATCCCCGGCATGTTGTCTGAATTCCCCGATCTACTGGTGCTCACATTCTCATAGAGGTGTGGCCCCACCTTGCTGCAGCTTGTCTGCAGCCATGCATGCACAGATGTGTCCCTAAAAGGATTTTTATTTATAAAGTGAAGGACCCACTTTTCTTATGTATATTGAGACTTGTCTGCACCAGAAAGAGTAGATAATTGGTAGTTTATTCAAACAGGCACTGGTGTTGTCGTTTCTCAGTAGCAAGTAAAGGAGCATCCCTGTATCGTTGAAAACGCTTTTTGTTTGACTGTGGTTTCAATATGTCTCCTCCAGCAAATCATTAAAGACAGTTCACAATTTTGGGAAACACATGTATTCATATATCTGCCCAGAGTTAAGTCAGAGGATTGATACCACTCTCATGTCTGTATGTTAACTGTGGGGCTAAAGCCAGGAGGTGATTAGCTTAGCTTAGCATGGAAACATTGAAAAATACCTACTAGCACCTCTAAAGCTGACTAATTACCACACTGTACTGTGTGTGTGTGCACACACACGTTTTCTTTTTGTGTGGCATAGGAATCATCAGACTGTGAGATCTTGGTGCAAAATTAATTAAACTATGAACAATATGAATAGTTTTAGTTGTCTAAACTTTAGCAGCTATTAATCATAAAGGTTGCAGATCAGACCACACTCAGTCAACTTTGGAATGAGGATTGTTCTGGACAAACCTGTTAAGTCGGTTAAGTATGAAAACTTTTTGATTCATTGGTCAACTGTAAATGCACATAATAGAGAATTACAAGTGTCTGAATGTAATTCATTTCAAATCCCCAGCGCATACTGAATATCTGAGAGCAGTGCATCAGGATGGAAAGGTCGTTGCGGATATAAGAAGGGCTGAACAGCAGCGGGAAGCCTTATCAGCCCAACCCTGTCGCAGCTTTGTGTTTGCCTCCGTTCAGCACCTCATCATCAGCCTCTCTCCATCTCTGAGGCCTGGACTATTGACTCAGTACACATGTCACTGGAACTGATTGCTGCTTACCTGTGCCTGTCAAGGAGAAATAATTGGCACCAGATTATGTCTTATCTCTCCTCTTCCGGATGCTGTCACTCAGATGCTCTTCACGCTTGTCTGCCACTGATACACTTTGTATGTGTGTGTGTGTGTGTGTGTGTGTGTGTGTGTGTGCGTGTGTACATTGAAACAACAGTAGAGCTCTCTGATCGTCACATCAAATCAGAGACACCTGTCTCCTACTGCACAAATTGAGAGCAGGGAAAGATTGATTTAAGTAGTGAGTTCACTTCCTGAGTGGAAACGAGAGATTATAACAAATCTATTTCTGCTGTTTCGGATGACAGGAAAGGTTAATTAAAGCACGAGGGAGTAGAGGAAGATCTCTGCTTCTACTGACAGTGAAGGTCATTCAGTTTCTCTGGTCTGCAAACCCAGCCTTCAGTGACTTCACGTAATACTGTACATGTAGTAATCAGAAGAGGAGACAGTGGGATTACATGTAGAGGGGAGAAGTGCAAGACGTGTACAAGGCTTTTGATTTTCTTTCCAAATGTAAACTCAACTCCTCCTCCTCCTCTTACACAAAAGGATGAACTATAATAAAAGAGTATTCTTCATTTTCCAGAAATCCAGTCATGAAACCAAAAACAAACCATATTCATCTGTTATATTCAGCAAAAACCAATGCAGTGTGACTGCTAAAGGCCTGAAGTGCCTTATATGAATACACACACACTCCGCCATGGACAGCTGCCCTCAATAGCCCTCCAGGGCTGCAGGTGAAAGGTTAAAGGCCACAAGGGGTCTGAGGTGAAAGCTCATCCTGGCCCCTTTACACACTTCAGCATAATCAGGATTATCTCTGGGGAGGTCAGGCAGGGTGCCTGCTTCAAGCCGGGTCAGGGGAGAGCAGGGTGGTCATGATGATACTGGGTTGGGATGGATAAAGAGAGGAAAAGAGCAGGGAGAGATGGGAAAAGACACCTCCTATAAGAATTTTTTTTTTTTTTTTTTGGGGGGGGGGTCTGTTTAATATAATATGTTTATTGCTGCCTGTTCACAAAGTGAGAAAAAGCCTTTATCTAGTTTTTATAATCATGTTTTCTGTTCGGTTACACATAAAAAGTATAGTGAGGCACATTTAAGCTGCATAACAGAAAAAAGAAACATACGTTGCCATGAAAAGGGAGAAGTCCATATTAACGCTGAACTGTAACACTATAAAGCCCTGCCTTTCAGGAAATCGGTGTGCTAACCGGCCTGACTCTCTTCCTTTACAAGACTGATCTCTGTATTTTGGAGAACATGAAAAACACTGGTTGGTTCCTTACTTTGTTTACAAAATGCTCTATCCCAAGGCGCTGTCTGAGCCTGTGGCTTCCCATTGTATGCACAAGTGTTTATGTGTGTGTGTGTGTGTGTGTGTGTGTGTGTGTGTGTGGGACTGGGGTCGTGCAGATGCTTCAAGCCACTGTAATGATGATGAAGCTGTGTTTGTTGATGTTGCAGCGAGCTGGTTAGGCTGGCAGCAGTGGTCAGTGGTGACAACACAGGTTAGAGGGATTTTGGAAAGGGCTGAATAATGAGACAGAGCTGGTCTGAATGAGTGAAAAATCCTCCACTCCCTGGCTGACCTTTGACCTAGCACACAAATACTCTCCCTCTCTGTCAGCTGCGCTAACAAACACCCAGATGCACAGAGCTTTTTCAGAAGAATCACATTATCAGATTCAGATTTCTCTTAATCCTCGATTCGATTGGGATCGCTGAAATTTGCATCATTTGTGTCGATAAACCAGATCACTCCACTCTAATTTGAACCAGAACTGAACAAAGCGTAATTTACAAGAGCACCCTCCCTTGTTCCTTGTGTATCAAGGTCATGGCCAGTGTGCTGCTAGCTGGGGGCAATAAGAGGAGGGTAATTAGGAGGTAAATTTGGAGAGACCATTAGCAGCAAGTGTTGACTCAGGGTCCACTGGGGACAACAGCCACCTCTACCCTGTCTGGGTGTTCCACTCTCCAGTCCAGCACTGAGAATCCACTCTATTCCCCGTGGTCATTTTTCACCCACAACAGCAAATGGTGTGGTGGAGGAGTGAGAATGGAGGGAGGAGTCCCATGAGGTAGAGAAGCCTGACAGCGAACGTAAGAGCTTCCATTTATCAAAGCAGGCGGGCGAGAGCCATGGAAACTCTGAGCGAGCTCCTCAGCTTCTAACACAGAGCTCTGTGCTCCCTTCTACTGCTGCTGGAGGGGCAAAAAAAAAAAAAACACAAAGGCACACAGAGGCTTGCTAATGCATATTCGAACCATGAGTTGTTACAAAGGACAAAACGATAGTGTTCCCTAATACACAAAAACACTGAGATCTCATCTTCTAGCTTAGGTAAAGAGCAGGAGTGGAGAGAGAAGTGCTCAAAATGAGTAAAAAGACTTAGCAGTCAACTGCTAACGTATATACAGACACCTCTAATTCACAAGTTAAATAGAAGGCACATACCTGTATTTTAAAAAAATATGTGTGACATGTATTTTGGTCAAATGAGCAAATAAGCACTAGTCTATATGACAAATAAGATGGTCTCTATTTTCTTATATGAGTTTCCCTTGATAGAATCATTATCAGCGATTTTTGACCAAGTTTATGCAATAGATGCACGAACTGGCATTTACTAGTAGGCTGGAAAATGCAGTTCAAATCAGGTCTGTTAGGCTCAAGTTAAAAAAATTATGGAGAGGAGTCTTTGAGGAAAATCTGGGCATACTTGTTCAGATGCTCTGGAAATCTTCTCCCAGATGGGATGTGGGCAATCAGTCCATTCTCTGGGTAGGGAGGGGTGGTAGCTACTGTTTGCTGGTACAATGCTGACGTAGCATTTAAGGTAGACACAGCTTTTTACGTTCAAGTGACAAAGACTTCTAGCTGATGTTGGAATTATGACTCTAATCTGTCTGGAATGAAGGAAAACATAGTGTAACATTATTATAAAACCTCAAAATCTACAGAGGGAGCCACTGGAGGTGGATGGATGGGTCAACAAATCATTGGACTTTGACATGGGAAGCCGCTGTTCATTTTCCCGTTTCCTGCTGTTTAATGACCACGACTGTTCCCTTACTGTAACCTAAAGCATGAGTTTTTTTTTTCTTTCTTTTTTTGAGTTGTCAGATCAGAAAACAGTTTCATTTTGGCAACAGTAGTTTAGAACAATTTAAAAATGCGCTGGCAACTGATGTCCTGATCATAAAATGAATATATGTCTTTATAGGTGGGCAAATGCAAATGATGTATGTTGCTGTTTTAATGTGAAGGACCGATGTGAGGATGGAGTGCAGGAAACTGTAACAAGTCGGGGCACCACTGGGCTTTTTATGCGTGAGGGTTCAATCCTCCAAGAAATACTCGTCCAGATAAGGTTAAGCACCATCTGATACTCTCTTATATTAAAAAGAGGCCAAAACATTTTCTTCCTTTCAGTCATTTCAATCAACCGTTCGTTTGGATGATTTTAAATTTACAGCAGGCGATGGCCAGAGTCAGATAACCAAAGTGCTGCTTCTTCTTCTTTACAAAATAAAACTTTATTATCGCTCAGTGAGGAGTGATGAGGAAACAATTATCTCAACATCATTTATCATTTTCCTGTCCTGCATCAACCTCCTCAGATTGTTTGAGCATTTCCACCAGCCTTGCACACCATCCAGAACATTGGATGGATTATTTAAAGATGTTGTCAAGGCAGCTGTACCAAAGAAATTACAGCGTCCCCTTCTATCTTAAATCTTCCTCTCTATGCCTGGTTAATACTGTTTTGATTTATCACCCAGCTTCCTCTGACACCTTCCCTATTCTTCGGCTTGTCTGATCCTGCCAGCATCGACTATAGCCCCCGTCTGCATACCAGTCCATTGAGATAACACATGCCTTTTTTCTGCTGATTCCTTCAGCCCTTTCTTAAGCACCCAGCATGCCACAGGTGGAAGAAGAAGGGCACTGATGTATTTTGCTATGACTGTCAGGCTCATACTTCACCCATTAGAAGTACTTAACGCTATGAAGAAGGAGTGAAGAGACATGTCTAATGAGATTGAACGGTGATGCTTGATGCAGTGATGCAAGTGCTTGTTTTATGCAATTTTCCCAGACGTTGCCAAAATAAAATGCATGTTGTGATGTGGTTGTGTGTTGTGCAAAAGAGGATGTGACATGGTAGCACATTCAAACAAGGACTAACAACTCTGACGCATCATGGCATTTTCATTGCTGCTCTCCAGCTAAGATGGCATTTATGTAAATTTAATGGATGACTTTGCCTCTGTCCATATACACCATGTGGTGTTTTTGTCAGCTACCCTGGCGACAGATACAGGATGCCAAGCAACAAAGGTCACTGGTTGGTGCTGAACTGGCAATGTTTTGTAGTATGCGTTCTCAACTACCAGGCCACCTGGAGAGACGGGGCACATTTATTTGACCTCAGCCAAGAAGGGCTTTTTAAGGGTTTGGATTTTGAGCTTTTACACTCATTTCTAAAGCAGAACTTCAAAACATGCATTAAATGTAGTGGAATTGCACTTAATATACCCATCTGGAGCATTTGGATTAAATGTGTTAATGGAAAATGCGCTAACCTTTGTTAAATGCACTGCACTGCTCGGGACATCTCTTGTGTGTGCCTCATCCTGTGTTGGCCATGAAACGAGATGGTCAATTAGAGGTTTAAGATGTGAATATAAACCTTACCTCGGTCCCTAATGAGCAGACAGGGCAGCTAGTCAAGCTCCGGGGTCACAAGCATCTGTGGAGTTATCATACCACAGGCCACTAATGGGCGAGTGCCAGAAACCCATCTGCCTCTGCACAGTCGACATAATACTGCATGCACTGCTGCCGCATACACCCACTTGACCCCACGTCGCTGCTAGACAAAGACAGGGTCACCCCCGACCAGGTACGTGTCAGCACAGATCCTGGGTCGAGCCTCGTGCACTAATGCCATCTGACAGGCTGGGGACAACCAGATAATGCTCAACAATCAGGCGGCTGGTTGCTGAGCAGCGTGGCGTGGACCTCAGATGGTGTGTTGGAGTTAGAGCCTGCAGTGAGGACCTGCTCATCTGTCTGAAAGCCTTTGTGCTCCGTTAACAGCCAGTGGAGGCTTTCGCCACAAAGACTGAGACAGGCATGCATAACCATAAGACCTCAAGTTCATTGCAAACCAACTGAAATAACCTTCTATGGAATATCCCTCAAACTTTTTTTCGTACAGTGTCTGCTGTACTGTCACATTGATTCTTGAGATGACCTTTGATACAATTTTTAAAAGTTTTTCGGCTCTATGGATGCAATTGAGCGTTAATAGTAAATTGGCCGGTCCATCACTTTGGTCGAGGCTACCTCAACATATATCACATGGATTGCCATGAAATGTGATATAGACAATCATGGTCCTCAGAGGATGAGCCGTGGTGACTTTGGAGATTCCCTGCATTTTTTTTTTTTGCAGCATCACCAAAAGATAGAGGTTTTGACTTGTCCTGTAATATATTTCAACATCTACAAGATAGACTGGCACATTTTTTTGTACAGACATTCATAGCTCCCAGGGGCTGTATATACTAACTTAGGTATTCCTCTGAATTTTCATCTAATGCCAAATTGCCTAGCATGAGCTTTTTATTATTTTAATTTGAACTAAAATGGTTATGAGATGGTGGCGATGGTGAACATTCTACCTGCCAAAAATCAGTGTGTTTCTCAAACAATAAATAATTGCTGGCTAAACCTATTTGCACAGCATCTTTGATTAGTCATCCAAATAAATATATAAATATTTGGTTGAGTAGCTTACACTGCATGTCATGGTTAATTGACACTTCGAACATAGAAGGTCAAGATTTTTCTAAACACTCTCCCTAAAGAGAAGTTCTTTGCAAACAGATCAAACATAACATTCCTGTAGTAATCCATTCCATTAGTGGCCAGCTGTGCACCGGTGAACCAACAGATCAATATAGCACTGACCTCAGCGGATGATTCTGGGGGTAATTACACTCAGAGCATAAACTCTGCCTCTGCAGTCTGTTAAGCTCTGCAACCCAAGAAAAACAAATTAACCAGCAGTATACCTGGACAATTCTTGAGTATATTCTCAAACTAAAACACACAGATATTCCCTGACAAGTTATTACAGGTAACTCCTGGGCTGTTATTACTTGGGAGCAGCCCAGGAACAATATTATGTTTTCTTCATGAGAATGAGAGCAGCTTGAGCCCCACAAACGTGAGGTGTTATTTGTTAGTGTTTCATTTATTTGGTTTAGGCCCAACACTGGCCATGCTTATATTAAGTATCCTTTATCACTGATAGTTCCCAGGACAGGCCAAAACTAACAAAACTATTTTTCTCTGTGTCCACCTCTCTCTTTGGTGACGTTTTGATGGCATGATGAGTTTTATGGTTAAACGTGCAGGAATTGACAAAAACTGATATTATGACACCAGTTATCAACAAGTTGAGCATCTCACTGCCTCCTTCCATCATCTTCCACCATCTCTTGTTTGTCTCCCTTTGAACAATAACTTTTTTTTTTCTTGCAATTGTATTTTTTTCACACAGATTTGACCCAAACAATATCAAAACAATTTAAAGGCAGCAGAAAAGTTTGGTGAGAGCTGTGGGAAGAGAAGAAAACTACAGGAAGACCAACTGGTGAGACTAAGCTGACTGGCTGCTGTGAGTCCCACAGCATCCATGTTAACGTGTCCATTTGCTGTCTGTCTGAGATGAGCGGAGAAAAAAAAGTGGGGGGATGATGACCGTCAGTCAAGGGTATTCATCTTTTCTTAGTGGAAGAAGTGGCTGTATGATGGATATGATGGTAGTGGAATGGTGGGAGTTGAGGCAAAAGGGGAAGGGGCTGAAGAAGGGGGAGGGCTGGCAGAAAGGAATTCAGACAGTGGGATTGCTATAGAACAATTGTTATGGAAATAGTGTAGTTTGGGAACATAATTTAACCTGCAGTGACTGACTTGAAATATAAAAAATATGAAAACACGTCTTTGTTGCAATGATGTGCCAATCTTTTATCTTTCAGAACACACCAAAATATTTCATAAGTCTATCATCACCACCTCCTGTCTTGTTTCTATGTCGAAGGGTCTCTGTGAAGATGTTAATTTGACAAGTTGATAGCTGAGTTTATCAGAGGTGTGAAGGGAGACGTACATCACCCAGTTCCAGGCAGGTGGCGTATTGAAGTGTAATCTCAAAAGGCAGCAGTCAGCTTAGACCACCTTAATGCCATCAGCTTTGGAGTTCTGTTTGTTCAAGTATCCTCCAAAAAAAGGAAGCACTAACTTGAGTATGTGACCAAAGGAATGTTGCATGTGATGATCCTTTCCCAACATGAATGGTCTGCTTTACTTAAAAATGAGGGGGCTTCACAGACAATAATTACAGGCTAAAAAAAAAAAAAAAAAAAAAAGACAATTTACATTCCAATAGGTTAAATATCTGCTTTGAAAGCACCAAAAATGTCATTCAAGATGAAACATGTTGGCAGCCATTACATCTTTAATGGATAATGTGAATTGTCTGCTAAAGGCAGGCCCCGCTCTCTCGTCCCAGCCTGCAATTAAAGCAAAGCTACCCAAGGTCAGTCTGAGTGACAGGCTGACAGACCTATAGATTACTGTCTGTCTGTGTAATCCACTGCCTTTTTACCCCCCTCACTGACTGACGCACTCAACCCTCCCATTTAAGACACCAGTGCCTGTTGATTTGGCGGCTTTCATGTTTGATGGACAGATGGGACATCCTACCCCATGACCCTGTGGCATTTTTCACGCCCGTGACAATAGGGGTCACTATGCAGAATGGGGCTGTTTAAGGGCCAGTGGGGAGAGGAGTTTGAATGGCTCTAGTTCTTGATAAATTCATATCATTAAGGATAAGTTTCCCAAATGTCATTGTGCGGATGAATGGTGAGGTTTTAGTGAAACTAAGAAACTGGTTCAGAGACAGATGGATAAAAAAAAAAACAACAAAAAAAAAAACAATAAAAAACCGATGTCTGCCCTAAACAAACCACAACAAGACCTCTTGTTCACTTAAACCCTTCATGTCAATACAACACAGCAATTACTGCCCACCAGGCATGAAATGGACAAATAAGATTGCCCCCAGTTCAGATTACAGGCTTTATCAATTACATGCACCGAGTGGAACAAAACTCTATGCACTCAAATACAAACAGTGAATCAGAAAATGGCTGTGATTTTCCTGGCATGTTATTGTTGGCAGTTCTGCTCAGTGAGATTTAGTATGCACACAAGCAGAGGTAGATAAGAAATGTTGAAATGTTCCGTTCCAACAGTTAAACAGTCATGATGCAACACACTCATAAACCATGGCGGTACCATCTCATAACCCGCTTATTAATATGTGCAGTAGGATTTAGCAGTTCATAGCTATTTGGCTTTAGGCTCACACCTAAACACGTCTGCACATCCAGGTGGGAGATGCTCTGACAGGTTTGACAAAAGAAAGCATTAGCGGGAAGTACCCATCTTGATTTGAGAATGAAAGACAGATAGTGAGATATAGAGAGAAAGAGAAAAATTTGGAGAGGAAGGCGAGAGTCTTATCAGTTGGGAGGAAGGGCAACATGCGTGACAGTGGAAAATCTTGGTCACAGTTCCTCTATCCGTCCTCTCACGGGGCGTTGAAGGAGGCCAGTGATTGCATAGACACATGGAGGCCAAAACCCCTCGGATCTTATACTGTCATACCTTGGCATAAATCAGTGCTTAGCCATCCGCTCTGCACTGATAAGGCAACCACAGACTGAGCCACACCAGGAATGGAGAGAGAGAGAGAGACTTTTCTTTCTTTTATCAGTGGCCTCTCTCGCTCTTTCCCACACTGCCGTCTCTCCTCGTCGTTATCTGTTTTTCATTCATCAGATCTGAACAGCAGACACATTATTTTTTAATTTTTTTTCTCTGCTTGGGGCTTGTTTGTTTGCAGCTTGCCATATTTCCTCTTGTAGCTTTTCCAGCAGTCTGGTTATGATCATCTGATGAACTAAAAAATCATTTGCAACATTAACACAAGAAAGAGTTGGGAGATGCTGAGAGACCATCTTTTGATCGTCTCGCAATCATGCAACAGAAAAAAAAAAAATGTAGCGACAAGTATTTTATTTGAACTGAATCTGCTAGCGTGCGTCACTGTTACAGGATGATTGTTATAGCAAAGGTTTCCATCTCATCATACAGAACAGTGGTCCAATGAAGATGTAACTAGGCAAATTCCATACTGCTTCCTTATCTTAATGGCAGACGTCCTTTTGCAGATTAACGATGAAAATAATCTCTGTGTTTATTGCACATTTATGACATTTGGCACTGAGATAACCTTTAAAACCACTGCTTTCAGACTTTTTTTAAAAGAAATGAACTCTTACTGTATGCCTTGCCCAAAGTTGGACATTAGAAGACGGATTTAAATCACATACAGCTACGTGGGACCTGGTAGCCCACAAAACACAAAACTTGGATGTACCATAAAAGGAGCTAACATGGCTTCACTTTCAAACTATTCACTTTCCAGCATCTCCATACTGTATTACTCAGTTCTTGTGCTTTGTGTATTGTATAGCAATTTTAGGATCATTTTGTTTGGAGGCATTTAAATCTATCACCAGCAAAACCCATTCAGCTCCACACCTGACGTATGCTGCACGCTGGTGCTGGACACATGAATATATGGTTGGTTTGATCCACGATGAACCACAACAGCATGAATATAATTTGTCAAAAGCAAATGCTAGGCTAACAACGCAAAGCTTTCAGTGACACAGAACAATCCAGTTAAACATCACAGCGTGCAGTGCAGCGTGGAAGCTAAAATAAATGTGAGGTTCCTGTTGTTTTTATGGTCTAATTTTGTCACAATGTATTGCAATGCTTTGTGACTAATTAATCATGCATAGCTGGTTTAATAGGACAGCGTAATCCGGCCACGGTAGTGAAAAGCTAAATTTCATGCTGTGCACCAATCCTGTATGTGAATGACATTAGTATAATCAAAAGCCATGGAGTAATGAATTCCAAGCTTTTTAATACTTTCTAAACGCGATTACACTTGAACAAAGCATCATTTAGGTTGGAGATCTTCCCAGTGGCAGAAGACATTTTTTTTGTTTCCTCTCAGCTGAGTCAACCACATTAAAACTAGATCCGTTAGCCATGGAAAAAAGTTCGTGCCTCTGTGTTTGTGCCAGGAGGTGCTGCTTCCTATAAGCTCTCTGAGGGGCTGTCTGTGGTCTTCCATCATTGTAGTGCTGCGAAGCACAAGGTCCAGAGGAGCACATCAATTCATCTAACATGAAATCCTACAGAACATGAAAGCCCAGGATCATCGCCAAGCTTTGAGTGATGACTGTTTCAGCATTTTGTGCCAAGAGGAGGAAAAGTGGGAGACAAGAATGATGAGAGACAGAGGGAGAGCGAGCAGAGGGAGGTAAAGGACAGACAGAGTTGCTTTGAGCGTTAACGCCGTGCCAGTGTTGTATGCCACTCCCCCTCCGCATCCCCGGGGACATGAATGAAGTAAATGAATGATGGACCCAGCCCACACAAACGCCCCTCTTCTATTGAGACCGAGCAGTCCATTCACGGGGATGAGTGAGGCGTCGACACCAACAACAACAATAACAACAGCAACATAGGAGGCCCTTGCTCCTATTTCTCATGCATACATATGTATGCAGTCACACAGGCACACACATACGGCACAGATACCATGGACAACACTGCCAACATACCATTACGGACACCTAGAGAGGGTTCCTGAGAACAGGGCTCACTAACAAAGCTCAGAGGCAAAGGGGCGTGACCGGGGGCAGGCATGGAGAAAATCTTGGCATCATGTCAATGCAACCGCCACAATGATCAGGGATGAGAGGCCATCTCCTCCCCTCCACAATCAGCACATTATCAGGAAGCCCATCAGTGCATGAGCGCTGAAAACAAGGCCTGGAAACCTCATGTTCCACCACATTCTGTCCTTCCTCCTCCAATCGGCTCTTCTCTGTTGTTCGTCCAGGACGGGATGAGTTCAGGGGGTTCTCGCCCACACAGGGGTGATCTCACTCAGGGGCCTGACCTTCAAACTCAGGCATTACTCGCCTAAAGCCACAGCAGCTAATGGAACATGGGGAATACAAATCCGACTGAAGCGAGATCAATATGACAAGGAAGGCTTTTGCTATTTACCAATCATTTACATCTCAAACCTTGAAGGTGGGCTTTGTAATGATGTTAGCATCTGACTGAGGCTCAGTTTTCACCAATTATGAATCCTGCAGAGAGATGCACATAGAGCGTATGAAAGTATGAGAGGGTTGTAGCTAAAGGATGAAATACAGCTCAGACAAGAGACGGGGGAGAAAGGAGGAATGTTCCTGCTTTTTTAATCCAATAGTGAGACACAACTACTGCAACCTCCCACAGGATCATGGTCAGACTCAACCACAGGCCTCATTTCTCCCGTAATCACATAGACAGCTACTTGGTCCACATCCAATGTATACACAGAGGGAGAGGCTTCATAGACTACTAGTCTGAATTGCACACACCTGAAGAATTTCAGGAGGTCGTGGGTGTTTGAGGTTGATCAGCTTCTGCCTAAAAAAAAAAAAAAACAAACTGACCTTCCATTTAACGAAAGGAAGCACTTCCCATAAAGCTTTGCCAAACCCGCGCAGTGCAGGAGACTTTGCTCGTATAAACACTCTTCAAGAAGAAATATTTGCACAAGTTTGTACTTTGGCTTCACATCATTTTGTATTGTCAGTGAAAGGATGTATGGTCCAGAATGCACTTTGGGCTTCAGCCAAATGTTCCCCTGTGCTAAATGACTTATACAACACTCCTTCTAAGACGATCGGTATGACAATATGTGAGTGTGAGTAAAGTCAGCAGTTTTCATTGACTCAAACATTGAGCCTTGTGGTGCGAGGTTATAGCCGGGGCACTGGCAAGGAGATGAAGTGTGGAGGCAGTCCGAGCAGTCACCAGCTGAGGTAAACCATCTCAACCGACACTCATAGACAGCTAATGGGAAGCAGACGTACAGTTTGTCCAGTGTGTGTGCGTTTGTGCACCCACACTCCTCTCCTCCTTCTCATTCTCAAGTCCCACCATCTATCCCGCTCTTCCCGAGATAGCAAGCCTGACACTGATGCCCTGTAGTCCATTAGAGCCCTGCCTGAGTCTGCTCTTTTGCTCCCTTCACATTTCCCTCCACTCATCCCATTTCCCTGACAGTCCTCACTTCTACTCTTCGCACCGCTTATATGACTCTCTGTCTTTCTGTCTCCTTCCCTTCCTCCTCTCCTCCTGCATGACGTCTGAGCTGAAGCAGGATGAGCTGCTCAAGTTCAACATGTCAGTCCCTGTCCACAGGGAGGACTACAGCTCAGATAACATTACTGTGATGGGGCTGCAAAAAATCTCCCTAGACACCTGATATGAACTATAGCTCCATAGATAACTCTGCTCCAGCCTTTCTCCTCTAATGCAGCATCACTCTCCCTCTACACACACACACACACACACCTGTTATTACTGATAGGACAGCCCATCTGTTGTCCTCCTCTAACGAGGTCTCCCCTAACCTCCAGCGGTTCCTCTCTCTCCAGCATTGCAGCAACTAATGATCATTTTCATGAACAGCTAATCCGCCCATTAACTGCTAATGAAAAGGATCATTAGTTGATTATTTTTAAGCAGTTGAAATCATTGTTTAGCCAATAAACTCCCCATCACACCCCATCGTGACACCTTCAAATATCTTTTTTTGTCCAACTAACAGTCCAACAGGTCTTTAAGTTGCAAAGACATGAAACTGTATCCACATTTTCACGGCTTTTCCAAAAAGCTCTGGCAGACAAAGTTAAAATAGTTCATTGATTAATTTTCAGCTGAAGGATTTATAGCTCATGTTGCCAGACACCAACCTCACGCTAAAACTAAAGTGGCTTTAAGTTGCTATTCTAGCAAAAGATTCTTCTGAGGTTCTTGTATGTGTTTAAGCAACACTAACACACATATGCAGCCATATGTGAAAGTAAGTGTCCGAAGCAGTTTCCCACCCCAAGTGTTCAAAATGGCCACCACATGATCGAGGTCAATGGCACTGCGGTAACAAGATCCCGACACTGACAGACAAATGATAATGAATGATAGCTGTCTGAGTAAACAAGTGGAGCAGTGCCCTTGACCTGCTGTCTCCTTAATTCACTCCGGGCTGCAAACACCCCACCCCCCCTCCCTCCCTCTCACCCTGAGGACTCCCACACTTGGACCACATCTGGAGAGCACGTCCAGTCGGGTGGAGCCTCTGCATAAAGAAAACCAATCCTTCACTCTCTCGCTCACTAAACTGCCCAACACTCTGCAGCAACTTCACACGATCACACCACAGCCTTATCAAAGTCCTTTGTTTTGGCAAATGTATTTTCTCATTTGTCTTAACTAAGCCTGGAAGCCTCACTGCTGCTTTCCTTCAGGGTTTCCTATGAGCAGATGAGACAGCAGACATCAGGGGAAATAAGCACAATGTGTGCTGTGATTACATCCCACCTCTCTCCTCTGTGGAGAGAATCATTTGAACCCGATTTTGTTTGTGAGGAGTGACAGGTAGATGCTGCTATGGCAACCAAACCAAAGCAGTGTCATATATAGCTTCTTAAAGCTTTGCAAGCATGTGAGCACACACACACACATACACACACACACACACACACACACACACACACACACACACGCAGATACACACACAGACAACACAAACAGAACCACATGGACTTGACATGAATATTAAAAAGACTCTCTCCCGCTCCTCTCTGTCACTTTGAATCTGAAGAAAACCACCTCTTGTAAAAGCCATTACCGTCTCGCTCTCCAACTCTGTCTCTAACCACAACAACTGTCGTCCTCCTCAGCTCCCCCACCCTCCTGCTCCTCTTCTGCAGGTGGTGAGGTTGATCACAGCCTGCATAATAATCTGCCTCTAATAATCATTAAAATCACACCTCAAGAATTATAGGCTGTGTAATGATCTCAGAGGCCTAACAGGAAACAATTACAAAGGCTGTACACACGACCACTTTCACTACACAAGCCGATCCAATCAAGTCCCGAAAATATATAAAAACATGACATCAGTCTAATGTACCACCGTGGCCCACGCCTATTTCTATCCTGTCTGCCACATTTTGATCACAAAAAAAAAAATTGGCTGCAGCAGGGACACACGAACACACACACACACACACACACACACACACACACACGCACACACGCACACACGCACACACGCACACACACACACACACAAACACACACACACACACTATGATGTACAGTACACACGCAGGCACTGTCTATCACTCACCTACACACACCCACATCCATCATAGTGTGCCTGTCTTTCACTCCCTGCTGAGTGTTGGCCCCCCTTTACACAGCAGACAGAGGACTGGAGGGGCTACCCATCAACCCTGCCAAAGCATCCCCTACATGCAGTAAACTATCATTTACATACTGAAGATCCCTAATGAAAAAACAAACAAAACAATTAACACAAAATGTTTTGAAAACTGCACTCCTGGAAACCTAGAAATGGCAGGGATTTGCAAAGTGGGATGAGCTATTTCAAGCATTCGGGGATCTTGAAGTAAAAGTGCTGCTATTGTTTGCACAGACAATGCTGGATGACTGACAGATGGAGCACGTCTAAGGCTCGGCATTAAACTCTATCATCAGCGCCAAAGACGAACGAGTTCATTAGAAAATCTCTAGTTCTTTGATAAAAATAAAAAGTCTAAGGGACAACTCTGCGTGTATGAAAGTATGACTCCCAGGGAGAATTTTAGTTAGAAACACAAAGCTTATAATTTGGTTGTCTGCAAGCCTAACAGCGAGCAGACGCTGCTGATTATACTTTGTAGAAACCTGATGAAACATGCAGCATTTTTAAATCTGAGTATCTTGGAATCTGAGTTAAGGGAAAAAAAAAAAACTCTGACAAGGTCAAAACTCAAAAACTTTATAGTGACACCACCAAGTTTTGGCTTGTGGCCAGGTCAGTTTCAGCATTGTTAGGTGTATTGATCAACTGTGGCGCAGCAGTGTTTTGTTTCCCCATTTGCAATGACAAAGCAGCTTCTTCATCTGGGGTTGACAGGTAGCTAAAGTATTGGTGTCATACTCAGAAGATCTAAACTGAATGCTCATAACATAAACACCTTTAGCACTGATACATTATTACGTTTCTGGTTGAGGTACATTGAGGGTATTATTAAAAAAAAAACAATAGGAATGTAATACCACTCTGTAGTTAGTGTGTCACCTGAGTTGTGAGAAACTAAATCTTCCCTGAAATGCACAAGATTTAAATGAAAACCCAGAAGAAGACAGTTACAGACTAAAATAGATAAAACATGTGAATGTATAATATGTAGGAAGTTATTTTAACCAACAGGAAAACCTCACATTGCCTGTCTCAGCTCTCGTCCTGAACTTAAGGTTCACAATATAAATATACAGGCTTCCACTGCACATGTTGATGTGGAGCTTGGCTGCACCTCAGCGCAAGAAGACAAGCTCACTCTGAAGAGGCTGGATGATCTGCTTCTCCCCAGTACAAATAATTAAATCTATGATTAAAATGCCTAATAGCTAAAGACTGGAATAATAAATAGCAGAGTGATTATGGTTTCATTTGGATGTTGTGCATTTTTATCACCACAGGGCATTCCAGCATTAATAAGTGCTTAGGCTCTGCATGACAGCTCAGAAGAAATATTCAAATCGGGGGGGGGGGGGCCTGTTTTAAATCTAGAGCCTTTCATTGGGAGCAATGATTTGTCTGTGTATAACTCTCTGTGACATCATTAAAGGGTGGGGGGCCAGCAATTTATAAAGTGAAAATGGCTGAAAAAGGGGCTACACAATGGAGACACATTATTTCCTCTCAAGCCTGAGACACATCTTACCACTGCACTTAGTGCATGTTAGCTGAACTGCTATGTAAAACCTTTCTCTTCCCCCAGATGTATATGTCCACCCACTCATCCCTTATACCCACCCCACTGCCCCTGCCCCCTTACCGTTGTGCCTTCCTCACAAGGAAAGTCTGGCCACTTTAGAGACCGCCCTCTCCCCTTTCGCCCTTTGAGTGTGCTAAAACAGCGCCCCTGCTGTGGGTGGCGTACTGGGTGCCCTCCTCCCTCAGCTCACACTGCCAGCCTCCTCTCAACACGCAAATAGAGAGGGGTGTGAGTGTAGAGTAAAGGCAGAGGAGGAGGACGGCGAGGCAGAGGAGGAGAGGGAGATAAAAAGAGAAAGAAACAGACAGGAAGGACACTATATTTAGCACTGGAGCTGTCGCCTTCTGTTTTTCTCTCCTGAATAATCATAGTTTGACAGCATGTATCCTGCAGAGCAGAGGTTGCTGGGATGCTCTACCCCCTCCCTTCCTCCACCAGCAGCATCTCTGGAGAGAAAGTAGCAAAGTATTGTAATAATTGCTGCGGGCTTGCGTGCCACAGCCACCACACATTACGCTGTGGAAACATTTTTCAGCGCCCTGACATTCTCTAGTGGAGATAATAGGGAAGCTTTGGACCATACACTGCTACCAACAGGTACAGTGTCGTATGAATACCAAGAGAGCAAACTGCATCCAAGTGCTAGTGACGTTAACGTGACGTGACCAAACGACATTTATAAAAGCCTCCTGGCCTCCACTATTTCTCAGAATTTGAAAGCATGTAGGACAGGGGCAGTTTAAGGCTGTGACAAACTTGTAACCTTCATGTAGCGATGATGTTTATCTGCTGGGAAAGAAGTAAACAAGCTCAGCTGGTAGAAGGGGACGGAGGATGTGAATTAGATTATGCCGCTTGGTACACACTGGACTTTAGCCTGAGCCAAAAGCCTATATTTGCTTTTGAGGAAAAACAAGCAGATCAGTGCTTCTGCTACTTCTTGCTTCTTTCCAAAAAATAAACACATCACATATTATTTATTTTAGATAATAATATGTTGCACTGCATGTCGTTCACTCCCGAAAGCATTACCTTGTTACACTGCAGCACTTTTCTCAACACTGTTATCCTCTCTTATCTTCAAACACCCAGATAACATAACAACTGCTCCTTCTTACTGTGGATGGAAATCAGTTACATTCAAAATACTTTTCCATACTGGCTCAAAGGAATCACGGATGGAAAACGTCCATCCGGACTGAAAGTCTGCACACTGACTTTTGCAGAAAATATTAAGCAATGCAAAGAAATTTTGAACCGTTGAGCCTTTCCTAAGCGTGCTAATCGTTAGAGATCAGACCACACCCAGGAGGCAGTAATATAGGCGTTAGACTGATTAGCTGCAGATGCACAATCAGTCCTCTTGTGGGTCTTAAAAAAAAAAACATGCCAACCAAAATTCCTCATTGAAAAGATCAATCTAAAAGCTTTTCTCTGAAGCAACTGTCTCTGATCGCTCCACATTTGTGTAAGCTGACCACCTCTACCCTACATAATTCTTCATCAGGCAAAGCAATAACATTAGCACCTCACACTATACTTGATTATTATGATCCCTATTTATTAGTCTACCACAGTATTTCTATGTGAAATGCATATCTCATTATGTTTTACACCCTTAATGATGCATGTCATATTAAGTGACTTGTGTAATATAATGCACTGCAATGTGTAATGTGGTCTGATGATATGGCTAATTAACGACATTAGCTTTGTAGCTGAACAGCAGGAGGGTTTCTGGGTTATGAGAACGCGGTGCTCGCAGACGGCATGCATTTGGACTATCCCCAGTGATTAGCCAATCCCAGTAACTGGTTTCACGTTCACCTCTGTTTGAAGGAGACAGATTCGAGACAACTGAAGCATGAATGACTGGTGGCGGCACTCTGACTTTGTATTTTTTTATTTTAATTTAATTTAATTTAACAAAAGAGAAGCGCTTTGTCTGTCAGGTTTGTCTGGACTTCACTGGCCAGACTAAAGATTCATCCTGAGTAGCCAGGGGTCATCTGCCTGCAGACAGGTTGTTAGCTGTGGATAAGCTTTCAGCGGCTCATTGATTGCTAACACTTGATTGCAGCACGGCTTGGCTGAGGCTCTTAACTCTGTCTCCAGTGTCACAATAATAAGTGAGCAGACCGGGCGGGGTACAAGGAGATAAACTTTGCTTTGGTATCCTTCTAACAATCTAGGGGAGAAGGTGTAATATATCATGGCATGGAAAGGATGATTATGAGTATAATACTTTCTCTTTCACCAGAGAGGTCAAAAAGACAGCTATAGTACAGGACCACCTACATAGAGGCATGCCACCATGATATAACTCGAGGAAGACAAAGGGCTGCTCTCATGTACTAAATATATATACATAAATCTGCCTACAGAACTTAATCTGTGGAAGATGAGGTCTATTGTTGTAGAGTCAGGAATAGAACAAGCAGTAAAGTTCAAACTCGGTGGCAGCTCCTAATTATTCAAAGAATAAAGAGGTGGAGGACATCTTGCCATTTCTGATCTTAACTCTGGAAACTGTCAGGAGAGATGAGCCGATATGTGAAGCCTTTGTTCAGGCCTGACAACCATCGGCCCATTACGTGGGACAAAAAGGCCGCTGTGTGGAGAGCGTGCAAAAGGCTGAAGTAACCTCAAGATTGTCCCTAAGAATTAGTCCGATTACAGGACTGCCTGCATGGCTTTGTCTTTTCTCTGCAGGCTTTCTTCCCAGAGCTAACATTGTGCCCAGGTGTTCCAGCGACAACTGAAGAGGCCAAAGAAAAACAAAGTTAAACACTTTCAAATGTGCCTGAGGATCAGCCCTAACAAGCTATTACTTGTTAATATGGTGCCATTCTCCCACAGTTTGAGGGCAGTTAACCTCGGGTGTGACTGGCTTCTGTTTGAAGGGTCACAACCTCGCAGAGCCCTGCGCACTAAAATAGCATGTGATTATAGACCTTGTTTAAAAGTAAATATAGGAGTTCTCAGCAGCTGATCTAAGCCGGCCTTGTGCAGTTTTCATGAGAAAGAATACACCTACATAGCTGCACAAATGGGACCTTTTGTTTTTGTTATAACATCAGCACATCTGATAACTAGAACAAAAAAAGTTGCACTTCAGAATATAGTGTGCTGCGTTGTGTATTTAATCTACTTTTATTTTCTTCTTTTTTTGGAAAACACAATGTTAAGCAATGTTAGAGATGTATCGTTGCGTAGCATTTTGTGAGTGTGTGTGTGTGTGTGTGTGTGTGTGTGTGTGTGTGTGTGTGTGTGCTATTTTTTCCAACTCTTTTGAAGTCTGGGTTGATGATCTATCCCTATGAGCTTTGAATGGACATTCCTTTAGTCTTAGCCCCTGTTTGCTCTCTTGGTCCTTATCACAGTTAATAACTCAGCCAGCACTAACACACTCAGTAGCTACTTTAGGAACCTCAAAAGGCAAAACTATCAGCTTAGGTTGTTTACATTGTAAACCTTAGTCCTTGTAGACATGGAGCTTTAATGCTAAGTGCAAAAAACGCACTGGTATAGTTCTTTCGATTAGTGGAGACAGGAATATGATGAAACTCCTACTAATATAGTACAAAAATTAGTGGTTCAAATAATAAAGTCAGAGCCAAAGAGCGAAGTACAGGATTTTCTCTGTGGCAGATGTGATCTCATTAGTTCAGGCTTCAAAGCACGAAAATCCTTCAGCTTTTTGTTCTGTAGAGTTTTAGGAAAACTGTCATGTAATAGAAATATCTCCGTACAAAACAAAACAAAGCTGAAAAGTGACAATTAATAAAAGAAAGTGTATATAGAATGGAATTTCAAGGCAAGTATTTACAACAGATGGTCACATTGAGATGCAGTCCCCCTACTGTATAACATACGAGATCTTATCATTTTGCTTTGGAAGAAATGTGTGTGTGTGTATCTGTGTGTATAACCCGGTGTCTGCTGCTCTGATAGAGGGCAAAGATTTGAAAAGCAAAGACGAGGAAGTGTGGGTTATTCTTGTGTCAAAGTTTTGGATTTCGGCCAAAAAGCATTTAAATCATCTCTCCCAGCTTCATAAAAAGCAAATAATCAGTGGAAAGTGATACTGTGTGTAACCTTTACAGATAAACATGTGAGTCCGGGTCATAGACGGAAGCAAACTCAGCAACGCAGCTGATTCTATAGGCTGCTACAGTTGGCAGCTTACATGTGTAGCTTGTCTTGTAGTTTTGTTTTATCATCACAATTCAAATGCTTATTAAAAATTAGCTGGATTATGTTATCAAGAGGCACCTATTACAAGTGAACACAATCTGTATGTCAGCACTAGACAGATATTATGAAACCTAAAGCCAATTATTTGGTTAAGTACACGGGGACATAAAAAATTAATAAAAGCACATTACAGAGCTATTCCCAGAAGTACGGTGCAAAAACCAATACAATTAGGGAATGCTCAGCTTAGGTGCATTTCTAGTCTCCAGCTATCTGAAGTTGCTCTGTGAGGCATAGAGTAACCTCCAAAACTAATTAAAAACAAAACGGAACTCAATTAAAAGAAACAGAAAATAAATGACCTCTTTTCTACCAAGTAAATGTGAAATCAGTCGCGTGTGAAATCCAACTTGATTAGAGACAGAGAGAAAAAAGACAGGATTCAAGTAGGAAAGAGAGAGAGGGAGAGAGAGAGAGAGAGAGAGAGAGAGAGAGAGAGAGAGAGAGAAAGAGAGAGAGAGAGATCAAACAAACAGGTAAGCAAAAGTATCTGAAAAAGTCTGAGCAAAATGACATGAACTGACACAAAGCAAGTCTTTGATTCCTTAAAGTTATGCACTCAAGCAAACTTTGGACACAGAGCCGAGATCTGAAGTGTGGCGACTTGGATCTGAACTCGTCAGAGGCTCATTAAAATCTTTTTCAGAGGCAGGTACTATAAACCCTCAGGAGCTTTACATGGACACGCTGATTGACTATACGCCGGCACTGGAATGACAAAGCACCGGACACTGCACCACTAAGACCTATTTTAACAGGACAGTTCAATACACACACACACATACACACACACACACACACACAGTCTCATGTGGCACTAGCAAACATTCATAACATGCTGGATCCCCGCCCTGAGTGTGTGCCCAGCCAAGTGTTAAATCTGACTTGATTTCAGAAGGGAGCCGAGGTCACACAAAGGCCTGTTTGGGGGGGACTAATAGCCCCGCGATTAAATGAAGACATGAATAGTCAGGACAATCAGCAGCACATCTCATCCCTCTCATCAACACACAATCAAACTCGCTGTTAGGGACGGAAGGAACAAATACCAGGCCTGCCGAGCCCTGAATTCACGCGGTGCCAATAGTTTACCCGTGGCAGTTACTGAGCAAAACCAAGAAATCAAAGACTGATGGCAGAAGTGAGTGTTAGACCAGTAATCGCATGTGTGTATAGGCACGCAAACTGGGTCACAGGCATAGCAGCAGTATTATCCGGAGTGCCTTACCTTTGAAGGACAGGAAGATCCTTGGAGCAGAGAGGGGCTCGTTAGAGGGGGGCAGCGCCCCGGATGACAAGGCCAGGAGGGCCAGCAGCCAGCACAGTTTGTCCCACAACATTGCCCCTCTGTTTGTTAACTGGGAAGAAGGAGAGTCCAGGAGCTGAGGGGCAGAGAGGGATGAGCGTCAATCAACAATAAGCAAGCACACTGACCGCACAAAGCAACCTACTCTCAGTCACTGAGCTGCAACAATCAGACACAATCAGTTTGATCACTTACAGACAGAGCTGCAACGTTTAGTCTTATAAAAGCTTGTTGGCACTTTACTCATAAAGAACATCTAGGACTGAGACACATATCCAAAACTGGATCTGTTTTTTTATGCGGCCTTCTGCATCTGTTGTACATATTGGTTGGATATCTCATGGGTGAATGCTTAAAATCTTTTCAAGTATTTTTTGGCAGGTTGTGAATCATAGATCATAATTTAGGCCAATAAACTGAACTTGAACCATAAAACCTGAGGGCTACAGGAGTGTGCAGAGACAGAATTGAGTTTTTCATCATTGCTACTGGATTTTCTGATGAATCTGACTCTCCTAATCATCCACAGTTATCCTGGCTTCGCGTGCTTTGTGAAGGCAACAGTGTGAATGGACGGAGTCTCCCTCCAGCCGCTGCATGCTGACCCACACCTCGCCACTCTGCGGATCTACACTTTTTCTGCAACACAACGTGCTCGTGAAAGCTCGCAAATAAACTGGTTTAAAGTTGAAGAATTATTACTAGTGTTTGAAAGGAGGAGCTGAATTTGACCAGGAGTGTACGGTACGACTTGTGCTGTTTGAGCCTGGCGCGCGCTGGCGCTGCTCACAGATTAAAGCACAAAGCGCATCAACATGCTGTTGACCGCCACAAAGAGCTGGAGATAATAATATCCCTATAAAAATGGATCTGAAGACTCAGCGCGCGGACGAGATGACACGATTGTGCGAAATGCCGGCACACGCAAACAGAGAACTTGCAGAGAGAAATGACCGTTTGGAGACAATAAAACAACTTTCACTGTAATGAGCCGTGCACGGCACCGATCTACATGTAAACGTGGATCTGAGTCCGAGGTCAAACTGCCAGTCAGGGCTTGAGATCAAGTTCCACACTGAGCCCTGAAGGCAGGACTCCAAAAGCAGACAGTTAACCAAAATAAAGCGTGACTGCTCTTTGAGTTATGAGGACATGAACATGAACCACGTGTCATTTATTTTTATGAGGACCTGCAGGATTTGAAATTGTCAGAAGAAGTTGCAGGGAGTTGACGAACGTTTGATCACAGTGAAGAGCAGATTTTGAAGACACAGCATCACATGCAGCAAAAAAAAAAACAAAAAAGAAAAAAAAAAAACTTTCAGTCCCTCAAAACTCACGTCTAGTTGAATACACACATACACCCCCAGCATCCACCCACCCCACAAATACATACACACACACATTGCTCTTGGCTCTTGCAGCATTTGGAGATAGTGGCTATTTGGGAGAATAACTCATTTGAGCCTCCCACGCGCCAGAGAAGACAAACCAAAAATATAAATACAGTCGAGCGGAAGTCTGTTGCTTAAAATAAACCAGTACAAATATTCAGGAGAAAAATAATTTTTCTGCACTTTTAAAATATATTTTATATTCTCAATCTTGCACATGCAGCACAGGGATTATTCTTTTTTTTCTTCCTCGACTGTACCAAATGTGGCTTCCCACTGATTTATCTGTCTGTACAGAAATAATTAATTTGACTTGTCATGTATCACAAACAGCACTTGCATTGTGACCTACCTTCTAGTTGCGTCCAGTGAATATTGTGATAAAGCCGGTGAACATTTAAAAACCATCCACCCAGATCCCTTGAGCTGCTCTGTCCGCACGCAGGAGTATCAGTGTATCCGCCGCAGATCCTGCACGATTATCCCAGAGCCAAACAAAGCTTGGATTTAAATTAACCGGACGCAGCCGCTTTAACTTGAAGTGAGCTCTAAATCGCATCAACAGATTCTGTGTCTTCCCCTGAAGGAGGCTGGAAACAAAAGAGTTGCTCCTGTAGATGAGTGTGGCGGAGATCAGGGCTCAGCCTTGCGCAGCGGCGCTCAAGTGTGTAGTGCAGGGAAGCGGCTTGTGCAGGTGGATACACTGAGGTCTCCCGGCGGTGGACACACCCATGGGGGAGGGAACCTACCTTAGCATCCCTCCGCTCCGTCCCGCCCTAAAATCTAACACAAGCCGAGCCTTTCTCTGCATCCTCTCACACTCCGGGGCTGCAAAGGTAAACCCACTAAAACCGGGGGAGAGAACAAACTGCACAAGTGGTGTCACAAGTGTCAGCAACATGAGATGAGAAGTGTCTTCAATACTGGGAGGGGGGAGTCGTCTAAAAATTTCTGCTACAATCAAAACAAATTGAGCAATATAGTTTTAAAATGACTTAAAAAGCATTTTGCAAAAGCCCAAAAAAATATACTTTAAAAAAAAAAAAAAAAGAATTTTGCAACATATATTTGTGCACTAGGCCTCAGTGTCTTTGTATTTCCAGCATAATTGTCACATCACGTCTCCCACATATTCAGACTTGTAATTTGAGTTTTTACTTTATTCAAATCAAGTGTGGGAACAAATTTGCCTTCTACACTCATGTCAGTGTGATTTGTTGCCCAGAGGTTGATTCACAGTGTTGAAATTAAGCGTTGCAGTGAAGCCTGAAGGCTTTAATAGGTTAGAATTATGCAATCTGTTTTCATTTCCATCAGCATTTATCTTTGACAACAAAAAGTTTGCTCATCAATCTTCCAGATTAAGATAAAGATAAATGAAGATAACACAAGCAAATGCATGGAGACAAGTCAAATTTTTTTTTTTCTGCAATTCCCAAACAGTGTATCATTTCCAATTCAAATATCTCCATGATGACTTCATTACAGAATAAACAATGCAAAACACTCATACCCACTGTAATGCAGAACACATGGGAACTTGTGTTAATAGGATGTAGGCTTGGTTTTGTGTGAAGGAGACAATATTTTACTGTGTCAAATTCATGATCATGCAACCTGCTTCCAAACTGCAACAATAAAAGAGCTTAAGTGAGCTCAGATGTTACAGATCTATGGGTGATGATTTTGTGAGGGAGAACTGTTCTATTGGATGTCCAGAGGAAGCCTTTTTTTTTTCTTCTGTGGCTGTTTCAGTAAAAAAAAAAAAAAAAATAGAACTGAGGTAATTTCACAACTTGATTCGCCTGTGACTGCCAGCTACTGATTTTTATTTGCTGACTGGAGCCAGCATCGAGTTGTGCTGAGAGACTTTCAGATACCCGGTTCTGAGCCAAACAATTGTTCAGTATCTGCTGGTATTGGCAGTCTCACAGGTATGGAAACAGTGTTTGCTTTCTGAATGAAGCATGAATCACTTTACTGTATTTTGACTCAGGCGGAGAAGAAAGAAAAACAAGCAGACAATGGTTTCAGATGAGAAGAAAAAGGTTTTCTTTTTTTTCTATTTGATGCTCTCACAGCTGCTGATGTGTAACTTTGAAGCCAAACAGGAATTTTTGGCTGAACGTTGGCATAAGAAACTGTTGAAAAGTGGCTAGATGCAGATAAGGTAGATTTCCCCCAACACCTCGACAACCTGACAGAGGGATCGCTGGCTCGAGCCTCAGATAGGCATCACATATTCATGGGCAAATGGAGCCTTAAATCTTTTAATCTCACTCGATCCCTCCCCTGATCACGCTGGCTTATTTCGCTTCTTATGCAGTCAACGCACAACACAGCTGACGCCCAGTGTGCATGCTTATTATTCCATAAATGATAAATACAGTAGCTTAGGTTTCATGCAGTCTACAATTGCAGAAATGTATAAAATGAGGTAGGAATTTGGCAGATACAAAGACTTTCTTTCACTTAGTCATTGTTGTAGACTTGATTTACAATTTCCTCTGTTTCTGTTAACTCACTAAAAAGGTACTGTTACTCTGACGGACCATGAAACCTGCTCTACCGTGTGATCATTTCACTGAAACCTACTCGTAGAATACTCACGTATGACTTCCAATATTTAAACATTGATTTAGCCAAAAATGTAAGTATGCTTTGTGTCCTTTTCAGACTCTATAATGAGGGTAAAAGCTGTATTCAATTCAAAAAGGCATGTGAAGCACCTTTATGCCGATTGCTCCAAAGTGAACTAAAAGACACTGAGATCTCTGGCTGTGACTTTGAGTTGTCTGTCTTTCGAAAGATGTCTTGGAAAGACGATTATTGCAGTAGTCCATGCAAAAGAGGCTTTGCGGTGTGACTCCAGGCTTTGATACTCAGAGCCCGGAAAGGAGGAGAGCTCAGCATCAGCATTCGCCATTAAAAGTGTTAAATTTCCCTTGACACCAGCAAAGAGCTCTGGGAAACAATTACCCCCACACTTACAAGCTCACGCGCACACGGCAGAAGATATTGATATGTTTCAGTCCATCTGAATCTTGGACGAGCTTTAAAAACCATCTGACTCTCTTTCTCACACACAAAGAGGCGAATGGCTTAACATATGCAGGTGGGCGTTCATGTTTGAAGGGTGGTCTGTGCACCAGACTGTACAGCTCCAAATAAATAACAACTTTCATAAATATCTGGAAGGCAACTCCTCAGTCCGGCAGGACTGACCATGGAAAACTCAGCAAAACAATAAAATCTCTTTCCCCAAATCATTTCACATATCAGCAGTTTAAACAAAGTCCAGTCAAAATGTGTGTGCGTCAGCCAAGTTTAATTGTGTCATTACTGATACTCTTTTTGTTTCCCTGCTCTTCCTATTTTCTCCTCCTCTTTTCTCTTTCTCTTTCTGTCTTCCCTCCTCTGTCTCGAAGCCAACAGCTGCATGTTGTTTCCTATATTTCTTTTTAATCAACAATATTATTCCCATCTTCAGGCCTCTGGTGGCCTCACCATCTGTCACTTGCGTGAGACAAGAGGAAAGCAATTATTGAATCCTGGCTTTGAGGAGCGCCTGCCTTCATAAAAAAGTCCCTCATGCTTTCCAGTTTTTCCTCTAGCATTGCTTTCTCTCTCGCAGCTATCTGACGAGTAAAATGGGAAAGATAATGTTCAAACCAAAGATCACCATCGGGTGCCAGACCACATAGGCAACACATTTAAAGAAATTCTGCAAAAAAAAAAAAAAAAAAAAAAAAAGCTGCCATTAAGGCCTTTTGTTCTGCAGAGGAGAAGCCAGTTTTATAAATCAATTTCAATACTGCTGGTGGGAGACGTGAGAAGTTTCGTTACAGATATTACACCACTTCACTGCGAATGTTTCCCTTTCATCAACCAGACTAAACTTGCCAGTTTTCACAACGTGAATTTGACTCCAAGTTGAACGTATTCATTTAAAAATGCTGTAATTTTCCTGGAGGACATGAAGGCGACACTGCATAGATTATTGTTATCACTCTCACAGAGTTCTCTGAGGATGGTTCATGAGAACCATTTTACATTTATTTATCCACTGCAACGCTACAACAAGGACACTGGTGGTTTTCATGGAAACAGGTGCTTGTGGGGAATACAAATCCAAGCGGTATAAGCGCTCGGGTCACTCTCTCATATGAGTTTCATTACATTCAGTGAATTATCCTCTAACCTTTTGCCATCAATGACTAAACCAGCCGTGCAAAGTAATTTTTAACAGTCTGTGACAACCTTAACCTCTGTCTGCTGGTTTCCCCACATGATGGGAGGCAATTAACAGCTGTTCATTACTGATGAGGTGAAGAAACAAGTGCACCCACACACTGATGTGCACATCTGCATGCACACACACACACACACACACACACGCACGCGCGCACACACATATCTAAACAACTCAGACAGATGTGAGTGCACACACATTCTCAAACAATTGACCATGCACACACACACACACACACACACACACACACTTAAACACACATAAACACACAGAGCCAGAGGACGGCGTGACAAACAGAATGGCCCTCGGCGCTCTCTGAGGGACACGTCGTTTGTGTAGAATTTAATGAGGGAACATGTACTCATCCCTCCACCTCACCGGGAGAGCTGTTACCTTTTGGTGTGGTAAGATATTAAGAATTCACACTGTTTCTGCAGCGCTTTGACTGGTACGGCAGCACGCTCATTAGCATTTAAATGGGAAAAAGATAACACCGCACTTGGCAGAGTCATACCTTCATCACAAAGCTGGCAGACAGAGAAGAAAACTTGAATCAGGCCCTGGAAACTTTGGCTGTTTTTAGACACCTGAGAGCGGAAATAGTTACATCTTATTATGAATGTTGTGTCAATATATGTTATTCTAAACACTTTTTTTTTTATCATACTGTAACTGTTAGACATTCAACATGTTTGAAAATAAATTCAAACATGTCCATTTGTGTTTTTAAAAGAGAAGCCCAGCCTCTTTCCAATGACAATGGGCAACAGTGATTATTAGGATTTTTTCTGTTCATGTACTTGGTAGCAAAAAAAAAAAAAAGAAAAAGAAAAGTTAATTGAATGTAAAAACTCAAATAAAAATGCTGACTCTGAGGTCACCCTCTTGCTTTTGGAGCAGTTCCAGGTATTCTGTCTCGTTACTGTAATTTTAGAACCGCTATTCAGTGTTTTCTTTTAATAAATACAGCAGTATTTCTTCAAGTACACTCGTGTCTGCAGGAGAGGCTTTCACCCTCTGTTTGGAGATTCCCATTCAGACCACATACTGTTAGTTTGTGAGTGAACCCGGAGTAGAAAAATACTTTGGATTTTTGCTATTTGTGTTGGCTTGGCATGATGCTAGAAACGTTGACTTTAACAATTAAAGAGTCAAGACACTGGAGAGCTAAAACAATAGTCTCACTGTAATGCTAACAAATATAGAGGATAATGTTGTCGCTTGCTAGTGAATCTATAATTTGCCAAATATTTATGCTGCGATGCAAATTCTGTTTAGCGTGCACTTTTCTCCCTTTGACTGCTCACACATGACATGCCTTTTGAACCACACTCTAAAGATTAATGGCACTCTTTTCTTCAAGAATATTTTTTCCCACCCAGATTGCACCGCTCATATTTGTTCCTCCGTCTTTTGTCACAGAAGCTGACTATGACTCAGCTGGAGCTTTGCAGGGCTAAAAATGGGACAGCTGCTTTTTTTTTTTTTTTTTTTTTAAATGACACAAGTTTGTCTCATTGTATCTGGCTCACATGTCTCCTGCCTGGGAACGGAGGGAGGAGGGCAGCTGTGGTGGGATGATTTGGTATGAATTAAAGCTGTTTCCTAACAGGCTCCACGGGGTCTGATCCTGTCCCCGACTTGTCTGGTGGGTTCTCTCCACCAGTATCAACCGGAGGAGAGTGTGTATTGCGTTACATTAGCTCTTTTACCCCCCTTGTTCCCTTTTTGTTCTTCACAGTGAAATGTACTGCAAACAATAACAATGGTTTTATATTTAGCATGACTTTGTGGCTGAAGGTGCCCCAGCTATACTACCTGTGGTTGGTTGAGGGGGAGGAGGGGTTGTGTAACAGTTTTCCCATGCAGTGTTGTTGCTGCGGGCTCCCTGAGGGTCCGGTCTGTCTGTGTCATTCTTCATCGGCATCCAGCCGCAGGTCTCGGGCCAGGGGGAAAGACTGAGGACAGTGAGAGGAAATGACTGTGCTTTTTGTTTCACACTGTACCCAAAAGTGGTCAGTTTGTGTAGTTAAACTCAATCTACCGTATTCTGTGGTCAGATAGGGGAATACATGGGACTTTTGTGTTTTTTTTGTCATAACCTGATAGTCTAAAGAGAGAGAGAAAAACTCACTTCTCAATAGGCTACATTTTCTTTTGTTGAGTTTCTTGCTTTATTTCCCTGCATTGTCTTGGTTTGCAGCTACTGAACGACTAAGAAAAGACATGTTGGCTTACAAGACAGGAGCTGGCTGTGATAACAAAATACTGTTGCACCACAAAGACATCCTTCTCCTTTTACTTATTCTTCTTCTCTTTCTTTTCCCGTTCACTTAATCTTCCTCTTTTTCTTATGATTTGTATGGAAACAATTGTTAAATATAACTAAATATAGGGCTAATTAAGAAGGTATGTGCTACAACGCTGGTTTAGTTTTTGTAATCTCCTCTACTAGGTCAATCCTTATTAGCTGTGCTGGCGTAATGTCAGTCTCTCTTTCAGGCGATCCATACATCACTTTGGTCCAGAGAGAAAAATCTCATCAGCTATTTATGGATTGACATGAGGTTTGGTACCAACATTCACGATCAACAGATGATGAATCCTAATAACTATGGTGATCCTCTGACCTTTCCTCTAGCGCCACCATGAGGTATTGAGTGAAACATGTTGACAACTTTTGGCTGGAGTGCCACGAAATTTGATACAGACATTCATGTTCCCTCTGGGGATTATTTATAATAACTTTGGAGATCCCCCGACTTTCATTTAACACCATCATGAGGTCAAAATTTTAGTTTGTCCAGTACTTTGATTTATGACCAAATACCTACTGAAATTCCCATCAGCCTCAGCTGTAGGCTACTTTTTGTTTATAGCTAATTAGCAATGTTAGCATGCAAACACGCTAAAACTAAGGTGAACATAGCGTTATATCTGTATCAGCTTGTTAGCATTGTCATCGAGAGAATGTTAACATGTTGACATTAGCATTTAGCTCAAAGCAATGCTATGCCTAAGCACAGCCTCGCAGAGCTGCTAGCATGGCTTATCGGACCCTTCATGCTGTTTTCAGTCTGTACGACCAGGAAAGGATAGCGCGTGCTCATGTAGGGTTGAGAGTTTTAGTGTTCAAAATATATATTTACGATGCCTCTCTTTAATTTACCCTCCTTTTGAAACGACTCTGGCTGGACTGTGGCGAGTCCCTTGTCCTTCACCCTTCCCCGCGCTCCTCCTCCCCCCATCTCATCCTCCTGTCATCACTCGCTGTGATGAGGCTGTGAAACAGGTGGCTCAAGAATTCTAAATGACATAGGAGAGATGGAGACCAAACAGTTGTGTGTGTGTGTGAGAGAGAGAGAAAGAGAGAATGATTTTGCTTGTGTGTCTGTGTTTGCGAAATACAGAAGAAGAAAGTGAGAGTCCAACCAAAAACAACAACAAAAAAAACACTAAAGAAAAAACTCATTTGGTTACTGATAATTTCTGCAGAACCCACTACCACATTTCTTTGTGTGTTCTCTTCAGTTATTTCATAAGACTCTGCCTTCTGCTTAGACTGCCCGTCTGTTGCCAGAACACACCTAAATTGAATTAAAGTTAATGAAATCCATCTTGATACAAACTCTGGGCTCTAAAGTATCACGGGTGAAGAGCTGGAAGCTGTGACAGATTGGATGGTTTATATAAAACAAAAGCATTCATGACAGTGGCTTTGCATATTTCAGTTGAAACAGATATAGCGACTTACAATGATAAGAAGAAATACTTTCTGTGTAACTTGATGAATCTGTTTAAAATCGGACAGTGACGAAAAGTTTTTCTCAGCTCTGCAGAAAGAGAGCGAAATCTGTCTGGACATCTGTTCCCAGAATTTTCCAGCAGCAGTTGTGTTGTAAAAGATCCTATAGTAAGTTGTCTGGAGACAGTGTGGCTCATCAAGCGCATATTCTAAACTATGTCTTTCTCTGTGGCTTAGTTTGCAATTTAATTAACTGTGGAAATGTTGTTGGAAGGATGTCACAACTGTCGGTGGCTCTCCAGTCAATCCCAGAAGAAAGTCCCTCGGTCTTATCGCCGTCTGCTTTCCCATCAGCGCTCCTGCCTCACAACACTCGGGTTACCAGTCAGTCTCACACATTTCACAAAAAAAAAGTCAGTACGCAGTATTGTTAGTCACTCATGTTCAAATTATGGCTTTGTTTTCCTGTCAGCTGTGGTTCATTTAGATTTGGCAGCAGAACAGAAAGAGATGTTGTCTCAGTGGCCCTTAAAATTGTCACGAATTGTTGATACAATGGTCATTTGTGTCAGTTTTGCAGTGAAACTCAAGTGAAAAACGCTAAAACATTTACAATATCATATCAGTTACATTACACACATTACAACCGGGCATTACAACATGTTGACAGTTTTATGGTCACTGAGGACAGTGTCCAGCCTCGGCCAGCTGCCAGTAAATGGCACATCTGGCTCCTAATTCTTCTGTAAGAAGGAGCCCTTAGTCAATTTGTGGATTGGCAGTACCTTCTCTTGCTTGCATCTCTCAGAGATAACTAACTGTCCTAGGCTACATGGATTCCAGCATTCAAGTTGTGTATTACTGTAATTACTGAAAGAAAAATTGTGCAATAGCCAGAATCCCAGATCCCATGTGCCTCTCCTCTCTTAACTTCTCTTTAAATCTCAGGATTTTTTAAAGATGTGTGGCAGAGGTTGCACAACCTCCCAGGCAGCAAGATGTGTTTCTGATACAATCCAACAGGCCAAGTCAGTTCAGCCAAGGCTTAGATGCTCCAACAGTTTTTTGCAGCACTCTTTTGGGTGTATGATGGATGCTGGCCTGCACATAAATTCCACATTAGTGCATGCACTCTAAAGTGAAGCTGACAGATTCAACTGTTGAATAAATACTCTTCCCTGCACGAACGTAGAACACTTTTTTTTTTTTTTTTTTGCTGTTACACAATGTAAACTGTTTCAGCATCTCAGGTCTTTGTGAGAGTTTTGTGCAGGCTGTAAGGATGTGAACATGTGCTGCTATACAAAGCTGACAAGCTCATTTTCGAACTCAAATGAGCTGTTACTGAAAACAATATTGAACTCGACGGCTCGAGTCTGACGGAACAATTGACAGGCTGGTGTTGAGTTTGACATGTTCATTCAGTTTTTGTTGGAGGTCTCACCATCATTTCCTTTTCTGAGACATTTAAACACACACACATGCACATATGTATTCGTACGTGCAGACACAGACACATACACACATAGTACGTAAAGCAGCAATGAAGGCCATCAGACAGACAGCCCAGGGAGAGGTGGCGCCTGTCATGTGGAATGGATCTCATTAAAACTATGCCCCAGGTCACACTTTGATGGACAGAGAGACGTCAGTCATCTGCCAACAAGATTAGCAGAGACCGAAGCCCCCGTCCTTCCTCTCTGCCCCTTGAGAGCCCACAGCATACCAAGTGGGTCCAGACTAGACTCTTATGTGTGCCCCGCAGCCTCCGTCAAACCTCTCACCTCTGGCTTGCCAATCACAGAAACAAACGAGCACCTGAAAAACCCACCTGCTGTGTCAAAAGGCAGGTGGTAGCAGACATTTTCTTTCCCACCTTTTCCCTGGTGTATGAGGCTGTTGTACAGCCTCTGAGGCCAAGTCCTGTCTGCCCTGTGCTGACACATTTCTATTAAAAAGATAAGCTTTTGTCAAAACCTGATATCTCAATTCACACAATCCTCTTCTGAAATGTAAACCTTACCTTACGACAGGTTCAATAAAGTAAGTTAATTCTGTCACCAGCTCAGCTTTTGACTGCACTAAATCTGTGAAGATTTTTGACACATTCTATCACTGACATACAGTATAACTGATACATTTTGGTTAAATTCTTCCTATGAATCCTGTCCTGTACACAGGAAGTGATGCATTTCACATTTTTCTGGCAGCAACAGTGGTGGATTTAGAAAAATTGAACAAGAACTCTGTAAGCATGACCTGAAAATCATGTCTGAACTGCAACAAAAAACTCAAAAGGCAAATGCAAGGAGGTTAGACACCTAGGTAGTGGTGAAACTTTAAACAAGTATTCCTTAAAAAGAGAAAGACCAATAAGATAAGATTCATGCTCAAGAAAATAATTTGACATTTTTACGAAAGAAGCTGTGTTAAATCGTTTTCTTAGTTAAATGAGAGGATAGATACCATTGTATGGTAACTATGAAGCTACAGCCAGCAACTGGTTAGCTTAGCTTAGCATAAAGCATGGAAACAGTGCAAAACAGCTAGCTTGGCTATTTCTCACTAATCACCCCTGATTAACAATATGTGGTTTTATGTGAACAGAGCCAGGCTAGTGGTTTCCCCCTGTCTTTATGCTAAGCTTAGCTAACTGGCTGGCTGTAAATTCACATTTACCAGACAGAAAAATCATCTCATCTAGCTGCAAGAAGACAAGTAGGAGTACATCCCAAAACTATTCCTTCTTCTTCAAGTCTTCAATTTTTCATGTGTAGCAGTATCATCAGTACATGCACAAATTCATGGTAATATGGCTGCAAACATGCAAATCATTCTAACAACATGCCAAAAAAGGCATGTTTTCTATGTCTGTCAGATTTTTAACTAATTTCAGGCAAATACTGATTGACTGCAACATAAGATATAAACAAACTTGATTTGAATGCTTTTAACATGCAACACATATCTGTTGCCTTTCTTGTTGTTCACTCTCTTCCTCTTTTTGGTGTCTTACAGGAAAAAGGACACGGGCTGTAATCATACAGTGACCTACTGTTTATCCCAACATTCCCAAGAGTTCATGTCTCCAGCAATAGACCTGTGGCAGGATGCCCAGGACAGGGGCCATGGATGGCTCACTTTGTCAAGCATGCTAGTCAAGGCTGTGCTAGCTTCACTCGAAGCAGATCAGGATTCCCAACAATCCTTGACACGCTGGTTGACGTAATACAAAGTCCATTTGAATTACATCTAAATCTGGGGCTGGTAAAATTGAGAAATTGTTTTGGCAAAAGATGGAAATAATTTGGGCTATTTAGAGAGCTGAGGATTGATGCAAGGAAATGTGTCAGTGTTCAATAACCCCCATCAGCATTTCGATTTGTGACAACCCTTGTAGATATATGAAGTATCCCACATTTAATCCATGCTGGAGTCTGACCAGCATCCAGTGTGTCATGCTCCATGCATCCATGGTGATAAAGGCCAGAGGTACTTAAGATTGATATGAGGTGATGCCGTTTCCACCCTCTGTGCCCGGCGGCTTCTGTAGAGTGATCCCCACCTCTTAAGCATGAGCTAGCACTGGCAAAAAATGAATGAGCTAATTTTTTTAAAATTCAGAACGTACAGGGTCTGCACTTGTATATAATGCTTCCAGCAAGTAGCCTCACCCTCATATTCTCAGTCTGACACTGACAAAAGCGTTCACCTTCTCCCACATAGTCGGGTTATATATATTACCAAACTAACAAATTACAAACTAACCAGTGATGAAAATGGAAACATTAAAACACTGAAGTGTTACAAACGCTTTCAAATCCTGTGAAAATTCTTGCTTTTAGCAATCCAGCTAGTGATTGAGTGGTGCTGTTTTTCCTTCGTCTTGAACCTGAATTGATTTGGCTGCTGATGACACCAGCATGCATGTGAAATAATGCACATAGGAGCTGGGAGATTTTGGCTTAATTCGTGGGAATGTAAACACTAGTATCATCACTATACTTATAAAATTAACACCTCATGATTTCTTATGTTATCAACTTTATATATATAAATTCCCAATACCCAATACAAGCACCTCCTTTTAGTGTGCTGTGTTCTCTTGTGGTCTGACACGTGTGTAACATCTTAAAACTTAAAACTTAAAACTTTGATATATACACAGTATACTGTAGCAACATAACACTCGAACCTCCTGGTGAATTTACTGTATGTCAGAAGTAACTGAAGACGAGTTTTTCGATGTTGTATTTTTTAAATAAGAATTAGCAAATATGTTTTGGATAGGGCAAACAGAAAATCTGTTGGCATGCATTAAGTGGTCTCTGAGGGAAAATACAGGCCTTGAAGTTTTCGTCACATCGGCCGAGGGGTCAGCGGGTCTCTGCGGTGGATGTGATATTAGCCGTCTTTTCCTGAAGGATTATGACTTTTAGACATCTTTGCAATATGAGCTACCCCAGAACGCCACGCTTGGACTTCCCTCCTGAGACACGGAGGACCTGGGTCACTGGGCTCTGACATGACCCTTCACCTCCCCAGTACTTACTTACCTAACCAATGTTGTGTAAACTGATACGTATGGGAAATGTTAAGTGGCATGCATGCTCTGTTGTTTTTCGTTGAAATGTCTTGAAGACTGGGTGAAGCATGTTGATTAGTGTAAAACATGGCAATTCATTAGTTGAGGTTATTAGTATGATGTGGATTAAATTCAAATGAAAGCCATCAGGGGCTGAGATGCCTGAGGAGCGGCAGAGCTTTCTGTGCAACAAGAGATGATTAAGAGACTGAGTCTGTGGGTTGGACACAATGCAGAAGTAATCACAATAAATTTACTAATCCCTTCCTGAAAACAGTAGGGGAAAACCCCACATGCTGCTCTCCCTGAGGCACAAAGACCATCAGCAGACACATTTCTACGGCCCCTTCTGCACTGACATGCCAGCAATAAGGTTTTTTTTGGGGGGGGGGGGCATGGGGGAAACCCCTTATTATCCAAACAATGTCTATCAGACCTTTAAATGTCAGGAAAATGCTATTCTAGGGACTAAAAGAGCTTCTAGCAAACCAACAAATTAGCTGACCACACACTTGAATTCGTTTTAGGATTGTGTATAAAGTCCATACTATGGCTTGCAGATTTGGCATTCATCTGTGGAAGGCAACTGTTTAATGCATTCTCAAAAGACATCGCAGGAAGAAAGATGAGGAAAACTGTGTCTAGAGCCAGTGGTGTTATCCTCAAACCAATAAGCTGTTAAAATAATAAGAGTTCAAATTTAGATATTGATACAGTATTGTGCAGATTTAAACTATGTGGTGGTTAAATGTCCCATACAAACACTGAAATGCCAACAGCAAAAAAGCTACAAGTCTATAAATGGCACAGTCTTCTTATTCCTCAGAGGTGTGAAATGTTGTTTTCGTCAGTGCATAGATAATAGCACATTTTAGGTAAAGCAGTGAATTAAACAGCATGATAATGCCATATTCAATCAACGTGTATATTTTTTTTTCTAGTGCTAATAGACACTCAGCTGGACTATCTACATCTGCATCTTTTTCTCATTAAAAATTGCTGGAGAGCCTGCATGCATTCACAGCAGCCGCGGAGGGAGAGCGATCAAGTAATCAAGCTTCTGCTTCTCGCAGGTTGTTGCCTTACTCGCGTTTCCCTCATTTGACTGTCAGTCAGCGAGATACCACTTTCTTCCTCCCCCCCTTTAATCATCTGTCATCCCTGCTAATGCAAAGCGACTGCCAGGGCCATGTAGGAAATCAGCCACATCTTTAGTGTCACCTTTCATTAACATAGAAAGTCAGGTAAGAGAGGAGGGCACCCATTTACTGTATATCCACTGGGACGTGGACAGACCTCCTCTGACAGTGAATTTCTATACTTCCAGGAAATTTGCAGTTATACTGTATTGGTATTTTCTGTGGCATGGCATTGTTAAAGATCCCAAAGTGATGTCCTAGATGTGACAGTTTGTGCCTTTGGCTGTTCTGTAATTGGATCATTTTCTTGACACTTCATAGCTCCACACAATTGTTCCTGCACCCTCACCGGTCCTGTGCTGTCCTCTCAGCTCTCACTGTCTTTCACAGATCGTTCTCTCCATTCACACAGCTGGGGGAGCTCTCTCAGCCTCACCCACACCGAGCTCTCGTGCACAGCTGTACTCAGTGACTTCTGGTGGGTTCAATTTTTAATATTAATGAAGCTTTAGCAGATTCAAGCCTGACACTCACCTGCAGTGCAGCAAACTGTACCACAGGAAGAGAGGGAGACCTCATTCATGTCTGACAGCTCACCATGGAGAGACATGTGCCCATGTGGAGTGATGTGTGTTCACCTGTAGCAACATTCGAATCTTCTGTACACGCCCGATCACTCCCTCCAGTCCCAGCTGAGTTCTGTTACTATGGCGACGTAAACTGTACAACACTCTCTGGGATGCCTCTCTTGCAACGAGTCTACAGGCACAGCAGGACTGCACAGACGCATGGGCTTTATGGGCATACTGAGAAAGTGAATTCATACCAACTGTAGTTCTTGTCATTATACTGAAGAAACTGTACTCTGTATGCCTTTTTTTTTGACATGTCCCAGTAGGAGAGGCACAAGATGAATGACGGCTAGGTTCCATTTTGCTGCTTCAGCTGGTATTGTTCATACTGGCTCACTGTCACACTGTCATGACACGTGAATAGAACACAGCCATCATTGATTTTATGAGTAACACCTGTGCTGCTATGACAAAGTCAAGTCTACTGTGAAAAAGTGCTAAAGGTTAGCTAGCAAGCCCTTCAAATAAATAACAAACTCTGGTGTTTGTAACGGCCCTTTTAGAGTGAAACAAGTGTCTTCTGATCTGACGCCCCGATAGGAAGGAGGACATAATTTCAAATCACTGTTAAAAAACGTATCATGATGTGACAAGGCTGGGTTAGGTTAGGGTTATTTAGTTAGGTTAGTTTAAGTAAAGGAAACATCGTGGATTGGGTTGAAATTACAGGACCTGCATCATCAATGTTATGGTTAATGTGTCCTTTGTTTACATGTCACTCTGTCATGACTATGTTGCTTTATGATAACATCACGTGACTTTCTCCTTTACTCCAGACCGTCATAATTCCAATCTCCATCAGACAGCCTTGTCACCTAACTAGCATGATGAACTCTGAACCTGCACCCCCAGATGAAATCCCTCAGCATGCCATGCCTTTTTACCTCCAAACCCACGGGCATGACATTAAGGCTGCCCTACATATTAAACTGGTCACGCTCTGAATTGGGGTTATCCCTGCACCCACTCCACCAGACCACCCTCTGGTTGTTTCTCCTTATGTGCACAAGCAACTCTATTTGTTGTGGTAACAAGGCTATTTACAAAGAGGTCGGCTAATCCTCTGTGGCTTCATCCCTGCTGTCATGGCATAAAGAGGAAATGCCTCAGGACACTTTCGACTGTCTGGTCCTGCCATCGCAGCCAAGGACTTCTTTATATGTGAGTATCTTCTTGGCTGGTTAAACTAACTGTTAGCCATCACCGCCTTGACTTTCACTCACTGGTATTAGCTAGTGACCAGCTTACCTCATAGGTGCGTGTGAACATGCTTATCATGATAGTCTGATAATCCTGTTGCAATTTGACCCAAATACAGTAGTAACTCATCAGAAAATAATGAGTCATATAGTGCATATAGCCACACATACATATCTTTTAAATCTAAAATAAATGAAATAAAGATACTTTTCTTATGTAATAACAATAAGACCAGTCTCTTTTTGACATGGCTGGTCACACTTGATTATTTATTAGTTCTCTGTGTTATATGCACATTGTGTTTTTATGTAATGTATTTAATTTCCATAATTATGTTTGTGTTGTGTCATCCCTCTGTGAATGACATTTGTTGTTTTTAAAGAACAAAATATTTTTTGATTGACTTGACTATATTTACAATAATGATGGTGTAATGGCAGAAATCATGTATCATTATTTTAAAAAAAAAATCATTCTATACTAGTCCAAACACATATAATCTCTTTCACCTCTGGCATCTTCAGAGTTATCACTCCCTCAGGAACAGCTGCACAATAGATAATGCAGCCACGTTCTTGTGTGTCTTTTTGTGTGTTGAATTATTCAGAGGTGTGTGCTGATATAATGTGGTGACAGGCTGAGCTACCTACAGCATGAGCCTCAAGCATGAGGATGTCAGTGGACAGAGGCAGCTGACATGTCCTGTCACTGTGACCTGGCACTGTCTTGTCTTTCCAGACACAGCTAAGCCTGAGTGCAATCACGGCCAAAATCCTATACGCTTCACAGCCAACACAGGAAGCACAGCTAACAGCGCACACACGCATGCACGCACACACACACACACACACACACACACACACACACACACACACACACACACACATTCACACACAGAAACACATGTTCCAAGATACGCATGCAGGATGGTAGCCTGTCACTTCTCCAAACCTTCCCCCTTTGGAATACTGTCACCTGTTTAGTGTTTCCATGGAGACCAGCTCACTAATGAGGTAGGGTGTGTGTCTGTGTGTGAATGTGTGTGTGTGTGTGTGTGTGTGTGTCTGTGTGTTTACATATGGGAGGGCAGGTGTCATTAGGTAGGGGCAGGTGATGGGAAGCAGCTCCTATTATGGCTGAGTTCGGCCTGACTGGAACAGCAGCTTCCTCTGTAGCACAGAGGATGAGAAACCCCTGCTTATAAAAAAAATAACTACACTAAAATATTCATATTGGATATACATATCGGTTAGTCCACTAAAGGTGAACTAAGATAGATATATAAACTAGACATTCCACCATAAACAGAGAAATAAATATCATTTCTTAGAAAAATTGGTGATGTCAGACTTGTCAGAAGCTGCATATTCAGATTGGAGGCATAAAGGAAGGAAACTGTGCGAATGTGAACCTGCAGCCAATTAACAGTGGAGATGAGGCAGATGTTTTGTTTGGCTGCTAAAATAGGATTTTCATTGACTCCCGTGACCTTAAGGATGCGCTTGGTTGGTTGATTGGCCACAAGAGGCACCTATAAATAAGAATGCAAAATGTGTCAAATTTCCTACGGATGCTGGAATTAGCCAGCACTATTGTTCATTAGACATGTAGGAGCATGTGAAAAATATAATGATTATGGACAGTTTACATATTGGCCCCTTGATAATTTAAATCCCACAGTATCGCGTGTATTCATGCTCTGACAAGGGCATGAGTTTGTCACCTAGAGGTGTTGACAATGACATGTGGGAGTGGATTAGGGGAGTGGATCAATGGAATAAAGCAACACATGTTAATCTAATGGCCTCTGGGAAGTATGATGAGAACAGTGACTGTGATGAAGTGTTAGATCGATGACCCAGTTTCTCATCTAGTCTGAACATCTATCTGACTAACGTGGTTCATACAATCTGATCCTGCAAAAAGAAATGTTGGTGTTCAAGACGTGTTGGGGCAGCTCTGACATAAAGAATCCTTTAGAGGACAACGGAGAAGTTTATTTAGATAATACTGCTGTCAACCTGGCCAAGAAATGCTTACTAAGGATACTTTTATTGTCATTGGCTGATGACTTCCAAATTCTTTTCAGTAATAAAAATACTCAACAACACTCATTTCCGAGCACTTTTTAATAAGCTGTGGGGAGAGAATTGATTTCTTGTTTTTGAAAACAGCTGCACATTGTCAGAGAGACCATTTTCCACATTCCACACCTTTTTCTTAAGCACTGAAACCAGGTCACATAATCAAAAGCCCTGAGTAGAAAGTGCACGGCCCACATCAGCTCCGCCATCTGTGAAATGGAGGCCCTCCTCCAGACCAGGATGACAGACCCCAGGTGCAGTGACCACACCACTGAAAACCATATCTCTCCTGTTTGAAAAAAAAAAGGCTCTGTCCTTTTGGTTCAATAGTGTGTGTGTAATTGTGTGTGTGTGTGTGTGTGTGTATGCGTGTATGTAGAATGAACTTCCCCTTTTTCAGTCAGTCAGACACCCATAGGATTTGTGCTCAATAAACCCTCTGCCCTTTGCACCTTAAAGGAAGCCCATCTGCTCTGGAGAGTGTTCAGCCGCCTCCAGGCAGCTTGTGAGATGCGTGCGTACTGTACGGTTCACCACTGATGACTGTGTGGAGATTTCCACTTCCTAAGCGACACGTTCTTCCTTTCCAGATCCACTCAGGCTCTGTGACATGTTTAGCATTGCCTATAATTAATGTCTGAGGCGCTGCTACAAGAAGCTTCAGGTAAAGGTCATAACACCTCAAGGGGAATAAGCAACAGCTGAGGAAAAATTACTGACCTCATCTACATCTGTTAGATCATTTATGTTCGATTTCTGTTTAAAAATTGTAATAAGAATCCCATAATTCTTCTGTTGTTTGAAATGGTCATACATTATAATTGTATTCTTTACTACAGTTCACAGTTTCTACTGTTCAGTGTAGCTACTGTACGGTCATCCCAGTTTCTTACTACTAGCTTATTTTTTGCAAATAAGTCTTCTGTTTACTGTGCACCAGCCTGCAGGGAACAAGCCTGAGCAATTACAGATTCACATGTGATACTTATGCCCAGCTACAGCTACACAGGCGATGTAGACAGCTTAACATATCTGTCAACATGATGGCATATTATTTGGTGTTCCTAGCATCCCATAATCCCCATGGGTCCTTCAGCACACAGCCTGGTAAGATGAAGAGTAGCAGACGAGATGGTGTTAGCGCAGTATAGTTTGACATGTGTTCTTCTGCTGCACATTTGATACTGAAATATGTTCAGTACCACTTACTTCAGAATCACCAAATGTGAGGAAATTATATTCATGAATAGCAAAACTATCTCCTATCATTTCTTTTTTTTTATTGAAGTTACAATGCTGAGCATCCACCGTCTCTTCATGTTAGGATACCAATAATCACTGTGGTGTCCATCACTAAAGAAGTAGCACTGCTCGGTGGGCCTATTACCAACGATGGCTGAAGCTGTTGTTATTGCTTACGTTGGCTATGTAGCAATAGCAAAACGTACAAATCCTTTAAGTGTTCATGTCTACTGAGCTTCAGCCAAGCTAAAAAAGTTGACTTCATATTCTATAATTAAAGATAATACACGTGGTAGAAAAAGCATTTTTAGCTTCCTTTATGACCACACTCTCAAATGAAACAGGAGTAGCTCAATTTTTCAAGCAGCACATTCAGGCTGTTGAGATACAAGCGAGTATGGTAACTAATTCAAACTGCTGTCACCTCAAATCTGCCACTCTCTTCCTCCTCTATCCCAGAGAGAGCAACACCATAAATCAAAGCCTGATGAGCTGCCTCATGCATTTAAGGAGATCACCAATGGTATTGTTTCACTATTTACTCTCTTTGGTTTGGATGTCACAGAACAAAAAAGATTAATGGGATTACCCAAGATCTGTCTCCCAGTATCCCTTTGAGAGCAAAATGGCCTGTCCACACCAAATTCACCTGGAGGTCTCAACCTTGTAATCATCTGGCAGAGGGCGGGTAACACACTCCTCATGTCTGTTAGCCTTTGGAATTGCTCATGCAATACAGAGCAGTTTGACTATTGCTTATGGCAATGTATGGACCTCTAGGGTAGTTTAAAACAATACTTACTCCAAACAGTAATAACTCAAGGTCAAGCTCTTTTATGCTAAATCGGCCAAGATTAATGGCAGCAACGAGACATTTTCTGGATTGACTAAGATGAGCAAAGTCACTTCAGCTAGTTTATATCGAAAGAGTGAAACCAATCACAGGTTTTTTAACTTTGTTTCATCATGACAAAGCCTCTGTTTGTGAACATGTCGATTTTCTTGACAACCGCTCCTCCGATCGACTTCAAACTCAGCGGTCTATTGCTGTGGACCAAAGGAGGTTCGGTGTTGATTGTGAAGTTTTTTGGATGTGCAGTTGTCGAGAAAATTGAAATACAGACAGAGATTTTCTCCACCATGGTCACCATGGTTACCATGATAGCAGCAAATTACCAGGGTAACCATGGATAGAAAGAACCAGAACTGTGGAACTTTCGAACTATGGTCATCAAATCAACAACATGACATCAGCATTGTCTGAAACCCACAGGTGTTTAAGTACAGCAGCAACTGTTCAGACAGAAATATTTTATTTCAGACCTCTCCACAGGTGACGCAACAATCTGAGAGATAGAAATTTTTGTACAGACTCAACAAAAGACCACTGATAGTGACAACAATTTAGACAAATTCTATCAGCTGAGGAACTGGAGAATTGGGAGGTAACAGACAGGTTGAGGTTTTGATGGCTCAGAAAGCAGGGCAACATACTGTCTGTTAGGAGGAAAAGGTCAGTGAGCTCTCTACCAGGCTGGAGACAGAGACTAATCAGATCAAGATCAAGTCAAAACAGGGTATTTTATCATCAAGCTTCAGAAGAAGCTGGGTGAACTCGTTTCTTGGCATTTTGGAACAAGTTCTAATTTGGAACCAGGTTTTGTTTCCCAACCCTAGTCGTGAGCAAATCCAGACGTCTGCTTGACGCCACAATGTCAATTAGCCGTTAGATGTGTCACTGATGTGCCTGCTGGGTTGGGGATACAACTGAACAAGTACTTTGAAGAATGCTGAGGCCTTTCCTGATGTTGTCTGTTGCTTTAAATGACCACAGCAGAGGCCATCAGTGACCATAGTCTTATATCACACTGAGTTGGAGAACCTCTTACTGTCTTCCACACAGTACACATACAACTAAACACTGTACTTTGAGACATAATAATGCTGGTTGAACTATTGAACCTAAAAAAATATCATACCCTTATTCTATGATGAAGAGTATGATTATTTTCGAAAAAATTCAATATTTTGTAGAAATTATTGTTTTTTAAAAGAGATTAGATTTTACCTTGACTGAATAAGCTGTATACTGTTGAGATCACAAAGAGTTGTACTGTGTTGATAGAGGAAAACCTCCTTGCCTGGAGTAGATTCACACAAGCCATTTCAGTAACGTTCTGACATATTGGGAGAGACAGACCTGCTTCACAGCCGTCAAGCTAAAAGGATACTTTCTCAGGAGAAAAGGTGACCAGTTTAAATGCTTTGCAATCCCCTTCACATGTGTGGTAAAATATATCACTGCTGCAAGAGAACTGTCAACCTGTGTCAGAATTAATCAACCTTTGTGACACAGACCCGGGCACCCACACACATAAATCTGCACATGCATGAAATTCAAACAAATACCTTTTCACTCAGCGTTGATGGACCCATTTTTGTGCAATGCAGGAAACTGTAATTCAAAATTTGAAAACTGCCAAGACAGTAACACACATCTTCTGTGCTTTTAAATGTGAAAATTTATTGGAAGCATCTTTAAAACCAGCCCTACAATAGGGGCAGCAATGTTTACTGTAGCACTTTTAATGCACTGGCAGGAGTCTTAAGGAGAGGGATGTTCTTCGGAAGTGTTTAAAGCTTTACTGACTTCTCCCCCCGCGCACCGAGGGTCTCTAATTACAGAGTCCTTCGCATACTGTCCGTGCTTACTCCTCACGCTTCGAACTTGATGCTCCATTCACGCAGTCTCTGTGAGCTGAGAGAATAGCAGCCACAGCTGTTGCAGTGTCATCAGAGGCTTGTCCAGCAGCATGAGGTCAAAGATCAAATACAGCAGAGTTCATGTTTACCTGGACACGCCAGATATTCAGATTCACATTAAGGAGGGGAAAATAACACCATTGATTTAGGATTACATGGTACATTATATGATGATGAAGTATTTGCCCACGTACCTTTTCAGAATTTGTTCTGGTGCTGTTCACAGTTACGGCTTGTTAGATTGAATGCTTCCAACTGTGTTTTTCTGTCTGTCTTGACAACTTCAACTTCAACTTGATGTACAAAACCAGTTCAATAAAGAAATTGTTCTCCGAGTATGAAATAACATGGGTGGCCTGCAGAGAGCTCTGAGCTCACAAAACATCCAACACCTTTGGGATGAATTTAAACACCAACCTCGAGCCAGGACTTATCGCTGAACATTATTGTCTGGCCTCGCTAATGCTCTTATGGTTGAATAGGAGCAAATTGCTGTAACCAGATCTCAAAATCTTGCGGAAAGCCTCTCCGGAAGAGTGAAGGCCATTAATTGTGTTCAACAATTACATAAGAGTGTAATTTTCAGGTGCCCACATACTTTTTGCAACATTTGATGGATATGTCCATTATCCTAACAGTAACGCTTACTATTAAAGAATATTGATTTAAGAGAGCGCTGTGAATTTTAAAAGGAAAAAGTTGTATTTGGAATACAAAACATAATATACTGTGAATAATTTTGTTGTCACAAGGATTCAGGTATGTGTGATAGGTTGGGTTGAGTGATAACCTCTCCCTTGGGGGTCAGCTTCAAGAGCTGAGGGAAGAGGGAAAACATTGCCACTCCCACACACTGTGTCGCGGGGTCATGCATTTCTGAATTTATGCCTCTGTGCTGGCGACAAGCGAGGGCCAGAGGCATTATATTTTTGGGTTGCCCGTCCATACGTCATATTTCCGTGAACGTGATATCTCAGCCTTAAGGGAATTTCTTCAGATTAGGTACAAACAATCACCTGGACTCAGGGATGAACTGATTAGATTTTGGTGGTCAAAGTTCAAAGGTCATGGTGAACCCAAAAAACACGTTTTTGGCCATAACTAACAAATTCATACTCTAATTATGACACAATTTAACACAAATTTCTGAAATAATAAAATGATGAAGAGATTTTGTATCTAAATAGTCAAAGGTCAACTTCACTGTGACATCACAATGTCCTGCAAAAACACTTCTGATCATCATTCAACGCTGTAACTGAGGAGGGTGAGATTGTTACCATAATTCCTGCAACTTGGCTGCTTGACGGAGGCATACAACTGTGAGGCGGTAAGTTTGTTTTGTTTTTTTCTTGACAGAACATCTGTTTAACAAAGTTTCTCTGAAGACCCTGGAGTATTCTTTCAAAAATGAATAACATGTCTCTCTTGAACTTTGACTCTCTGCCGTGCTGAGTTGTGATTGTTTTGCCCTGGTTGGAGTATGATTACATAAGGCTCTTTATTTTAACAGGCTGCCACTTTATTTTCAAACACACACATACACACCCGCTGGGGAAAAGGGGATGAAGTGAGAGAATGTTAAACCTCAGGAGAAAAAAAAAAAAAACACTCTTCCAGCTCCTTTCCTAACTATTGCGCTTTGGTCTGTAAAGGCATGACATCAAAACAAAGAGTGTTCAGAATATTCATAATATTATACTGTAACTGCCTCTGGGTCAGAATTTGTAATCTGAGAGATTTATGAGATTAGATTTTGTTGGAAAGCTCTAGAACGTCACTAAATGTAAGTGAAAAGAAAATGCCTGGTGGAACCCAACGCAGTGTTTACCTTTGGGAAATAAAATTAAGGCAATTAGATTAGAACAATAAAGTCAATGGTTAGCATGGCGCAGCCTTTTAACTATTCAATTAGGCTGTCTTAAGAGGCTGCAGGGATCAAATCCTGCCTTGGGCCAATCCACATGAAATGTCATCTTAATAGAAATGGCTGGGTGGTGCCTCAGTTAAATACAATGTTCAAACCTTTTTAGCAAGTTGAAGCAGAGCTGAGCAGGCGAGCTTATACTAGGTATTCAGGCTCATGAGGGAAGTCAGCTTACCTAAAATAATTTCATCATAAAACAAAAACCAAAAACATTCTTTATTATTCTGAGAATCATCACCTCAACCCGGTTTTGACACGGGAAACATGTCTTAATAAGAAATTTAGCACAATAAATTTAAGAATTTAAATTTCAAAGAGAGAATTGTGAATTTGAAAGGGTAATTTTGATGCAGAGATATAGCAGTGATGACTTTTTTAAATGTTACCTTTTGTTTTTCTTTAAATCTCTTGCAAGAAAATGACATGGGCTCCACTACCTTATCAGTGACTTTCATGTTGTGTTCACGTGCACCAATCCAGGGCTATCTCCAGTTTCCAAAGAAGAAGCCGATCGTGTCTGCATACTTGTCTGTAAAAATGCCTGACCTTTGACCACTGCAGTAAACAAACTTATTGGGTTATGTCTGTTCCTGCAAGTAAAGGGGTCTTGGAGTCGGAGGAGGCCACTGACGAGACGGCGAGGGGTCAGGAATTAGGGAACATAGGGAACATTACACAAACAGACCCCGCGCAAGTAGAGAAGCATTTGTTTGCTGAAGCATATTCAACGGCATTCATTAGCCATGGACAACTGCCCAAAATTACTTTTGTTTACAGGAGTATACAGCTGGCCTAATTTGATCATCAAAACAAAGGATCAGGTCACATTTGGCTTCCAGGTATCACGAGACAAACCAATGTGATGCTGCAGCTAATGTGAGGCCCAAATAAATTAACATTTATTGTTATCCGATACCCGTTGTCTGGAAGGAAAGTTGAAACTGAGTGTTTTCTCAATTGTAAGAGCACCAGTGCTCCCTCGCTATCCTCCGAGCTTCCCTGCAAGCTTCCAACTTGGCATCCCCAGGGGAGCCTTCAGCCCATGTCTACACTAATTGCTCATTGATACAGATTGTGATTATCTGTGCTTACGGGGTAATTATGTAGTGTCAGAGTCACTAAATCAGGGTTGGAATGAGGCTATCACAGTGTTGGCTCTCCGGGGATTAAGGGGGGTATGTCTGGGTCTGTGCGTTATCTCGATTCCTCTCCTGTCCTTATCTCCAGAGCGTGAGCCTGGAGAGAAACAACAGGCGGGCCACAGCCAAAGCAGACAGATAGTTGGAGTGCCAGGCGTGCAAGGCAAAGACACAGAGTGAGAGAAAGAGCCACACAGCACTCACTTGCACACACACACACACACACACACACATACTCGCGTGGCTCATTTTGCTGCTTTTGTGTGCGTCTGTATGAACAAATGCCATTTCACACTGAAAGATGAGAATTTCCTAACTCTGATTTAACAGTTTAATTGAAATTTGGCTGTGTATGCAGCTCCAACATCTTGACAGCCTTGGTCTTTTTTTATATGTTTCTGCAGGCTTTTATATAAAGCCCAGTATTTATATGTCCAATACTCACTAAACTGGTGGTCACACTATTTTATGGCTGGGTGTTTTGACATCATATCATGTGGTGTTATATAGAGCCTGTGCGGTCGCAAAACTCTGCCAAGATTGACCGAATGCCACAATTGTCTTAGCCCCCATTTGTTAAACTGAATGAGAACCCACAGCCCAAAAAAACAATAGCACAATGAGTGCAGGAAAAACATTATACTTAACAAAAAAGTTACATTGGGAACTTTCATTTATTTAAAATGCATAGAATGATAGTGATCCATATATTTAATATAAATAAATAATTTTACTTATATAAAAAAATTTAACAATACTTCCAGTCCAATATGCACTTTCTATCATTCCCTCTTCACTGAGTTTGTGTGTGTGTGTGTGTGTGTGTGTGTGTGTGTGTATGTGTATGTGTGTGTTTGCTCAGCCAGTTCTCTGTCTGCAGGGGTGCTTGTCAGTCAGAGCAGCGGTAAGTGAACTGAGGCCCCCACGCAGAAATTACATGTGATAATTATTCAGAGGCAAAAGGTCTGGCTCTAATTGAATTCTGCATCCAGTGACATTCAACATGGACTTTATAAATCAAGAGTGTGTTTCTCAGGCTCCAAGAGCTATGGAGCCTCATTTAGAGTGGAGGAAACCCTCTTTTATGACTTCAGATCTGGGTGGCTCATTTCTCTCTTAAAATTGAGAAACCATTTCCACATCTACATAATTTTTTACAAGCCTTTTATACCACTGTGAAGGGAGCACCACGTTCAGTATCATTGTATTTTTTCATTATTGTAAGTCTTTATTTTTCTGTCTTCTGTACCTAAAAATGAAGAGAGAAAATTGAAATACAGTCTCATCGACTCACAACCACTGAATAAAATAAAGCTGTTTTTTCAGCTGCCCATGTCCAGTTGGCACATGTTCAACATATAGTTATGTTGAAATATTAGAGCCCACTTAGTTAATATTTGTTCACTGTTTGAAAATTGGTTAACTGGTGTCTCCTGATTCAAAAAATCTATTTTTACTAATGATTTTAACTAGAAAATTGCACTTTCATGTCCAAAACTTGTCGGGATTTCCCTTTTTTCCCCCTCTTTGAGCCTTGGCTGCACTATGGGGAAATTTCCTCACAAACACTTGCTCTGTTGAAATCGGACCAGTATGTTATCCTTGCATAATGTGGCAGTTTTGATGGGATTTTAGCAGACAAGAACATCAACATTGCACGATTCTGCAAAACCCCTAATTTGCATTCAATGACAATGTTTTTTGTTATCTACAATATCTATGCATGGCAACTATTATATGGTAAGGCTATGGATAGATGGTGATTATGACACTGTGGTTAATGTGTGGTTAAGGTTAGGAAACTCCAACACTTGGTAAAGGTTAGGGAAAAAACACAAATTGCAGATCTCTGCTAACCTCTCCCCCAGCCCAACATCCTTAGTGGGTGTTCAGATTGAAAACAGCCCTGCATTCAAAAAACGAAAAGGGGCTGCGCTGGTGAGGTCAGGTACTGGTGATACAATGAAAGGCAATCCAAGAAATCCAGTTTGACTTACAGATCCAAACGTTTACAGGGTTATTGTCACGAGTTTTGAGGTAAGTTGGACCCAAACGCAGCCAACACATAGGAGACGGTGCAGGCAGGTTTATTTAACCAAAATCAGACATGAACAGACGTGAACAAACCCTGAACTAAAAAGACAAACTGACACAGACAAAGGGGAGCACAGAGACTATATAGACACAGGAGGCAGAGGTGATTGCACACAGGTGAAACACATCAGGGCGGGGCAGACAATCACCACAGACACAGGACCAAGACAGGAAGCAAAAACACTGACACACATGGAAACCAATTACAAAATAAAACAGGAAGTGCAAAAAGTCCAAAATAAAACTAACAAAAAGTGTCTGCCATGGCAAAACATGACAGTTATCAGACACTAAAACACTGCACAACAGTTTATAATACAGTGAGACAGAATTTTACAACCTTTCAAAGTTATGACAGCGTCAATTACTTTATTTTTCGTCATATGCATTGCGTTATAAACAATAGAAATACTCTGTTCGTGTTAAAAAGTAATCTGACATTAATTTACTCGCATGTATTTGATAGGTCACCTTGCTGGATGACATTGTGTTGAGATGTGGCAAAAGTTGACCCTGCATTTTGGCGACGCTTTTGTTTTGGCAGGCCTGCTGCATTGTTTCACACAGAGCTGAAGTCTGCTTTACTCCCCACATTGCTAAAAGACATACAACTTCCTGCACTGGCACTGAATGTTGGCATTATGAGGTGCGGGCCAGTCCAACATGGACATGATTCTTAGGAGACTGGGTGGATTTTATTGTTTTGACAAAGCCATACTATGACAATGTAAAATAAATATCTTAGAAGTACGATCCACGCCAAGAAAGAATCATGACTACAGAGTGCGCTCCTGCCATAATGAGAACAATATGGATTCCAAATGTCAGGAGTAGTGACACTGTTTTTTCAAATGAAATCAAAATGTTTCTAATCAAAACAGAGAAATGGGGAAAGTCTGAGAATATTTCCCTGTTAGCCCCTTGCACATTTCTGTCTCTGCATCTGCACAGTGTAACAGCTACATCTTCTCATGACAACTTTCAAGTTCTAAAGTATCTGCACAGCAATGACAGAAGCTTCCCACGACCCTGCATCCATTTTTCAAATACTCTCTTCCTCTTTCTTTCCTTCATTTTAGAGCATGAAGCACAAGGCCTTTTTTTTTTTTATCTTGGCGTTGAGCTCTCTCTTCATCTCTGGCAACAGTTGTTCAGCTTTAATGGGAGTCTTGAGAACTGGATAACATTGTGGAAACCTATAATGTCACTTGGAGCACATCCATTTGGCTCTAGACATTACATGTAAAAAGTTGTAATATGTTAAGGGAACTGTGCAGGAAGAATTTATAGTCCCACCTCCCGTATCTGTCTGACCTGAGACATCAGTCCATTTACTAGCAGTCATGACTTATTGGAAGCACCAATGACTACATATCCAGCAGCTGGTAGCAAAATGTACAAGTGATGGACTTGCATGCATTTCCTGGCTGCAGAGAGCTGAACAAGTGCTCTAAACATATAAATTCTTTTATCAAATCAGAAATAATTTTCTAATTGTAGTCTTTAAAAAGTCTAGTCCAATGTTTTAGGCTAGCTATTTACCTCTGTTTCCAGTCTTTGTCATATGCTAAGCTAACCAGCCCGGAGTGGTATCAGTCTTTATCATCTAACTCTAGGCAAGAAACCGTATTTCCCAAACTGCAAACTATTCCTTTGAGTGTGGCGTCCGTGTTCAGGTGTTTATAAGTGAGGGCTGTGTTTAGTCTGACATCCTCCTTGTTTGGTAGAATACAAATGAAAGTGACGCCGCCCTTCAATAATTTACTAGTTTTGTCACCAGTTCCCCCAAACATGTCATCATTTACCATATCAGTCCTTATCTAGACTGACATTTAGAACTGGGGCCTGTAACCTCCCAGCTCCCCATACAGCCCCTCAACACTGAATGCCATCTACAGAAAACAAATACTACACATAACCAAAGTGACAAGACCAATAACCCATGTTGAGTGTATTTGAGGGTCTGAAATGGCATCATCCTCAATCAGCTGTGTGCCCCCACAGTTGTGGGCAAACAAATTATAGTTGTCTATAGACTTTCAGTGCTCTATCCCAGCTGCACTCACTGTATTTACGTCATGATTATGTCTTTGTCTCATTTAATTTCTGGATATAACCTCCATGTCTATGGAGGCCATGCCTTCGCTGTTTTGCCATTGCTTTGCACGCTATTTGCTTCATGGGTATATTGCTGGACTCTCATCATTTTTCCTTTCTGATCTGCTTTTCTTATCTCACACTTCAAACAAAAGTCCCCCCCCACCTCCCAAAACAATGTCTAACAGCCGCTAAAGATGCTCCTGCTGCTTTCAACTCACTTGTTGCCCCCCACTCCACCACCATCACCTCCTTTTCACTGTCAATGCACGGAATACAGATTATCAGAAGCGCATCCCTTTGTTGTTGCATGGAGGGGATGGGGGTATTTGAGTTAGATCTCCCGGATAACATTCGAAGCACCCAGATTTCATTTCACGCAAGGCTCTTTCATGCTGACAGAGTTGATCATATTGGGATGCTGATATGGTTATTATTATATCTGAGAATGTTTGAGAGGGAAACCTTAAACTCACCAACTTTCAGTGTGTTTTAGGTATAAGGAAAGCTTGCAATGTGATAACAAAAAGAATATATGAATGCACTTCATGTTTTATCTTTCACAGGCTCCCAAGCTGTCTGCCTTCTCATCTGTTTGTTGCGACTTTACTGGAAAAGGAACTAGGGAAGAAGAAAGCAGACTCCTGCAGACAGACAACGCAGTGATGTTGTTGCTTTTTATTGCATGATGGACTGTCCTTATCGGTGGCCATTCTGGTAAAGCTGACAGACTGAAGGGGGAGATCTGATACAGGTTTTTGTTTTGATTTCCTCAGACTTCTTATCTGTGAGTGAGTTGGGTGAAATCCAGGCTCAGACGCAACGTCCAGAGAAGAGACGACACGCTATATGGTTACAGGTTATCATCTCCGCTCAGTCACGCGTGACCCACCTTGCCACCAACTCTTGCATCTGTTGTCAAGGTTACCTCTCCAAAATGTTTGCATGTTAAGGAAGTATTTTGATCTGTTTATCCACTGTGACACGTTCTTTTCATAGTTTAGTTTTGATTCCTTAGCAGCAGAAATAATTCTACATTTAGGAAACCACACTCTTTTTCTTTTGCTTTCTTGCTGAGAGTTAGGTGAGAATATCCATGCAACTCTCATATTTGACAAGTTGGAGTTTTACAAGAGGGCATGTATTTCTGGTCTGGGTGCAAATAATTTAATCCCTGGAGTTTTGTCATCACCGTGAGGTTGCCTAGCAACCAGTGAAAACTAACAGAAATTTACATTTTGGTGTTGTTAGGTGGATTATGTTATGTTTCGGACAGAGCCTAGTTGTTCCTCTTCATTTTGAGTGTTCCAGTCTTTATGCTAAGCTAACTGCCTGATATTAGAGTGGGGCTGACATTCAATTCTCTTTGCAAGGGCTGACTAAGTGTATTTCCCAAAACATTGAACTATTCCTTTAAAGAAGTTATTTGTAAGATTTACTATTACTACATAGTTAATGTTAGCATTAACAGTTGTTTACTTACCAGTCTAGAAGAAATGTTGAGAGTTCAGCATTAAACCTTATTCTTTTACTCAGCAAGAGATGTCTCCAGAGGTGGGAAGCAACGCCAGTGTCAACTCTTGTTTCTATCATGTCTTTTGTTCTATTGAAATTAGCACGCTAGCAGCTAGCTGTGGCCTGTAGCAGCCCGTCTCGTCATTTTCACATAGCGACTCACTGCAGCCTCTAGTCTGCCCTGAAGTTGTAGTGCTCCTTATAATGCATATTATAACCTCTTGTCAGTAAGTTTCAGAGGCTTAAGACAGAATATTGTTCCAAAAGTAGAGCAGCTCCTTTCAGGAATAGCCCAGTTGGTTTGGAAGTAGGTTGTGTGCTTAGAGAGAGAGAGAGAGCAGGAGAGTGGTGAGGCTGGCGACTGGAACAGGGAGCTAGTTAATTAGAGGTTAGCAGTGTAGCTGTGAACGTAGCAGTGAATGTATGTATGTTTTAGGCTGTTTGCTACAACTCCTCAAGACCCAAGTTCCCACGTCTCCCCATGTAAGCAGGATTATGCATTGTCCCTGGAGTGTGTCATTGTCAGTTAATGGTAAATATTTTTGATAGAAGTGATTTTTAGATTTTTCCTCCATACTGCACATTTGATATGTTTACTGTCACTTCAGTAGAATAATCCTAAAACTTCTTCAACCAGCAAGGACAAAGGTGAGGATGTCCAGGCAGAAAGCAACAAGATGTAGGAGAGACACTTTCAGCACAAAATCACAAGACAGGACAGGCCCTGAATTTTCTACTACTACTGTCATGAAAAGGTATGTTTTAGTCTGGTGCACATTGCTGATGTGTATTAAACAGCTGAATTGCGGTTTGGTTGCTCAGCTTTGCTTGCTTATCTGTAATAGTCACTGCACATCACCGCTATACTGGTTTTTTTACGTCAAGGAGGACAGATAAGTTAAAGTCAGTATGTATCTTCCTCTGTGCTTGTTAAAGCTTTGGTAAATTGAAGAGAGGCTTTTAAACAATGATATACAGCTGTCCTGAATTGTATTGGTCACCCAGGTGTCGCAGTCTAAAGTAAGCCACATTAACGCAAAGTAAACACAAAGAGGAGGTTGTTAACAAGAGGCAGAAACAAATATTTTGGTAGGATAATATATCACCTGGAGAGTGACTGTGAGGTTCTATTATCTGCTGTATTCGGAGGCCCACATTACAAGCCTCACATTGCATAAACCAATAACTCTCACCTCCGTGTGTAAACCTTTTTAAAGCAATATTTACAACATCCAAACTACATCTCCAAATGAGGATCATTTATTTTGGATTACTTTAAAGAGTGTTTACCAGGCTTCCTGTCAGGGATGCTGTCACACAAGAGAAGATTGTTTACAAGAGCAGAGAAGGTTCTTCAGTGCTATATGCAGCATCTGTGAAAGCATTTGTCATCAGATAAAACTATTAATAGTCCTTTTTAATAAATCTTCCATATCCTCCTGTTAGAATAAGTAGGATGTTTCACTTCGGGTGCCTGGTACAACTGATAACATGATATACTCCAATAAAACTGGAGGGGACTTTAAAGATATGTCAGACTATACTATATCAAGTCCAGCTCAAGGAATGCCCATATCTCTTAGTCCAACTTTCTCTGAGGAGAATAAGGGTCATTTTTCAAAGTGGAGAAGACTTATTCTCACTCTTAAAACAGAGCTCATCCATCTCCCTCTATCAGGACATTCTTTACTTAGCAGTAAAAGCAAAACAGTTCATCGCAATCCCGAATGAGCTCACATACACTGAAGCATCATGGGAATACTCGCTTCATAACAACAACCAGGCTCAGAGAGTGTGAATCGGGCAGTGTCTTGCCAGATTTTGAGATTTTCCCTCTACAGATATAAATGAGCATCATGGAGAAGTCGTCACACTCAACACAGCATCACCAATAAAACTGATTTATTCCCATGAGGACGATTCCCATAAATCACAAAAAAAAAAACATTCCCACCTCCTTTATTTTCTAGATGATTGATATGCCCTGACATCAGTAATCTGTCTGTTTTATATTGCAGTTATCTTATTGTTATAAGGCCACTGTAAACATAGCTAGTGCTTCTGTTTGTTTATACCAAGTTGCCCGTGGAGATATGACTCTTCAGTACACCTCTTGTGCCAGTGCCAGCTGATGCCTCTTGTCTCTCCTTCAGTGCGGGTTATACTGCAGGTCGATAATGAACATCATTCAGGGAAAAGATGAGTAATTGTCATGACGATCAAGAGTCAAGTTTTTTCTATTTTATTAGCCTGCCATTTCCATAAAACCACAAATGCAGATCTGCTTTATCTTTCCCATTCATCTGGAGAGATAAACCAAGCCTGCTCTGACCTGATACACATTGATAGGAAGGAGTCAGATGTGTGGTAAAGGGAGGGGGTACAAGTTCAGTCTGAGTCGAGGAGCCCCCTGCTCTGCCACGGTAAACGAGGAGAGATTGTGTTACATGCAGAGATGAGAGGAGCGTCTGATGTAGCGGTGTCCTCCTCTTAGAAGTGGTGATGTCCTCCTCTCTTTTCTGCAGAGCATTCCACACACACCAGGTCCAGGGAGCGGCCCAAGTCAGATGATCCTCTTTCTGCTTCATACACCGCCGACAGGGCTGTCGTCAGAGGGTTTTACCAGCGGTGTCTGTGAAACCTGAGAGTTGCTGTACAGGAGGGGGGGGGGCAAGAGGTGAGGGAGGGATGGTTTAGCACTATTGAAGAGGTAATGCAAACCCCAAGTAGTAGGGTAACCGTGGCTCGGTGGCTAGCCACAGGGCTGCCTGAGTGTGAGGAAAGCCAACCCGCTGCCTCTATGAGGATCGGATTTCCTCACAACTTGTTGCCCGATGCTATATAAACTCTGGCATGCGGTGTTGACACCTGATCTGGGCTAAAAGGGCCGCTGGAGAGATTCTCCGCACCCACCATGTCCCCTGCTCTTTCAAGTCCACTGCCCCCCTGCTCTTGCCCAGACCAACTCACTGGCATGGTCGCCAACCACGGGGGCCCCAGTGGACCTCCACCACACAGCTCTCACTCAGTCTCAGTCATCACTGCCCTGCTAATGAGGGTCTCGAGGGACAATCTGACACAACTAACGGGACACTGTGGGCCCAGGGAGTTCCCTTTAGCTACTGTGAAGAGGAAATAAGTTTAATGTGTCCCGATGTGTGACAGCTGTCCATCTGCTCTGCCAAACCACACCAAATCTAAACTGAAAGAGATACCCTGTCATATTTGAAATTGAGATTTAAAGGGGCACTCCACCAATTTTACACATTAAGTTTATTTGCTATGTGGAGTATAACTGAGTCTGTGAAAACAGTCGTATAATGTTGTCTTTGGCTCTGAAGGGAGCCCAAGTGTGAAAAAAATAATCCAAGAAAACCATGATGATGTCATCAAGGTTTTTGGATTGCATTATGGGAAGTGTAGGATCAGTTGTTGGAGCTTAACCTATACTAGGGACTATAAGTCAAAATATCTTCTTGGCATGTGCTGCACCAGGAAGTGCAACACTACAAACCAAATCACTGGAGTTCACCCTTTAATAAAGCGCAATACCCTTCAACTTATGAAAGCACATGTAAATAGATAAATCAAGCAAATGAGGAAAATAATTTCTCTAGTTCAACAGTGTATGTGTTTAATGGAGCCTAAAATGCACTGTAGCTTTGTAACTTAGTTCCGTTTTGTTCTGTGCAACTTGTCGCATTTTTATATTTGGTTGTGTTTTTTCTGTTTGCAGCACATGCTGTCGTTTTCTGTGTGACTTAATTTGATTTGATTCTCTGTGTTTTCTTTTATTGCAATGCATTGAGCCCTTAAGGCCACCACTTATTTATAGGGCCCGTGTACTATTTGCTTGACATAATCTGGTGACAATATATTAGTGCTAATGTTTATTATAATCTTCATGTCTTCATACTATATGATTTATTTATTTATTGTTCTATGAAATTATGGTGTTGCGTTGGTATTACCACTGACCTTACAATAGAAAAAGGATCCTCTCTTTATTGGATATACACTGTTGCCCATAAAGTTGAAATAATTTTGTTTTCAGACACAATCCTCTGTTTATTCCAATTTAAATGCATCAGTAATCACTTTTGACCAGGTGCAATGATTACATTATGTGATGTCCCAATTACCCAGGTGAAATGAAATAAATCACATTGTAACAATCATTTGATGGAAAGAGGTAAAAAAAATATTTTATTCCAACTTTATGAGCAACAGTATATTCACATGTTGGATCTGTTCCATACAATAAAACTGATTGATTAGAAATTGATTGTTGACCTTGACTTCAAAAAATACTAGTATGACTGCAGATACATATTTCTAAAACAAGTTGACGAGTATGATTCAAACAAGCGGCTGAATTAACCAAAGCAATTAAAAACCTTGACTGTGGTAAACAACTCACAGTTGACAGCTCCACAAACCCTGAATGGAATAATGAGGCCTATAGCATCAATTATTCAATTTTATTGACCAAGATATGAGTTTTCTTCTCCTCTAACATCAAACCTGATGAGATGGCAGCCTCTGAGAGAGCTCCATAGCCTGCCATGAATTTCTCATAACAAGAAAATTTAGTGATCGATATCACACACTTCTGTGAAGATCGAGCTAATGCATATATGGTTGACTGAGAGTTAATAGCTCAGAGAGATGGACTGGAGGTGAGGGATTGAGTAAGAAGTGAAAACGGAGGATTAGAGCAATGAATGGCTTAATCCTGGACTAAAGCCAATCGTGCAATGGCTGTTAGTCAGACCATCTCTACATACACTTTGCGACAAATATGTTTTTCTGTGCATTAAACAGATCATTTCACTGAATTTGAGGAATTCATTGCAGCAATGTGAATCACTTGACCCAGATCATGGGGGAACACAAGGCGTAGATGAACTCAGCCGATGTGACGTAACTTTTCAAGTGGTTCTACCCTAATTGTGCTTTTTGCAACTTTAGTTTTGAGCCACGCTGCTATAGGCTGCACAGGCCCCTGGTTGTTGTGTCAGTGTCAGCTTGAACAATCCAGCCTGTGACCTCCGAGATGCCTTGCGCTCTTTGGAGAGTCTCTTCAGATGAGGATTAGCACTGGGTGCGGACGGAGAATTCACAAACAGGAGACAGCTCTTTTTGTTTTCAGCGAGCAGGCCGCATATTTCTGCGAAAGCTGCAAAGAGGCAGAGCAAGAGGAGGAAAAAGAAGAGAGAGTAAAACACCAGAGGGCCCCTCTTTCTCCGCTCAGGATGTTGTTTATGTTGTTGACAGGCCTTTTAACCTCCCTAAGCTCATTCTGTGGGGTCTCTTTGGGAGCTCACTTTGGGTTTGTAGCCTGTGGAGTCTGCATTCAGCCTGTATCCAGTCAAGCAATTGCATTATTTATGAGTGCTGCGGCTGTTGTTCTGACTCCGTTATTGAGATTGTTGGTACCTCATCATGGAACAAAAATAATGAGGGGACAATAAATTTAAGTGCTGTCAACAGCCACTTGAGTGAACAACATGTCAGGTTTCTCTCCCCCAGAATCAGATGACATCAGATCCTTCTCTGCATGTGATATGTTTTCCTTTTGGACAGGTCCAATGGCCTGGCCTCAAGGCCCATTTCACACTGGATTAGTTTCCATTTCAAACCCCAGCCCAACCCCCACCTCCCATATTGGAGACATGAACTAAGGTTAAATCCTCAGAAAGTCTTTTTCATCTTTTGTCATGGGTCTAAAAGCAATGTGACAGAAGTTTGCTTTTGGGGCATAAATTACTTTGGGTTAGGCCAAAAACAAACTCTAATCCAACTGATTAAAATGGATTTTAGAATGAGATTATAAATCTCAGAGAGTATTTTGCTTGAAATGTTGAATAAACTGGCAGAAGATGCAATCTCATGCTAAGCCTTTATTGCTGCAAGTAAACTGGTAACATTACTCGTAAAACCAGCGTCACGCAGTACAGCACTTTCACAGCACACTCTCTCTTTTCTATCATCAACACACTTTCCTCTCCCTCACAAAGTATATACACAGGTAAACAAGCACATGCCTAAATGCACATTAGCGAATATACACACACGCACGCACGCACATTCCTGCTTTTCTTTGCAGACAGACTTAAAGCCCACTGAACACTTGTCATAAGGGAAGTGTTTTAAGTAGACAGCGCTACACGTATTGGCCTCCATCAGCGAGTGTACTTCCAGATGTGAACACAAATCAGTCACTCAGAGCAGCCTCGCTCTCCATCTGCACACGCACATGCACCAGAGCAAAGTGGGTGTTTGTATCAAGGGAAATCATAACAGGAAAAGAAGAAAGGGGAGCGTTACCCCAGCTGAGGGAAAGTTCCAGCATATCTCTGGACAGACACCTCATTAACATCCGTCCACGTAGCATCTGTAAATGACCAAGAATCATTACCGTCAACCAGTCAGTGGTAAAGACGTTTCGTCAATACTAAAAAGGCATAGAGATTCCAAAGCATTTTAAAGCATCCTCAATTACATGAGAGTACTGGGTCTATTCATGGTAACTTGATAGCATTGTTACAGGTCTCACATCGACGCCTCATAATCATATTCTGTTATCAATTAGCTCTTTATCCTGTCGCTGAATCAGTATTAACTCTTGTCCCGTAACACCTCATCACAACTAACTAGAACTTCCAGTCGCACTACATTAACCGTATCTCAATGAGGCCAGTTTTGGGTGTAAAACCCCTCCTGCTCTGACCCCTTAACTCCAGTTCAAGCATCCCTCACATTCTGTCACTTTTATTTATTTTTTTTTGGAGTGCATCCTAAATGGTACAGGAACCCAGCTCTGAGATCACTTGGGCATATGTTTCTCACATCACTTGTGATTATTTTCATCTTTTATAACAAGTTTAAGATGGAAAGAAGTTATGTTGATTTATTCTTTTTTTATACCTTGCCTAAATACGGCCAAATATTGTTCAAGCCCACTGAATTTTATTTTAAATTCTAGTGGCGATCCACAAGTTTCGAAAGATACCAGATATGTCAGGTTGTATTTTGCAGAAATGTGTATAAAATTATTCACAGGATGGCTACAATATCAGAATTTGATTCAATAGTGCTGCCATGAAAAACATAGATTCTTGGGTTTGAATATCTCACTGTGTAAAACATGTGAAGCTTCAGTGAAGAGCTGCACCAGCGGATACACATGTTACTGTCAGTCATCGTGGAACAACATCTTTTAGCCTTAAAGGTACTTCAGTCTAAACAAAATCCATCTACCGTGTGTCTGAATGGGAACTTTTCAGCAGTTTATTGTCCTTTGGCATAAAAGTGGCACAGCAGAGCAGACACTAGCGTTATTGTATTTTGATCAGCATCAGTCTCAGGGAAGTAATAATTGAGGGGGCTCATTTCTCATTAACAGTGGTTTTGCTCTGGGGCTGTCCGAGGTGCCGCCTGCAGAGACGTCAGTAACAAGCATGGGGACCCTCTTAGTCCAGCTCTCCTGCAGAGTGGCATGTGGATGACTTTGCTACAAAAACCCCAAGGTTGCTGCCGGCCAGCCTGGCTTCATTAGCAGAGTTAACCTTCAAAACGTACTTCTGCCTCCTGCTCTGCCCTCGGGTCTGTTATGGCTGAGAGGAAGTTGGAGCAAGACTTGTGTCAAATATACTGTCAACGAGCTAAACAGGAACAGCTTGGACACAGACAAGTGGCCGACAAGAGTCCCGCTGGGCAGAGGAAAGTTTGCTAAATACTACTGGAAGTTAAGAGCCTTTCTTTCAAATAAAACTCTCCTGTTTGTCTTAATTTCAAGCTAAAACTTTAATTTGATAACATGCAATCAGGGAATCAGGGAACGAACTGAATGAGGACTGAACACACCAGTAAGAGAGTTTAGCTGCGGCAATAACACAGCCGCTGCTGAGTGAATGGTAGCGTTTACAGGACTTCTCTGTAAGGTAATGTAGCAGCAGTCTCTGATCATGGTTTCATGATGCAATTTTTGGATTAGCGGTCACTGGATCCAAAAGCCATTTGCAATATGGCATGGATGATATCACTACATGAAAGAAGAAAATAGCTGTCCTATATGTATTAAATATACTCAGTAATCCTGATGCCTTCCCTCCATCTTGCATTAGTTTACCTTTCCCTGAGGACCACACTCTCTCTCTGAAATACGGGAAGTATTATATGACCTGAAACTAACTCAAAGAAGCTGTGGAATTTGTCAACATGGATATGTACTGATGCCAAATGATAGGGGCTGGTCTGAATCTAAGTCTTTTGGAGTCTCAATTCATTAAAAACAAAGAAGACCAGAGCTGAACGAAAGCCTAAAAGTCGAATTCCTCTGATTATTGATTTATAACCTTTAGTTTAAAGATGTGTCTTTCAAATCTTTGTAACACTGAGATTTTTCCGCGCTCATCTGGACAAACTAAAAACAGAAAATGAAGTGAGACCTAAGGTGAGGCTGGCTCACCCAGGTGTCACACCTTTGTTTCCTTAATTTCCTCTGCAGAGCACCCTTGTGCTCTGTGTGAGGCTGTTTCACGCCCCCCACCCCCTCCCTCTGCTGGCCGGAGGCTTGATGAGGTCCAGATGTGCTCCAGATGAGACCCACATCTGATGCAGGGATATGAGAGGAGCTGGAGACTCAAAGGGCTCCATCAAATTGCCATGGGTTCTGCTCAAATTGATTTCTGAGATGGAGGTGCATGTTGCAATGCTTTAATAGAATTAAAATAAGAAGAATTGTTTGGTTGAAATGTGTATTTACTGCAAGAAGCATACTAATACTAATGCATTACTTTTTTGCCTAGTTCATTCTTTTGAAAGAAATCTTTTATAACCCATTGTAAATCTTTTATAATCCCTCTTAATATTGATGATTTTTTTATGTAATAAAGATTTATCATGTAAACACTCCCTCTTATAACGAACTGTGGTCAGAATATGTGATGTCTCTTCACTTTGTTGCCTTAGTATCTAAATAAACTAGATACAAAAATGGTTCCAATGTGTGCCAACTTTGAGTCGCTGAGTGCTTAATTTGGTGTCTTGCTAATGTCGGAACCTTTTTTGTTATTAATTCCTGTGAAGCATGTGAACAACACAGATTGTTCATCCATTTTCTTAATACTGCATTAATATTGATGCTTATTTAAGAAATCAATTAGATTGATTTAATTTAGACGAAAACATCTGGCTTATTTAAGTTCAGCCGGCCTAACACACACTGTGTGTTTATGTGCTAGTAATGCTAAGTCACTCAGAGACATAATACAATACATACCCATAAACTCAATGATGATTTTAAATTTTATTTAAAAATGTGTTGTTGTATTGTTAATTTTAATTTTAACATATTAAATTTGTATATGTCAAGTATTGTTATAGTTTCAGAGTTTCCATGTTATGATGTGACATGATGGGGAGAAAGTGTACTTCAGTGTGTGTGTGTGTGTGTGTGTGTGTGTGTGCATGTCCAGTATATACTGTATATATGACCTGTTAGGATGTTACCATGTGTAAACTGTGACTATACAGCACAGTGCAGACAAAGCTCATTCCTAGCAGGGAGGGCTCCCCATGGCAACAGCTGCATGATGTCAGATGCTGAGCAGAGATTGGACAGATGTGGTGATTTGAAGTATGCAGGAGATTAAGCGTGTAGTCTACAGAGAAATCAGAAATATTACAGCGATATGATTTAAGTCCTGATTGGAAGATAAAGGATGTGGAAAAACAAATTGAGAAATGCAAACATGAATGGACAGTTTCAGACAAAACATGACTTATTTATGTGGAATTCGGTCACTTGACATGATGGACAATGGTTTGATTTGCCCAATTAACAACCTGGTATGTTTGTTATGCTTGTTATCAGTCAGTAAAACTTTACAGGAGACACTCATGCACCTTTTTTGTTTCTTTTGTTCCAGTGCAGGTCAGAGGTTGATATGTACCGGACATGCTTTAAGTTCACTTACAGGCCATGTGAATTCTCGCACACTTGAGCATCCTTGGAAGCTCCATGCACAGTCTATTGAACAGGATTAGAGAGACAGAGTTACAGCTAATTGCTCATAATTCCCGTGCGCTGATTATGTATGTCTCAAACTATTGGGTCAGCGAAATGGATCCCATGACAAAAAGTCATTTTACAGACATGAGGATTATCCAATGCAGCAGGGAGAAATGCTGCCTGATTTATCCAATTATCTTTTCTTTGTTGAGATATTTCTCATAAGCCTCAGGTTAAAGCAGTGGGACAAAGAGAATGTGGGAGCCCTTGTCTTGTGGAAAGAAATGTAATAAACGTATAGGTCAGGTCGTTCAAATCACATAAATATATTTTTTTTCTCTTACTATGCAATCTTGCCCTATTAAGTTTTATGTTTTATTTATCCAGGTTTTGGGAAATCTACATCTGTTATTTCTGCTGCCACCTAACTATAATGAATGAAATTTCATTTGTGGTTCTTAAAGCATCAAAAACTGACAATTGAAAAACTCAACAGCACTGTGTCTCTCCAGAAACAATGCCCTAGTTACTCAGCACAAAACCACAGACCACACTGTGAACAGTTTTTGTTGGAACTAGTTTCTACAATGAAAATGGTTCACAGCGAGGTTTCTGCTGTGGTTTCCTTCTTATTTTTCAATCTTGTTTTGCATTAGCTTCTTATTAATCTTGATTACATTTATACTTTAGCGCTGGTGAAATGTTGCTGTGTGAAGATCATCTCATACAACGAAATACAGCAAAAACATGTGTATCTCACAAGCCTGTGTTGAACACAGTGCTTTTAGTGTCACTTCTAGTCAGAAGTGCATTGAAGATGATGTGGGATTGTGGCCAGTGAGTGATGGTGAAGTGAGTTTTCTCACTGACTACAGCAGAGAGAGAGAGCCGGCTTGCTCTTCAGAACTCTGATTCAAAAGTTAAACGAGAGGGCTTTTTTCCCCTAAAACTAACTTTTATGCAGGTTTATAGTCATTAAGCACAAGCAGTATGATAGAAACATATCACTTTGGGGTTGTATTCTTTTTTTCTTGTGTGGAGCTTTGTATAGTTAATGAGTCTGTTCTTTGGTTGATGCATGGAGGTAGGGCTTTGCATGTTCCCTGTTGTTGGTGCTTGCATGTGGTGATGCTTCTTTGGCCTCGCAGTGTTGTGTTTGGCACCAGATGCACAGAGCCTCAGAAACTTTATCCAGTGTTGCTCTTTTATTCGACCTGAAAAAGAAAATCACCTGACTCCTTCAGGGCAAAATATCTGAGTCATTGTATTAACAGCTTGCAGTAGCTCAATTTAAAAGAATAATACATTTGACTGCACACCATATCCATCACATAGCTTATTACCCAATGCCTCAAAGCAGGTCAGTTAACTGCCTTTTTTCTCTTCTCAGTAAGAAGCTCTAAAATCGTATCAGCACCTATAGTGAAATGTAGTCCACCTTTATCGCCGCTGTCTCCAATATCAAAGCGTGTGCTGTGATTGAACACCCAGAGAATCCAGGTAGATTTCTAAAGCAGAAGAAGAGAGAGACAAAAAGTACTGATAATTAACGGCTGTCACAGGATACAGAGTGGATGCAGAACGATTACAGATGACATATAAATTGCTGTGTAATTTCAGATGCTATGGGCGTTTTCTGTTGGAGCAGGTCTCCTCTTGTACTGCCTGACAGATGATATTCAAATGGAAGTCGACGCCAGAGGGATAACATGCCATTGTTGAACCATTTGATATGCCAAGGACATATAATGGTCCGGGCCACATGCAGAACAGCAGATCAGACACCTTCTAGGATTTCAGGAGAACACAGTGTAACACAAAACAAGCTCTTAGAAAAGACTCGCGTCATTGTGCTCCAGTGGAGAAGTTCACTTTGGAGTATCAGGTAAGGAAATATTCACACATGTATCGAGCTATTGGCGTGTTTCAAATTGACAGATGCTTTTGCGATTTAAAGAGAAACAAAGGAAATAATGTTGCTCTCAGCTGACTGCATTTTTAACAACCTTTGACACTGGTGGAAGCAACACGGTTTAGTTTGAGGGCATTCATGGTCACTGATTAGTCAAATATGCCCACATACAGTGGTGCCCACTAGAAGACCTCATCAAGTTTCCTTGTTTGATTTATGCATGAACAGCTGCAGAGGTGGCACGCATGCCGGCCAGGCCCGACACAAATGCATCATAAAGGTTGTTGCGTTATCTGGCTCTGTAACACAATCTCATCTCTCTCTCTCCAGATATGGTTTGATGGTCTATGAAAGTGATTAGATTCATGTCAAAGGGGAGACTTGCAAATCACTGGGAGTTGTAGATTGTTGGAGGTGATTCAGGCATACAACAAACACCTGATGATCTCTGTGTTCCTAGGATCACGAACATCCGATACCTATACCAACTGACTGAGCTACACTTGAATCTATCATGGCACCCTCAACTGGCAAAGCAAAGATTCAATACAAAGGCAACACCAGATGTGGAATTTTGAGGTTTTCTACGTGATGGAGGAACCCTGCTAAACAAGTGTAACCCTATAAATCTTTCAATGTTGTAACACGTGCACGGATGAAGAGTAATCCCACATCTTAATGTAATCATAGTGCAATATCCTGGCAGTCCAGATTTGACCTTCCATAACAGATTCTCATGCATGATATAATGGACGGAGCTTCGGTTTGACAGTTTACTGGGGTTTTGTATTTTCTGTGAGTATGAACTCGACATAAAGACATTTACATGAGGTCAGGGAAAGATGTACCGTAGGGCTTTCTACTGCATCACAGTTTTACAACTGAAACTCATAAAGTAAAGCACATTGATGCAAGAGGCCTTTCGTAACAAAGTCGTACTTGACTGAAATACTTGCCTGGACAACAGATCTGCACTCCCGATAGAAATCTGATATGAAAAATTATCCAGCCAACATGACATAATGCTGTAATTAACCACCTGCATCAGTCATGTCTGTACTCGGAGACCAGAGCAGGAGAAAAGGCGATATGACTGTCTGCCTTACAGCTCCTGACCTGTTCGCCTTGCCTCTTCTCTCTAAAGTCATCAGTTAGGCCCTGGTAAATAACAGTAGTCCTTCTTTGTTCAGGGCTGTCGAGGATCTTTGGACGGGCCAGAGGGGGGCGTTAGGACCACCCAGACAGTTTGGACTGAAGTTAGTAGACTCATTCTCCAAAGCACCGGCTCTACAAACACCCTGTCTTTCATTTCTGCTTTGTGACATTTCAAAGTGAAAAGATGGGCCAATCTGATGAGCAGAAGACAGTATAAAAGAATATATGGAAGGAGACGAGGCAAGAGTCACTGTGTTGACACTAATGAGGGAGTGAAAGAACACAGAACTGCAAAAATTCTTTGAAAAAGTCAGAGATTTCAAAGGTAAAAAATCTGAGATCAGATGCAGGGTGACAGACGGAACTTGAAAGAAGTTCTCAGTGCACTTACAGATTTGGAGGGTGAAGTAAGTGCCTAAAGAGAGATGATGGGTTAGCACCAATCTATTGACTACTGATCATCATAAACAGTTTGTACCAGTTGTTTACACATAGTTTTGGGGATTGATTGACTGATTGATTTGCTCAACCGCCCAACCAAACTAGAAGCGAAGAAAATAGTTACAAAGTGGAACCAAGAAAGCAGCCAGACATAGAGAGTAGATTAGGTTAGATTGCTGTTTGTTTTTGGCAAGTGGAACAAATATGGTAAAGGTTTATTCTCTAAGAAGATTAAACTGCGTATTTGATCAATTGAAAAACTGTGGGAGAGTTTAGGAGAGACTTTAGAAGCAAATATGAAACATAAAATGTACACTGCACTTGTAGTCTCCTACTCACATAATCAAACTGATCAAATAATCAAACCCAGAATTAAACTGATGCTACTTCTGTCTGATGATCTCAGGAACTTTAACAGAATGAAAAAATGCATTGTTTTCAGTTGACATGTAATTCAAACTGTTTTAAGCTGCATAAGAGATTATGTAAATTGCTGGTTGATGACACTCTCACAGCGTGCTATACGTTACAAAAGGAAAAACCCATTTTCCAAAACGCCTATGTGAGAATTATTTATCTCACGAACCTGAGAAATTTTCAAAGAAGCGAAACCCCTGCTAACATACATGCAGATGCCACACTTGAGGCTTAACAGGCTCCCATTAAGACACACACATTAAAGCACGTCTCTCTTTGCTCTCACACCCACGCAGAATTCAGCGACCGACTTCCCCAAATGGCTGTGTTGTCGTCAGTGCTCTCCCCTGGGAGGTGGAAGTGTCTCAGGTTGAGGCTTTCTCAGCTATCACTGTACGTGCGAAGCACTTACTTGAGTAACAAAGAGAGACGGGAAATAAAAGGCATGTAGATCAAATCATTGTAAATGTAAAGATTCATGTACTTACATATAGAGGCATTGTATCTGAAATGACTTGATGCTTTACCTCCTTGGTATAATGTGCAGTTTAAGGTCTACGTATCTGAAAGAGACAATATGATTTATTGCCTCCGTTTGTCACCCAAGGGGCCTTAAGCACTTCAGCTGAAGACAAATGACATTAACAAGAGACAAAGACTTCTGGTTCTTTCCTATGTTACAGTCTGACCAGTAGAGAAATGATTTTCTCCTGTATTTCACTGATGTCAAGTTAAAATTGCAACTGATGGCTTCTCATTTCTAACAGAGCAGCAAATTGTAGTCCTGGTATTCTTATTCATGCACAGACGTGAACATTAAACTTGATTTGATTTTCAAACCCAATTACACACAGTAGATAAGCACAAATGGGGGACTTACCTATCGCGGTGAAAATCAAGAAGAGTGAATGAAAATGTCTACGCTCAGACTGTAGACAATAACATTTGCATGTTTCCCACCAGCTCCATCCATTTTCATTTGTGTAAGAGTGCAGGCAACATTACAGATTGCTATAATCCCTCAAAGCCGACAATTGTGATATGGCTGTTAATGTCGTCAGTGTACTGCTTTGTGCCTCCAGGACAATGAATAATTTGTACCATCATTTTCACTCCAGGAATTGGCTACAACACAGGTGATTGTGTTACAACAATGCCGTCATATAGAAAAGAAAAAAAATTGCACTGAATGTTGTAAAGCCAAGAGCAGGAATGAAAATATCCTGAAGCCAGCTTAGAGTGGATCAGGTTGTGATGTCGGGTGAATGAGAAAAGGCAGCAACACTACGTCTTCATCTGTTTCCCAACACTGTGCTGATAGGTTTATCAGCTGAAGAAAACTAATGTAAACCTACTGCTGATGAAACTAGCCATGTGTTCTCTGGTTGCCTCCGCAGAGGGAAGACAGAGTAGGAGAGAGCTTTTGAACTCGGGTAAAAAGCTGGTGTTGCAAGCACCTTTCAGCACCCCCTGATTCAGTGCACATTTACAGGCCTCCACTGCACAGGTATTGCTCTGTAAGAAGGTTGAAAAGCACACAATTCTGCTACAAGTGTAATCATACTGTAAGTGTATCAGCTGCCAGGGGCAGCAGGTTGATGTGATGTACACCGATGCGACTGTTGAGAACTAAGCCGGATAAAGAGAGAAAACAGTGCAGGCTTGAGAAGGAGATGGCAGATAGAAAGCAGCTAATATGGTATCAAAATGGACTATTAGTGTTAACATGCACAATATAATGTAGCGGTAAAAGCCATTTGCAAGGATGTTTATTTCCACTTCATGTGACTTGCAATAATAAACTGAGGGAAGGAACTGACCTGAAATAATGTTTCATCCATATGGCTGCTATATGTGAAAGTCATCAAACATATTCCCATGGGTTATTATTGTTGCAGCAAAATGCTCATAACATTACACCCAGGTATTTTCTAACGAAATCATAAAAATAAAAGCCATTTTCCTTCCGTCCAATCATAAAATCATTAAAATAAAAGCAATTTGCTTCCGTCCAAATACACGTGCTGCCTGAACATGTTGGTTATTGTAGATTGTAGCTCTTTCGTTCAGTCCTGCTAATATTGACGCAGGATATTATTGTTTCTTCCCTCAACCTTATGGTCCCTCAGCCATTTGCTCGCTGAGTCATATATTACATTAAAAATTAAAAGAGCCATTAATAATAGACAAGGATGAAAATCTAAATATCTAAGAGCTTGAACTCAGTGACCATTAGAAATCTTATTAGCAAGACTAAAAGAAGGTGTAAAGGTCAAATATATTTTCTTGCTGACCATCTTTATTTTTTTATGCAGGTTTTGAGAAATTCAATGCAGTGACTTTTTGAAACTTATAACCTACAGAACAATGGTACAGAATGGAATGGTTTGTGTTGCTGAAAACGTGGAAAAATACATTTGACTTTCTTTATTTTCTTTTGTGGTGGTGGGTTTTAAATTTAAGTTTTTTGAAGTTCTAAGTTTTATAATTTTTTTCAATATTAATATTATAATCTACTTCTTTTGGTACTTGAGCAGCCAGCTGACTGGTGAAGCAAGATTAGTACCTTTCCTTTTGATAACGTCAAACGACCAGACCGGTGTACTTTAACACTTGTTAGAACAAGTGGATGTATGGCTATGTGGTGGTAGAAAAAGCGGCCTTCATCATCATCATCATCATCATCCTGCCGTAGTTACATAGGTAATCACTTTTTATTTTGCTTTTGTGGCAGGGGGATGATGCTGCTGCCTTTAGGCAAATATGATGCTGCTGCCCACGCCTCAATTCAATTCAATGTATGTTTGTATGTGGTGGAGGGGTCAACATCAAAACTACAATTTTCTTGGCACAGTATAAATGGACTACACAGAAAAATCAATTCCACCATGTTACATATAATCATTACATCATTTTTTGCCTCATTATCTTTTCAAGGTTGTATTCCATCTTAGATTTTATGTACAGTATGTATTTTGTATGTACAATTTTGTTTGTTGCGTGAGCAGCTCATTGGTTCTCACATTGCAGAAGAAAAGAAGAACAACTTTTTTAGTTTTGTACAAGTCAGATATGTTTCATAGATGTTTTTTTTTTTTCCAGTGCATTTACAAAGCAACGCATAGCTGCAGCGATGTACATGAAGACTGCTTCGCTGAGAATAACAGTTTACCTCAAAATCATTAATCAAATGAGACAGCTGTGCTTTATTCAAAACTTGGTGGCGGATATTGTTTCTCTCCGGATCAGAAAAGACCAAGAGAACAAAGGGAAACTGTTTCCTGGATGAATTTAGTGCCATCACTCCTGTCATTTCTCAGTCAGTGCCGGAGTGCAGAGCGATGACATCATTTCCAAATGTTTTCAGTGTCCATAATGTTCTCAGTGACAGGTCTGCCAGTGGAGTTGGTTCTGCTGTGAGCAACGGTCCAAATGTTCTCTACATAAGCTGTGCTCTGATGTATGTCCTCCGCCTGACAATCATAAGGACATTTTCAAGAAGATGTTATAGATTAGCAATCAATAACAGACATCATTTTTCAACTTACACTTGAAAGGATAAGCCAGATGGTGAAATTGCTCAGACAAGCAAGATTTTCCTATGAGCCTGTGATGGTATAGGCCCTTTGTTTGCACGGGGTGACCACAAACACATGCTACTCCTTAAGGGAGTCATTCTACATGGGATATGTTTTTGATCATTTGTCATAATGGACAAAGAAGAGATTTCTGATAACCACACAGTCATCCTACATTTAAGCATAATGTAAAATAATCCATTTCATCTTTAATACTACATGGATTTAATTTCATACAGAGAGCAGGTCTTTCAGAGGCTTTCTTTAACAGGACAAAATACACTGGAAAAACTAGATGGTGTGCGGTGAACTGCCTGTCAGTTGGTATTGATATGGATTTCGAACATCTTTGTCCATCTGCAACAGCTTGGTGTCCAGCCTCCATTGAAAGCAATCAAATGATGTTTCTCCGTCCTCTGTGGACTGATGCCCGTATCTCAACATCTGAGAATCCTGCTGACTGCGTTCTTCTTCCGTCTCGTCCCCAGACTGCTGCTCCAGCTCCACTCGCCTGCTGCTAAGAGCCGTCCAGCTGGGATAATTGGCCTCCCTGTCCACCATTCCTGCCATCCACACCATACCTGAAAGCTCTCCTTCTCTCTCTCTCTCTCTCTCTCACAGACAGACAGACAGACAGACAGACAGACAGACAGACAGACAGACAGACAGACAGACAGACAGACAGACAGACAGACAGACAGACAGACAGACAGACAGACAGACACACACACACACACACACACACACACACACACACACACACACACACACACACACACACACACACACACACACACACACACACAAAGACAAACAAAGGATACTAACATAGCAGCCCTAACTCTCTGTTTGGCCTCTCATCCTTATAGGCTAACTGCACATTAATTTTCATTCCCTGGACTGTTAGGGACTGGGTAATGATGAAATCTGTTAACGGGAGCTGGGGGTGTCTTTGGGGTCTTGTGACAGAATGGAGAAAAGAGAAATGGAAATTTTTTTCCACATTTAAAAAAAGAAAAGAAAAAAAAACTGAAAATGGGCAAAGCTTCCTCCTTCAAACACCCTTTTCTGCCATTCCCTCACCCAGTGACTTTGTGAGACATCTGCATAAATCAATATGCTACAACCTACTAATACTGTTGGCACTGTCGCACAATTGGATTTCATTGGATCTGGATGATACAGTAACCTTAGCATCGACTTCTCAGACTTCTCATTATCTAATGGCAATTTGTGCTTCAACCAAGACTGTATGACTGAAGTACATGAAACTGAAGTCCATGTGAATCCTGGTAATAAATACTCTATTTATATGCAAATACACACATCCTGAACCTAAAGCTGTTGCAGTGAAAATTTATTCATTTAATTGATGTCCTAGGATACACTGACCTACAATGAAATGGAAATCTGTGATCATATCAACCTACCAGCAGGAGAGAGGGAGAAAAAAAAAATCACTGCAAATATGGAAGTAATTTAAAAGATAGTCCAACATCTAAAGATATGATCAAACCTTTGATTTTGCAGACATGCAAGCAATCTTTTATTCCAAGGACTCGTGGGAATACAGTGCCCACTAAATTGCTTTAAAGACAAATAGGTACAGTGTTTTTTTGTGTGGCAGTAAATTTGGTTCATCCTTTCCCTGTATTATGTCAAAAATATGCTCAATTTTAGGTAATCATGTAAACAGAGAGGGCGTAATGAAACATGACTTTTTCTTGCTTTGTGTTTGGCTCATTTGATAAGACCTGTGTGGTCTGAATCATGCTACTGAACAAAGATTTTCCACAACTTTTACCACATTATAAATTTAATATGCGGGAATGGCTGTGGGAAATCTTGATACCTATCTTTAGAGCTGATAATTAATAACTGAGGTACCACACAGACATGTAAACTGAAGACAAACAGAACAAGTTAGATTCAATACAAACATGTTTTCCCCTCCTGAGGGAAGGGTGTGATGCAGAGTTGAAAAGGATGCTGCCAATCTTCGAGAATGTGATTTTAAATACAAATTGAAACAAAGAGGGATGTTCTGAATCCTGACCACCTCCCTGCCTAGACAGAATAAAGACTAATACTGGTTTTAATACAAAATTGGGTTTCTTTCGGAAAGTCCTACAACTGAGCAAATGCTATGGTAAGTTCATGGTCAGGGCTTACTGCACGTACATCTGAACCTGAGATAATCACTATGTATTTGTTTATTGTACTTTCCTCTGTTTTGTTGCCAGGCCACAAAACAAGGTTTACACGGAATTGTAAAGTTTTGTTGTTGCTCCTCAGACAAAGAGACTCCATATTTTGTCAGTCATTCTCAGGGAAAAAAAAAAAAAAAAGATGTTCAACTTTGGCATTTTACCCACTGCTGTATGGAGAGGGGCCAGGCCGTGGGAGGCATGAAAGCAAAATGCAAGCAACCTGTTCGGGCCAAAAGAAAGCTCACAGTAGGAAGCACGATTGCTCTTGCACAAAGGTTTTGGCTCCCTCCCTGCTCCCTTCCACACCGTCTCCGTGTTTGTCATTGACTGCAGCTCCTCAGGCTCCCCAGTGTTCTTGTTACTGCTCTCAGAGGAGCTAGTATGTCAGCACACTAAACCCATGCAATCCTCTACATTCATTGAGCCACAGCCAGAGGGAGGGTGCAGGCTGGTGCCTTCATATCAGTAAAGGTCAGAGGGAGGCTTCATGTTCTAACTCCTGCAGTGCACAACTGGGAAACATTAAAGCCGCATCGACTGAGGACTGAAATCACTGTCAAAGGAAGAAAATGCATAAAGCAAGTTAGAAAGACCACTTTACTGGTGTCCATGGGACCAAACTCTAATTACAAGGATATATCCACTTGACTTTTACGATATCTTTTCTTTCACCTGGTAAATACATCAAATTAATACTGATGATTTGATTCACCAATCTTACTTGGATACGTCACATGTACGCAAAACAACCAAAAGAAAATGTAATTTTGCTGCCATCTAGTGGCCATGAGATGGATGTTCTGCAGACTTCAAATTGAATCCAACACAATTAAAACACAAGCAAAATAAAAACTTTAAGCAGAAGGGTTATCAATAACAGTTTTTTTACTTAAAAAATATGCACATATAAGAGCAATTCCAACCCATGAAAATGAAAATGTAAAAATTGTTCAGTTTCAAAACAAAATGTGACTGTGGCCTTTGTGACAGCATCATTTAAAAAAAAGAAAAAAAAAAAAAAAAAAAAAAAAAAAAAAAAAAAGACAGTATGGACACACTTCACATTTCCACATACAGGCCACACATAAAACATGGGCAAAAATGCTCGAATCAACAGTATGAATTAATTTCTGTACAACACCCATCGTTGAGGATGTCAAATAAATCTTGTTTTTGTCTGTTTGTTTTGGCTCCACTGAACCCATGTAATGTGGTTTTTGGCCACATCTTTTGTCACTTCATCTCTGTGTAGAAAACTGTGGCTCTACAGTGTAGTGATGTCCAAGGCAGAGAAACAGTAAAGACAGTCAAAGGTATTTCTCACGCCGAGGTTGTCATTAACACTTCACATATCAAAGTGAGGATGTGTTTGGATGAGATCACTCGAGTTCCTTGAACCGTGCAAACATGGCCTTGCGTACTGCTTGTTTGTAGGTGGCATGGTCCCAAACGACAGGCTCTTTCTTTTTCCTCTGCTAAAGACACATTTGCAATTAAAAGTTTAATAAACAAACAAGACAAGCCACATGATGTTTATTGATGAAATAAAGCTTCACACCTACCGGGACAGGTTCCGCCCCTAAACCAGGCCTCTCACTGACTTTGTTCATCTCCCTAAGCCGAGAGGAAATTGTTAAGTAGTATCACCACAGAGATGCTGCCTTGTTTCCCGTTTTTCTATTCGCAATAACACTGTGTTAAACCACACCTACCTGGAGCTTCCAGCCCAGGTATTATGGTGCTGCTGTTGTTGGTGATGGTGTTTTCTTCTTTTCTGTTCTGGTGATCTGGATGCTTCTCTGGCATTCAGCTGTGGAGAACACATTCCACAATCAACTCACATGAGACACAACTCATACATATTTATATATATTTTAAATCACCCCAATATTTTTCACTCACTTCTTTTTCCTGGTTCTCTAATGCTTCCAATTCCTTCTTTGACCTCTTGATCTTAAGGTGGATCTCCATATTTTGCTGTTGAGACAACACACTGAGCATTAGAGGCTATGTTTACAGTCACAGTCTACTATTGATCACAGTTTGATAGGTAGTACTTTGTGCAGGTCGGAAAGCTGCTGGTGGCGGATCAGAGCATCCTTGTTGGGGAACTGTCTCCTACACAGCAGGCAGGCCATCTTCTTCCAGTCTGTCAGTTTGTCATCTTTGTCTTCAGAATGGCTGCCTTGACTGCTTTTAGCTCCCTCTTCCTTATCCTCTTCCACCTCTTCATCACTGCCAGCTGCATAGTCTGATGCCAGTAGACCCAGGGAGCCCATTGGACGCTGAGAAACAAACCAGACAAATATTCGAAACAGCTTCTTCAACCAGTTTTGTTTATTTCATTAATCAATGTTTTTTTAAATGGCACACAGAGAAAACCATTCAAAGTGAATGATGTATGGTCAAAGGCGCATACAGATGAAATTAGAGCTATGCGAAGAGGAGTCATACCTTTGACTTTTCATCTTTCTTAGGGGGAGCAAGGGGCTTTTTAAAAAGATCGTCTCCACCTGAGATCTGAGGATACAGACAAGGAATACGATGAAACATTATGAATGCTTCCGATATCAACATTAATTGTAAAAATCCATGTAATGTGCAGAGTGTGTCCTCACCTTCCTCTCAAAGATAGCAAAACCAGCATCAGCCGACTTAGACTGCCTCTTATCATCGTCCATTCCAGTCTTCAGAACCGGCGATGGGGCACGTACACTTTCCTTTTGACGGTTCTGGATCTTTGCCCAGCGCTCCATATCTTTCATGATCTGCAAACAGCAACAAACCACTTAAAAGGTTCTCTGAACAAGTTTTTAAACAACATAGCAGCAAACAACTATTTTCTATGTAATATATACATTTGTTTGACAAATTATGCTATCGCTAGCTGGCTTACTGCCAGCAATACAGAGGAGCATATATCAACAATGCTAGTGTGGGGCAATGGTTGTGGCAGGATTGTTTTTTGTTGGCTCTCAGGTACACAGTGTAACTTTATTCAATTGTGCGTTTAGTGGCTGCTTTCACTGGGCTCTGTAACACCTTGCTGACTGAGAAAAGACAGAAGGGCGGGTTCTGGCTGAAGGGTGGTCGGAGGTGTGGCCGAATGAGATGCTGGTGGTCTAGTGCGACATCTAGTGGCAGTGAGAATTGTTTATAGTACCTTAACTACCTGCCTCTTAAACATGTATTTTGTGCATTGGTAATATAACTGAAGTGTTACCTTCACAGCAGCAAGACTTTTCGGTTTCTCCTCTTTGTTATCCTTATCTTTGTCCTTTTTAGTAGAATCATCATCATCTTTCTTCTCGGGAGTGGCTGTCGAAGTGGGGACAAGCTCCGGAGCAGACATTTGAGCTGCTGCAGCATGGGGAGGCACTGATGGCTTCTTCATTTCCAAAGGAGCATCTGCAGCTGGGTTGGAAAGAATGGCCTGGTCTTCAGCGGTCATGGGCACAGGTTGGGTCTCTGCAGATTTCCCTCCTGGAACTGGGATGTAGGTCTTTGACACTGCATCCCAGTACATGTACTCCTGGGTTTGTGCATTGTAGAAATACTATACACAAAAAAAGTGAAAAGGAGAAGACAAACAACCAAACCAATTATTCAAGGTGGCTATAGGCCGACTTCTTAGTGCATATGTAAGATTAAACTGTAGTCTTTGTCGTCATCTTATTAAGAGATCGCACACACCTATTTTATCATTATCACACAGTGATTAGGTTAGGTTTTTAGGTATATATTTCAATCCTCCTGAGGGAGATATTTGTAAATCTTCAACTCAAATAGACACAGCTGAAAGATATGGTTTTTAGTACATTTTTCATTAATATAAAAATGGGAAGTTCTGGGTGTTTGTTTTGATTGTGGAATGAAACCACAATTGGTTTGCACATCTTTACATCAAGTACTGTAAAAAACATTTTAAAACAGTCTGCAAATGACATTAAAATCTTCAAATTCAATAAATGTGCATGAAAAAATGTTCTGTTAGAAGATACAATTACTTCTGGGTAAATATGACCTCGGTAGTTTACTGACTGCAGCACACACAATTGGATATACAACATCACAATATAACATTGTCTTTGTATTCTCACCCTAGAGTTAGGGTCGTAGTACAGTGTTGTCTCAGGATCGTAGTAGAAGCCCGACGTGGCATCATACAAATAGTTTGTCATGTCCGGAATCTCAGAGCCTGGAGGAATAAAGACAAACAGATACGATGAGCAAACAAACTGGAGATATTAAGAGCACTGATCTTTCAGAGTAGATGACGAAAATCGTTATCCTAATCATTTGAGAAGCAATGCTAAATTGAAGTCAATGTTGTGACAATTTACAATTACAGTCAACATTCTTAAAAAAAAAAAAAAAAAAGAAAAAAGGAAGGATAGAGGGAAAGTGACCCAAAGGCGACAAACTCCAGGACACCATCTGTACAAAGTTAAATGCGAGTGCATATGTCACCTTTGACTATTGGTAAAATCTCAGGTTTCATTACGACAATGTAGTAGCAATACTGACATAAGGTCATCTAAAACTGTTCTGGATTTAATCATTTTATTTGTTTCTCACCATAGATGTAGGCCTGTGATCCGTCTGGGGTGGCGGTCATCCCAGCAGCTTCTGTAGGCACATTGGGTCCACCAGCATGGAATGAAGGGTCAACGGTTGGAGTCTCACAGTAGCCAACTCCCTATGAGGTGTTAAAGGATATTTCTCAAAGCTAGGCAGTTAACTGCACAAGGTATCTCATCTTTGCTTTTTTGCTTCATAACCTACCTGGCTAATGATGGGGTCAGACGACAGAGGGGGATTAGTGCCAGTCAACAAATCACCTGGTGAGAAAAATATGAGAGACTATTAGAGAGCAATTTATGCAATTTTATTCCATAAAAGTTTAGTAATAATAAACTGTCCATGGGGAGCAAGATATTTGACTGTGCGTTTGTTGAAGTCTCACCTTGCATAACAGCAGGAGCACCAGCAGGTGGCTGCAGGGGTTGCAAGAACTGTGGAGGTTGTGGGAAATGCTGCTGCTGTTGCTGAAATGCCACAGCAAAATAGAACCAAAAAAAAAAACGGTAATTTGAGCACTCTGACCATTATCTTCTTTTTAGTATTTTTATATTGGAGCAATACAATGACGAGCACAACTTACCCCTATCAAGCTGGCCTCAGGTGGATACCCGAGAATAGAACTGTTTGGTTTATCAAAATCTCTTCTGAAACTGAAACAGACAGAAAATCATCAGGAACAAATGAAATGGGATTTTTCAACTAGAGACGGTGATAGAAAAAACCTGGCAACATGGGGACTTACTTTTGGTTCTTCAAAGGTTTTGCAACCTCGGCATAAACTCTGACTCCATCAATATAAAGGGGTCTGGGTTTAGTGAGGAGCTCAACCAGACGTGTCACTTGCTACAAAAGAAGACACTGTGATGAATGCTTGAAAATTACAGGAAAACAATTTACAAAGATGGTAATTGCAAACTCTGTTGGAGCACGAAATTATTGACAGGAGCAAACTGGGTTCATAATTATTGTTATGCACCTCATGGGAGTCCATGTCAACAAAGCAGAAGCACTTTGCTCCAGGTGGCTTTGCCTTCACTAGACGGACATTTCTTTCATCCAGATATGCAAAGGGATCCAAGGCTTTCAGGATAGTCTCTACTGTGGTGGTGGGCTTCACGTTCTTTATTATCATGGCTGTACAGAGAGAAAAGGAGAAAATGCTGTTAACTCCTCTCAGGTATGAATTACAACAGCCAAGGTATTTCTAACATTTGGCGCTAAAAAGAGCAAGGAGTTTAAGTCAACATACTTTTACTGTCTTTAAAGACCGAGTCAGATTGGTGTGAACTGTGATGAGGAAGGTTGCGGTTGCCCCAGGACTCTGGCTGCTGCTCGGTCTCTTGCTGTTGGAGCTGTTGGTCCACCTGCTGCTGCCATGCCTCTGGGGTCAGGTCAGAGCTACGCTGCCACAGGCCGTGGGACAATGGCTCCATAGGAGCTTTTGGGTTGGACCCATTCAGGTTAGTCTTCAGTTCCTTTGAAGGTTCATCTGGTCTGGGCAACTGGGGCTCCTGGAGTTGAGGTATTTTGTGATTTGATTCCTAATTCACAGAGATCGGAAGGAAGGGGTATTTTTATTACTGTTAAACTATGGTGGGGTAAATAATATGGTGAAAGGATACTGTACATGGTACAAAACAGTGGTTAGGCCTATATCTAGGCCAGGCCATGATTAGAGAGAACAACCCTTTATTTCTGCTTTCCCTTATTTTGTAAGGACATATATTTTACTTAATTCTATTGAGAAGCCTGTTTTCTGCTCAGTTCCAATTTGCCCTTTTAATTTTTTGCTACCAGTGTTTGATGTTAACAGTTCCTCCATTATAATCTGTGGAATCACCTTCAATGAATGTTCAGATTTGCTTGTTCTGTTTATTTTATCATAAAGAATGGCTAATGAGAATTAATGAGTGATCAACTAATACTAGTATTTCTGTTAGAGAGAGAAACTCAGAGCAACACAGTGGTATAACAATGTTATACTAAAATAAGGCCGTGGAATTCTGCCAAATTTATTATAAGAGCTGTTATAATACAGGTAAATTGGTTTTATAGTGCATTTAATTATATCTAATATATTGTATTTAATGTGAGAATTTATGGTACAAAATCTGTTGAAGAAAACAAACAGTCATTTTCTCTCACTACACTCACATGAACCCTTTTTTCACATTCGTCTGGCTTGATGAATTTCATGGTCGCCGTTCTAGTGCCAACCTTTAGGGATCCCTGAAAGAAGAACAGAAAAGATCAATCAGCATTAAAGGACACTGGTGACTCATACCTAAAGTAATATCAATGACATGCACTGTGGCAGGTTTAGCCCTCCTCTTCACTGCCGAGGATAAAATGGACCAACAGTAATGGTGGTGTGCAAAACTCAGGTCCAGGATCATGCTTCACACAGGCCATTTGCCCCAATACTACATTAAATAGTTTCGAGGGAACCTCAAATTAGGGCTGCAGCTAAGGATTATTTTCATTACCTATTAATCTGCGGTCTATTCTGTCAATAAATCAAGTAATCATTTTGTCCATAAAATGTTCTTGTTTTGTCCGACCAAAACCCAAAGATATGCAGCTCACTATCAGACAAAACAAAGAAAAGCAGCAAACCTCCATATCTGAAAAAGCTTGAAATAGGGAATGTTTGGTATTTTTGCTTGAAACATGACTGACAAGATCAGTCATCTAAATAGTTGCCGATTCATTTTCTTTTCAATCAGCTCTATTACAAATACACCGCACTCTTGTACAAGGATGACTCATATCCACAGAAAAATATCAAAACGAAACCAACAGAACTTTGAAGTGCAAATGAGAACCAAACGCTCAGCAGGTGAGGTGTACAATCCAAACAGTTCCAATCGTAAACACCCCATTCCCAACACTAGACTGCATTTGTTTAGAGGAAGATGACCCAGAACCTCATGGCATGTCTAAATGTACTATGCAAATTGATAGTACTGTGTTAAACAGCCATAATTCTGATGTAAGTTGTGTCTGTCCATTCCAAAGACGATCTCATTCGCACAAAATGGAATTAACCATCAAAAACCATACACGTGCTCATTCCCCAGACACACAATCTGCTATCTTGGTCCCAAAGCATTTCAAAAAACCAAAGCTAAAGCCATCTTTTACTGCTCATGATAGTTTCAAAGTGGGCATTAAAATCTGAGGACGCAAAAAATTAATTGCTGCAGTACATACACAGAAATAAGTAGTGAAAAAAAAAAAAAAAAAGTATACAATCAACCGGTCTACTAAGAGAAATATCAGAGCCAGATGCTACACATTTCAGCAACAATCCAACTGATCCCATTTACAAAAAGATAAAGGCAATAGATAAGATCAATTTGAGATATGATCAAACCACAGCAATTCAGGCCAGTGCTGAAGACTTGTTCATTTGTCAAGATGAAAACGTCATTCATAAAATCCTCAGAGAAATCCAAAGAAAGCTGAAATCCCAGTGGGCACAATTCACTGACAAGTTCAAGAGAATACCATCAAGAGGATAAGGACTCTCAGGGAAGAGAGTCACAGATGACTGAAAACGCCTTGAACTAGGAAAAGAATTTTGCCACAGAAACTGGAAGACAACAAGAATGGGAGTCTGCAGCCACACTAGAAGTTATGTGAAGCTGTAATGCTTGATGTAAAGAAAATCAAATTGTTAGACCAGAAACCCAAAGAACTGAACAAACTGAAATATTCACAAAAACGACTAATGTCTATACCACATCTCAAATTATCCATCCAACAGTTGCAGAGCAATTTCCCTTCTGAACCACAATTGTCAGCCTCATGGTGGTGCAAAAAGAAAAGCCAGGGGATCGCCAAAGTCATTAAGATTTATCCAATGGGTATCCGCATCAAAATCTGTACCAATCCACGGAGTAGATGTAGACATCTTTCACTGGCCGAGTTCAAATTTTGACCTGCTGGTGGCTCTAGAAGGAAAGTCAGGGGATCACCAAAGACTTTAGGGATTGATCCTCTGTGCACCATAATTATTTGTACCAAATCTGATGACAATCCATCCAAAAGTTGTTGAGACATTTCACAAAAAAATTAAAAAGTCAACCTCATAATGTCACTAATGGAAAAGTCAGGGGATCACCAAGAGAGCAGGGATCTTCCTCTGGGGCACAATGACATGCGTGTACAGACTTCCATGGCAGTGCGTTCAATGGTTGTTGAGATATTTTAGCTTTCACCAAAGTGGAGGCCCAACTGACTTGACAGATCAGCTACCATTGCTATCCATAGAGTCACGCTGGTAGCGAATCAAAAAGCCCTCAGAGGTATTGTAGACCTGTGTACGGCTGAGTAAATTATACAAAAGATGTGATCACTACAATGCTTTACCTGTCCTGGGATTATTATTGAAAAAAATAATTTCATAATTTTCTAATCTAAAAAATGGTAATCTTCTCTTGCAAAGTGAGCAGAGAAGAATATGTACTGTATGTTAAGAGTAACTTCGTAACAGTCTGTTTCTCAGTAATACAGCTGCATTCAAACAAACTTTAGTCCTGCGTGAAAACATAGCCCCCCTCATTCATTTGAAGGAGACCAGTTCAGTGACAGTGGGGACGCCACCGCAAACCTCCAGCAAAAAAAACACTTCGTTGACCAGCAAAAAAAGTTGAACCCGGTTTAAATTTTGCCAGAAAGCAACGAGACATCCTCCAGCAAGGCACTACACTGGCCAATCAATTATCCTGGTAGAGTATTTCGTAACTGTCATCGTCATGACTACAGCTAAAATAACTGCTGCCATGATAAAATACCATTATGCCGTGTTTTGATCTGCTCCCCACCAACTAGCGTTTTCGCTTACCTCAGGCCTGTTTTATATCTCAAGGCCCACTAAAGCATTGGTAAGCAAAGTGTTCAAATCTGAAATTGCATCCTGAACAACTTCTTCACAAGGCGCAGAAAGCAGAAAGTGAGATCAAGCGATAATAATTCCCTTCGATAATTCTTTTCGAAGACTAAATCACAACATAGGAAATGGTGGCTAAGTACGGAACCTTCATTGTCTATATCATTAAATCTTCCTTAAATTTTAAAACCTCGCAGGTATTAAAAACTCCCAACGTGAGGACTGTTTTGTTTCCCTACACATCTGTATTTTCTAGTTACATTTATTCCAGTTAGGCAGTTTGGGATTGATTTAGAAAATTTAGGGCTAGGAGGGTCAGCAAACAATGAGAAGGAAACCTATTTATGTCTACCTGTGCACATATACAGTTGAAAGTTTTAATAATTTTTTATGTGCTTAACAAGTACTGAAGTTCTAACATGGCTTTATGAGTAAATAATAATATTTAATATATTATTAGGACTAATTGCTGAGGCTTTAGACATTAGTATCTAAAAATGTCAACAACGGACACCTTCATCTCCTTAACCAAAGTAAATTGAAAGTAATAGCAACCCCAGGTTCCCAGATTCTCTCCCTCCCCCATCTACTAAATGCCCTCTCAACCCCTCGTAATCCTGATGGGAGAGACGGCCTTCGTAGAGTGACGAGGATGGGCCACCTTGTTGGACTCCATGAAGTGGACTGCATCCTCGAGGTTTAAAAACTCCACATAGGCCGTATCGTAGCTGTAACCTGGGGACAGCATTTGAAATACAGATGGGTTTTTGTTAGTCAATGCCAGTAATGACAGTCACCCACTAAAACATAAAAGAAAGCAGTTCGTCAATACATCGAGAATCAGTGAGCGAATGTTTTCACCTTTACCGACACACATACCTTTTCAGGACAGCACACATTTTGTTTATGCTTTTTTTCTATTCAGTCTTCTGATGACTGGTGTCATATCAGACTTTGCCATGAAAGGCTCTGATAGAGCCATGCCTTAACAGACAGATAATCCGGACCAGTGGCAGTGAACGACTGCATGGTGTGCACCATGGACACAGAAATATTTACCATTTATGTTTATATCCAATAAAGTAAGACACCTAATATCTTTCTGTGATGATGTTTTGATATATTTATACAAAATTAAAAAAGGCTTTTGAGACATAATAATCTCCACAAGAAAGCTTGGCATCATATATAAATCACATGTACAGCGATCCATTAAGGAAAAATTTCACTCTAAAGCAGATGTTTAGATCAGCAGGATGAACAAAGCACTTACAAGGCAGTTTCCATTTCAGGTTTGTTGACATTCTTTTTTCGATCAAAGAACTTAGATAAACTGTCCCTGAAGGACACATTCAGTGAGTCACTTGTCACAGATATTTTGTGACCAACATTGACTATCACTCTCCGAAGCTCCTAATGTTGAATCCTTGATAAATCCTCCATTTACTGACCATGACCCCACATTGTCATGGCATAAGAGAACCCCCTCCCCCTTCTTTCTGAACAAGTTCACACAGACCAGCAACAACAAAAGCAACCAAGTTCATAAAAAAGAAAGAATGCGGAGGTTCGAATGTCGTGAAAAGCGAAACATCGTGGGACATGGTAGCGATCGACTGCCCCAAACAGTTCCAAAAAGAAACATTTCTTTCTTACCTGGCACAACATTTTTGATTTTCATCCCCTGCATTGGCACACCATCACGGACTACAAAGGCACCAAGAATCTGCAAAACAAAATATCAAACCAAGTGAGTTATACAATGGATGTCTATGCAAAGTACTACCAACACAGTCTGGTAAAAGAAAGTTGCTTTTCTGTTTGATAAATACCTGCTCCATTGTGGCAGTCTTTGGAATACCAATAATGGATATTGTATTGGAAACTTTGTCCTCCACTGATGCACTCCTGTAATCTTGATCCTTTCAGATATTGATTAAAATTATGGTTATGAAAAATCAACATATTACAAAAATGAAAATATAATTTTAAACAAGTACTAATGGGAAAAAAAAAAAAAACACATACCTGAGAACCAGACTCACTAAATTTTGAAGGTGTGATTGGTTTCGATTCTTTGATGAGTTTCTCCGCTGGCTGAAGCTCCTCGCGTTTGTAATCAAAAGCCCTCCCGGACCCTGTTCTGTAATCAATGTCTCTGTAGTCTTGGTCTCTCGCCTGCCCAGTGCTGCTGTTTTGGAAATCACGTTCCACCCCCATCTTTCCCCTGACAGGTCCTTGATTGTGCGGGATGTTTTTCAACCCTGTAAAACAATCATTTGTCTCCTGCAGCTCGCGTGCAGGCTGATTCTTCTCTTGATGGTAAGGTGGCCTTTCATCATGATGCGATTTATTCTGATTATGCTTTGGGTCCCTTTCTCCAAGCCAATGTTTACTCTCATTTTCTCTACCAAGAGGGCCAGTAAGAGGACTTATTTCTGGAGGCGGGTGATCTTGTGGACCTTTGTTGCCAATTGGTGGTAGGTCAATAGCAGAAAAGTGGTCACCATGAGGAAAGCCAACATCTTTCCTTGGGAATTCAACAGGTGGCCTATCCCTTTCCTGAAACGGTGGTGGATCTCTAACATTCACATCTCTGCCGAAACCTACAGGGAAGCTGGGTTCAGGTACACCTCCCATACCTTTACCCATGTTTAAGAAAGGGTTTTTGTCCTTTCGACGGTTCTTCCATTCTTCTGCAAGAGTCATCTCTTCACCACTCCGATAATCTACAAGGGGACTGTCACTTGAATCTCGATACTCTCTCTCTCTGAGAACGTCTTCTGGACCCATAAACTCTGATCTATGAGGGCCAGCAACATCTGAAGGCATGTCTGGCCTTGCCCTGTCCATTGGAGGGATATCACTATTTCCAAATCTTAAGGGTGATCGGTCTCTACCTCTTAATTCAGCTGATGGTCCAGGACGATTTCTGAAATCCATATCAGAATCAAATCCACCTCTTGGATTGAATGGAGGCCCTCCTCGTCTGTCAGTGTCCATCATTCTCCTTTCACGTGGAGGTAAGTCCATATCATAGCGATCGTTGTCACCAATGCCCATTGGGGGCCGTTCACGCATGTCCCTAAATCCGTCATTTCTCTCCATTCGGTCTGCAGGAAACCCTCTTCTTCCATCAATATTGGGGTTATTGAACCGTGGTGTGTTGTAATGAAACGACTCTCTGTCTCTCGTGTCTATAAATTTGCTGTTTGGATCCCTTGGTGGCATACCCCTCCCACCCATGTCTCCTGAGTTCCTGCCTGGTCCCGGGAAACCAGAAGAATTCATCAGTTTGTCTCTGATGGCAATTTCATAATGCCTTCTAAGGCTGAAGTCTGGCTCTTCTCCAGGTCTGAAGAAATCTCTGTTTGGCTCTCTACCTCGCATTTCACGTGGGTCCATATCACGCCCCCTCATGGGTGGTCCATCCATCCTCCTCATGTCCATAGGTGGTACATCTAGAGGTCTTGGGCCCATATGACCCATGGAACCCATGTTCATCCCATCTCTACCTCTGTAATCAGGCATGGATCGATCTCTGCCCCCAAACATTTCTCCACGATGATCACCACTGGAATATATGTTAATATATTAGGCTTCTGATTTTTTTGATGTGCACATAGCCAAAGAACAAAGCTTTCAACAAATCAATATGGAGGGGAGAACTATTACTTTTCAAAATTGCCCAACCAATCAACATAAGTGTACAGAAGGGATGGGCAGTACATATACTGTGCAACAATAGAAATGTATCTAATTTATCTGTCAGATTTTGCCATGAACAGAAAAAGGAGTGGAGTCATCAAATGCAGAAATGTGATACAATTTTGAGAGAGACATTAAATGTTTCAAAAAGTTAAAATAATAGTATCACCAGAAAATGCACTACTTCGTGGCAGCAATCAATATCACATTATCAAATAACATATATACTCTGCTAGCAGATTTTAGCCATATTGCACACCCCTAGTAAACAGCAAAGGCAAAAGTACAGTTACTGGACTGGTTAGGTTTCTCTTAAATCTGAACCTATGACTAAATGATGCTTACCGAAAGGGTGGTCCTCCCCGTGGTCCTTGCCCTGGCCCCGGCCCATCCCACATGTCTGCAGTCAGTATCTTATCTAGAAGCAAAGTTAAAGGTTTGCATCATAATACGGTAAATGAAGTCACCACTTTTGACTTGGCATGGCTGGCATAGCCTTTTTAGCCAAACTTACAAAAATCAAGACAAAAAAATCCTAACCCTAAATTAGAGTGATTAAAGATCTTTGAGCACATAGCCAAATAAATATAATGGATTATAAAGGTTTGTCGGCGAGTGTATTATTTCATATTTGACGGATGCATACGTCAAACCAGGGGCAAGTAACCAATCTGGGCGGTGTGCTTGCTAATGCTGGCCCACTGAAGAGTGGCCCGCTAAATATAGCCATCACTAGGCCCAAATAATCTACGCCACAACATAAACAAAGAACTTGAGTGTTGTAAATGACAGCACTGCAACCAACAAAGGTATCCAAGAGAACAACCGCCTTAAATTGGCAATGTTAGTGTAATTAAATTGGCGAGATAAAGACCTTTTTATCCGACGACACCATTCAAAGGGTGACCGTATCGGAGCTAGCGTATCTTGGCTAAGATTAACGTTAAAAAAGACGCTGCTTTGCGTTGGTTTCCAACAGCGTCCCTTTAAATACATAACACTTCACGGACAATATATTTCACCGTAAATATTGTTTTTAGGACCCACTTGCTTGTTCTTCGAGTACAGTATCGATATTGCGGAGGGTTGTCTTCTAGGTCGTCGATGGCTTGGCTTCAACAAACTGATGAAAAATGGAGACGAAGCTTCTTCTTCTGTTGCTGCAGCGGAGACGGATCTTCTTCTTCTTCTTTGTACGACGCACAAGAGGCAGAAGGGTCAATCACTGCCTCCTAGCGGCTATTAAACACAACCACTGGCATATTCGATGTCATTCAGGGTTATATGATATATAACAGGTTTATGCAAATCCTAACGAACACCTAATAAATCTTGTCACATCAAATAATAACAAATAACAAATTCTAACAAATAATGAGTGTCTTCAGCACAAAGAGGTATGTTAAATATGTTTTTTTTAAAAGGTAGCAAGAACAACTATATTTCCTTTCAACCATAAATGGAAGAGGTCAACAGGCCACTGTTTATTCAGGGTAAATAACCTAACCATTGCAATTTGAATCTCAAGGTCATTTATTGTCAACTGGGTTTTACAGTGTAACACTGCTGGCACTCACTGACTAATGGAAAACATGACCACTGCTCTCAGTTATAAATCCAAAACAGCATGTTTTATAAATCAGTTTTATTATTAAAAGAAATAAAACACTACCAAATAAAACACTCCAAGGAAAAAAAAACAAAAACAAAAAATATATAGGTCTGCATCTCACATGTGCTTGTAAAACTATGTTGCCCCACATTGAACAGTGCTGAAAAAAATTGGCCCACAGTTGAACCTAATTGCTGACCCCTGGCACTGGGATTCATGTCCTATCTTGCTAGGAGCCATAAAAAAGTAGTCTGTCCCAGGAGCCATAAAAATACCATCATATGCCCCATATTTCAGTTTTACTGTATATAAACAAATTTTAGTGGCCGAATTGCAAGAACTTAATTTGGGATTCATCAAACCACTATCTCTTTGATACGACATGAGCCTGTATGATTGCAGTTTTTTGATTGGTTTACGCTCTCTAACAACGATACTGCATGGAAACCTTTACAATATTAATATTAAAATACAATACTATTCTAGTGGGAGTGCTGGCATTTCCTTCACCTTGCATGGTAACTCTGTTGAGCACTGAAATATCAAATATCTGTTGATCAAAATTCGTTCTGAAAAATATAACCATTTTCTTTTTGAGATACAGAAAAAAGTGAGTAAGTAAAAGTATATAAATTTTATATACATTTTTAATATACAGTAGACATATATAGAAAATAATATATTCTCTAATGCTCTTCTAAAAATGGTTGCTGGTGGAGGGGCTGGTCTTGTCAAATATTAAAAAACTCAGTGAGGGACAACTTGAGAAAAACATCACAATTTCAGCAGCATTAGTATTGCTCATTTTATTCATTCACAAGCGTTGTAGCAACCCATTAGCTCAGCTAAATGTTGCTAAATACACATGTAAATAAAAAAATACACATGTATACAATGCAAATATACATAGTGGTACAGTATATGGACTCAGCTCTAAACTCTGAACTTACTAATTACAAGTGACAACACAACATCAACAGCTAAAACATCACTCCACATAGAATGCTCTAAGTCTAGTTTTCTGTGTTTTAAATGAAGTGTGAAGAGGACAGAACACAGGTATCAATACAGCAGCGTAAGACTAAACAGAGGAGCAAAGGAAAACAGCGAAAACATTTCAAAGAAGTCATTAAGCAATTATAATCAAGTTGTTTCTTTTGAAACATTTCAGTACATTACTGCAACAAATATTAAGGCACTTTAACTTAAAAATATGCTTTCTTGCTGCCTTAAAATTCTAAGTTGTCTGAAGTTGTACTACACTGAAGATAAACCAGAAGATATCTTGTCAGGGTGTCAAGCTGAACCCATTAATTGTGATCTATATCTGATTGTTACATTGTCTTTCACCTAAAAAATATTTTTTCACAGACTGGCTTCAACATGACTCAAGTATCATCCAATTTTGAAGTTTTCAACATCGTTAAAATCACTTTCATTTTCATTTCTTTTTAATTATGAATTGTCTTATGATTCACTCAAGCTGTATTTCAATTTGAAGCATGGTTCCTAAAGAGTTAAATCAAATATACATGCTGTAAGTATTCTTTCATTTATTAATTAATTTAATTTATTTCTAGAAATAAACCTTGGTATGATCAATTTACTAAATCTTCCAACTCATAATTTTAAGTCACAAGACGTGAACTCAGGATTGTAAATTCTGAAGCTGAAAACTAGCAATTTGTTGAAACAGACAAATACATCTATATACAATGAGCTGATGAATAAAGATGAGCTGATTTCACTAAATTACACTATGGGTTTTTGCAGTTCTTAGGGAAAAGGAAACAACAGAAGAGGTACTTTGCAACTAGCTTTAAAGGGACTTGTACATAAAGTAACGAGGGAGAATGGAGAACACTATTCGATAGACCAATCAGTACAGAAGGAAGAAAGAAGAAAAAAAAAAAAGATGAAGTGCATGGTGTTGTGAAATAATTCTGCAAACTGGGGGATAGTCAAACAGCATAGACATGGTATCATCGTGCCAAATTTATTGGCTGTACTGCACATGTGCTTGTTGGACGGATAAGGGTCCTCTTCTTTTACTTGATCGATGCCTACTCTCCCTTTCTCTGTGGCAACATTTGGGGAACATCGCCGTTGCACCGTGCCTGAGGCTGCTCGTCCTGTCGGGCTGCACTTGGCGGGGCGAGCGCGGAGATGGCGGCAGTCTGTGTGTCAGGAGACTTTTCACTAAGAGCAGCTTTTATGCTGGCTGCAACACTGTCGCCGCTTCCGGCTGGAAGAGCAGGAGCGCCGCCGGGTGTGTTGGGGTCAGCTGCGGACCCTGCAGTGAGACCGGAGTCACCCTGCTCAGACGCTCTGAGCCTCTTCATGAGGGTGGTCACTCTAACAGCTTTCTGTGGGTAATAAAAATCATGGTTAATGACATACAGCAAACTTTTCCAGTCGATCTTTCCTCCTTGAGATGTAATCAATACAGCAGCAAAAAATATCAGGGTAAACGCTTGGAGGAAGGCCTCTGGCCAAAACGTCTTTACAATGATATTTGGATCAAAAATATAAAGCTGTACAGATTCTGACTGCTTTAACAGCTAAATATATTTTTGATTTACATTTTACATTTGAGTTTGAGAAGCCAGTTTCTCTGTCTGGAGCACACACTTTCTGACTTTTTGGAAAAATATAAATCGCATACAAACAATATGATTTATATTATAAGCAGCAATTTAGTTATATGAATATGTTTTTGACATTGACATGAAAGTTGATTGGGTTGGTAGGAACAATCCTAAAGCAGTGGAGAAAAATACAATTGTCACTGCACTTTCTTTTTGTTTTAATAGTTGTTACTGGCAGTGAATGGAGTGTATATTCATATTTATGCATTTTTAAATGGTGGTTATATCATAAAAAACTCTACATTTTATGGGCAGAGAATTGCAAATTCACAACATTTCAGTACAGTGCTAATAGAGGGAGATTGGGGTCGTGATCATGAACATAACATAATCAGTTTGTCTAAAACACCTAACAAATAATGATATATGAGCAAAAATGTGTTGATATATAAGTTATATGTGAAGTAATACCTTCCACTTGGCTTTGGCAAAGTTCTTTTCTATTTGTGCACAAACTCCATCCTTGATGTTCTTGTCTGAAGCTGCATTTCCAGAAATCCTAAGAGAAGGAGCAAAAGAACATTATTTTCATTATCAACATTAATGGATTTGTGGTTCCTATACAACAAGGGCCATAACTCCATTTGTGCTGGTGGGACCATTTATACCATTCATGGGCAATAGCTTCCTGTGCAGTCAATCGCTGATCTTGGTCCACTTCCATCATAGATGCCACTAAGTTTTTGGCTGAAAAACACAATTAATAACAGCAATATCAGATCTTGAATACATTGTCTGTGACATTTGTAGCACAACTACAATGATATACTGTACATTTTAATTCATTGATTGATTTTATCTCTTACCGGAATCTGAAATGTCATCCCAGTATGGTGAATCAAATTCATAGTCCCCTGACAAAATCTTTAGGAAAAGGTTCTTATCACGATTGTCAGAGTCATCTTCATCAGCATCATCATAGAAAGGAGGGTTCCCAGACAAACTATTGAAGCAATATATAGCAATATAAGAACATGACATGTTTTGTCGAAAAACCGATCACTTAAATATACTTTAAAAATGTCATATTCGTGAGCACGTGACACATGGCACGTACAGTATATACATGATGACACCTATGGCCCAACAGTCCACAGGTCTTCCATATCTCTGCCTCCCAACCACCTCAGGAGCTGAGAGCAGAAACAAGCTTTAAGTATGTTGTAGCCTTAGACTAACAAATCAAGATTTGTTCCTAATGTACGATTATAAAACTATCAAATTAACCTAATTAAAAAAACTGATCTATAATCAGATGTTATGCTTCTTACCAAGATATTCTGGAGTCCCACATGGGTCCTTAATGAGTCCATTTTCCAGTTTTGCCAACTGAAAGTCACTGATAACAATTTTGGAGTGCTTCAGACGGTTAAAGTACACCAAGTTCTCCAGCTGTATAAGTAAACAGATAAAGGCTTATATGAGTGGAAAATGTTTGATCTGAATGTACACTGTTTCATATTTATAAAGGGCAGTTATTGGCCCGAGGTGAAGTGCTGTTGTTTTTCACTAGGTGTCAGCAGTGTGATATACCTTCAGATTTCTGTGGACGATTTTCAGAGAGTGCAGGTAAGCTACAGCTTCCAACACCTGCCTCATAACATTGCTGGTGTCCCGCTCCGAGTAGTAGCCTTGATCTAAGATCCAGTCAAAGACCTCTCTGCCTGTGGCGCTGAAGAGATGGGACAGGCAAATAAAATGCATGTCACTTGTTGATGACAGAAATGTAAAACATTTTCAATAAAACATCAGCTTTATACAAGTTGAGGAAGTACAGTGCACACCCGTCTGAGCCAACTGTTCTCTCAAGTGCCTCGAATGATACTCACAGCTCCAGAAAAAGGAAGTACTCTTTCTTAGTTTCAAAAGCGTCAACCAGCTGCAGGATGTTATGATGTTTTACCCTTTGAAAAGCAGGAAAAAGGGGAGAGAGAATGATGGGAGGGGGAGAAGGGCTGGACTTAAATGGTGTTAAAATGAACAACATATAGAGTGAATAAGTAGCACAATGTCATGCCAAACATCAAGTTAAAGTGATGATTTTACTTTTTTTTTTTCACATCCTTTGAAAATTGCCAGTATAGCACCACAGTCTAATCCATCTGAGGGGGGAAGATTTAAAACATGAGATTGGGCCCAGTTGCCACTTGCATACTGTAATTACAAATCATCATCATAATGCGTACTATCAGGATTTTCAATGCTTAATGATCAAATTACTTTATGATCTACTCAATTTTTGGCCATGAATGTTGATTATTATTATAATCACAATCAACAGAATGAAAACCATTAGGAGTTATCCTTTCATTTGCCGGCGGATCTGCAAATGTGACTAAACTGAAAGCAGTGATCAATTCCCCAGCTCATGGTGTTACGTAATATGGCTCCTTCTGGGTGTTGGTGTTTGAGCTTCACTTTGCCCTTGGCTCGACCTTAACAGAGAATTTTGCTGATCATTTGCTATTAGACTTTTCCTCTATAATGAGGTGCTTAAAACTTCACTTACATCTTTAAGATCATTATCTCATTCTTAGCAGCTTTCCTCACTTTCCTTCCGTCCTTTTTGTGGAACTTTTTACAGGTGTACATTTTCAAGGTGTTCCTATCCTTCGCCCGGAATATCTCACAAAACTCCTCTCTGTGAGAGAGACAGAAAAAAGGGAACATACATCACATTTTGACCATGAAGTTTTTTAAAGTATTTATACGCTTATTATACAGCATTAAAAAATAGATGTACTTACGATTTAACAATTTGTCCGAGGTCATATTTGTCGGTCACCTCTGAGGGATTGTTATAATCCTTCTTCTCCCCAAGTGTCAGACAACCAAATGGCATGGCAGCTTGTGCCCTAGCCAGGGAATGTTCGGCGCACAACACAACCTGTCGACAATATGCAACATGTTACATTGGTCCAAACAGCATCATTTTGATAGAGCACATGCATCTCCGCAGTACAAAGTGGATCTGGAGCTGTAACCTGATTAATGAATGACATAAAACAATGTTATATTGTTGTACAAATTGCTGTACAAGTTGCTTTACAGAGAAATAAACTGTTTCATTAATGACGATAATATAAATGGAAGAAATTGCTGCACAGTGACGGCACTTAACACAAAATGAATGCCGTAAATCAATGCACACATTTGTCGGAAGCAGTTTCAAAACTTGATTAGTTCTTTTCCCCGAAAACCTTTTTGGTCATACATCCGGAGTAACTGAGCATAACTGATCTTGTGGGAGCAAATGATTTCAAATTACCACAAGGGCAACACAACATAAAAATGATATTTGCCATTAACATAGTCTTATTCACTGAACTCAGTCAGACTGCCAGACTTGTTTCTTTTCACTCTGCAGTGAGTCAGCTCTGTACTGCAGCAGCAGTAGAAGCATTATTCATCTGTGTGCTTTTTTACAGTTGAGAATATTCAGATGGACTTGACCCTGTGCTGTAGCTGTAACTTCTGTCTCCTTTTTTAAATATTTTGAAAGGCTCTTGAAAGTTGACAAAGCTATCATCTCGTCAGCTGTGGAGAAACAAATGTGGAAGAGTTTTGTGTTTTCATTTCTGGCAGCAAGTTGGCTAAAGTCTGTTGTAATGCTGTTTCCAGACTAACTTGCTGCATTCACTCACAAACATTTATATATAATCACACAATAGATGTTATGATTAATAATACAGCTGGATGGCTAGATAGCTTTCCTGGAACACAAGTGAAACAAATGCGACAAGTTAACATTTCTTATTAATCCCTTGAGATGTAAACAGTAATAGGCAAAAGCGCTGATGGCAGACATTCATATTGTCCAACCTGTGGCTTAAATAGAGGTCAAATCAAATACATGACCAGTCACTCTGCTGACCACTGCACCACAACTCCAGGAGAAATCACTGCACACAACGTAACATTTAAAACAGTAGACAACAAAAAGCCCAATAAATTAAATTCACCCACATGAAGTCCTTTCACACATCTCTATGCCAATTTCACAGCCTGGCTTCATAACCCTGCTGCTGCTTTTTTTTTTTTTTTAACATGAGAATTTCTAACACTGGAATCTAACACTGGATAATTTGCTATTACATTTTTTTTTTTTCCTGAGCAACAAACATTTTGGTGTTGCAGTTTGTGTTGTATTGAATTAAATGTCTGTTTAATGACTTTCTGACTTAGTCATAAAATGTTTCTTTTTGTTGCAATTAACTGCAGAAGTGGAATCACATACTTACATAAACATATACAACTTTGAATCGGGGTGACGTGAATCTCGTCAGCGCCACAAAAGAACACTATACACGTTCACCACTAGCAGCTTAAATTTTTTACTGGTGAGATAGGATGCTTGTATGGAAAACAGACTCAGTTGTTTTTTGGCAAGCCTCGCAGTAGAAATGGCAGCCAGCGCAGAAGAGTGGGAGTGGAGAAACTCTGGCTGAGGTGCTGTCTGGAGCCTCAGTCAAGACCCTATCAGAGGCAGAGATTTCTCCCAGTTATAGCATCCAGTAAAATCTGTAGTACAACAAAGAATCTTATCAATATAAAACTTTGAATCTGAAGAATGTCCACGTTAAGATGGTGGTCCATGAATATGCTTTATTACTGTTGCCTTGCCTACAAGCAGATTATAAATCAAGAAAAAGCCCTTTATCTAAAGACAAGCTGTGTATAAAATGTACTATTGTCCACAAGGGGACTCGTTACTCTGTGATCCAGTCCCCATAGATCTGTGTAGCTGATATGAAAATATTACAAGATGTAAAATGGTTGGTTATTATACTTAAAAAGAGGCTGTTTCCACTAATGTCCTTCATTTAAGCCTCTTTTTGGCACTGATTTATTAGGTCTTATCTGTCTTTGATCCGTATGCTGACCATGAAGTTTTCGATCCGTTTGAATACAGTCTTATACAGTGCTGAAGTAGCTGTGCTCTGTGTTGCAGGTCTTCTTTAGTTCATGCTGTCCTGCAGACAGATGGTGGTTACATGACCTTTTGTTAACATGGGATATGTCAGTATGTCAGTGTCAGGGTGTCTGGCGGTGAAGTAGCACAGACACATTCATTTTTAATAATTTGATCTAATTTGATCTTTTATGCTTTGAATTTTAGTTCTATTCCTTGTTTTGTTGTTAAGCACTTTCTAACTTTGTTTTTCAAAGGTGCTATATAACTAAAAAATCTTATTGTTAATAATGATAATAGTTCTTCTTCCCAGGTTTGATTCTAACTATGGACCTTTCTTGAATGTTATACCCTTCTCTAGCTCTACTATCTTCTGTCACTATATCAAATAAAGGCAAAAATGCAAAAAAAAAAAAAAAAAACACACAAAAAAACATATACTGTATAACATATATAAAGTATAGCCTCAAGTTCTTATGGGAGACATCATTTGACATTTATAACCTTACACTTATGCCTAAATGCCAAACCAACACCAACTGTACATGCTCCAACTTTATTAGGAGTGAAGGGTTGAAGCAAAAATAACAACAACACTCTGTTCAAGCAGTTTTCTTACGCAAGTTTTGGTTGGTGCTCAAGGGTATGGGAATGTCATCTATTGGCAAGTGAAACAAAATATACATAAATGTTGGAGATTACTGCAGGAGAGAAATTTGGTGCAAGACTAACCACCTGTTCACATAAGCGCAGCAACGGTGATAGATGAAAGGCGTCTCGTCTCTCTAAGGAGCAGACCTGATGCCCCTACAGATTGTCACTGAAGGTAATGTTGTTTGGGTTAATGCATATTGTATACTGTATATTGTTTGGTTTCTTGTTATTGTTTAGGTGACTGTAAAAGAAAGAGTTTGAAGAAGTGACTAGCCAGCGCTAGTCATTTTTGCTGTGTATGGAAAGTTCCTTATGATAGGAAAGTGGCTCTGTCAATATCAGACAGATGCTGGATGATATAATGTTTAAGGTCACATAATATTGATTTTATTTGACATATTAGGCTACAGTATAAGCATTATCTAGTTTTTCCAGACCTTCTCCTCTCTAATGTCTGTCGATGGCTCTGTAATTTGGATTTTTATATATGAGCTGAGCCAACAATATGTTAGTATTTTAATTACGCTGATTTATTAGCTACGCTACAGTATATGACTTTGCCAGCACAAATTACCAGCGTTTCTAAGTCACTATTACTTTATGTAGAAAAGCACCTGCCACCCTCACACTAAGCCACACTTGCTTTAATCTTGCTAAAGTGCATATGGAGGCCAACTTCGAGTAGCCAAAGGGATCAAGCCTCTTCTATTCAGCCAGCATTTTTATATTTTAAGTGCACACCAGATGATGATTCTACTTACGGCTGTGTTTTTCTTCCCAGAAATATGCACAAGTAAAGAATATGTTTGCTTTGGGGTGAGTGAGAGGAGACGGAGAATTTCGACAACAACTCCAAACACGGAGCCCATCTCTTACTGCAGCATTCTAACCCAAACAACAACATATTTCAGTTCACCTTTTATCATTTTCCTGATCAAAACACAGCAAACAATACATGGCCCTTCTTTGTCCTGAACGGGGAGGACTGTGAGTTCACCATTAGCCTGGAGTATGAGGAGCACTTGTGTGATATACTTCAGCTAAATCACCTCCCTTGCATGAATCCTGCAAAAACAATACCCAGACTCGCCATTAGTGTTTTCTGGCTCTCACCTATAGGTTCACACAACTGCATACATGCCTCAGTGCTTTGCAGTGATCCCCTTTAGACTTTTACCAGCACACAGATGATGTACACAAGCCACCAAACACGCATTTCCTTATTTCCTTTGTAGAATGTCTAAATGTGTCAGGGTTTTTGCGAGGTAAGTAGGACCCAAATGCAGCTAACACATGGGAGACGGTGCAGGCAGGTTTATTAAACAAAAATCCAAAATCCAAACATGAACATGGCATGAACGTGACATGAACAGACGCGAACAGACGTGAACAAACCCGGAACTGAAAAGGGACGAACCGACACAGACAAAGGGAAGCACAAGGACTATATAGACAAGGGAGGCAAGGGTGATTGAACACAGGTGAAACACATTAGGGCGGGGCAGACAATCACAGACACAGGACCAAGACAGGAAGCAAAAGCACTGACACACATGGAAACCAATTACAAAATAAAACAGGAAGTGCAAAAACTCCAAAACTAACAAAAAGTGTCTGCCATAGCAAACCATGACAAAATGCTTTCATAATGTTTTTTTGCAATGCATATTCAATCAGATTCACCATCAAATCTGTGGTCACTTTTGAAATGTGTCAAGTCACGGCATGGCCAGAGTCTCAAGCAAACGGTAATGCACTCTCATGCAGAATGAGCCTCTTTGGCGGCGTCTCATTCTGCTTCGATATAACCACACCACCAATGGCCCCCAAGATAAAAAACATCATGCGTGCTTTAGGCAGAGTTAATGGGCGAGGCTGATGTGAGACCGTTTAAAGCAAACATTAGACCTCAAAATGAATCTTAGATCCCAACACCTGCTCTCGGAAGCTTGACTTACAGTGCACCAAAACACTAAAGAGTAAGTATGACAAGTCAGACAGAATTTTGTGTGCACTTGTTTTTCCCCCTTTCAAGGCAATCTTGGAGATAAAAGGCTGTTCTCCTTCACCAGAAGAAGAAAAAGATAGAAGGCACTTGACTATTGCTGAATCAGAGGTCTTTTATCTCTGCCTTTTGAAAGATCTGAATGAAGTGTTCTTCATTAATGGGAATGTAAATGCTGTTTCGAATTCAGACTGACGCAGAGCCCGGCACTGAGAAAACTTCACTGGGGGATAATGACAAAGGCATAGCTGTTGCATTTGATAAACAGATTTCAAATCTTTGTCCAATTAATTTTCCAGTAGCATAAAGTAGGTAAAAGTAAAACCACCTCAATTTAGATTCTTTTGTTTTCAAGTAACAACAGCCACAATATACAAATAAGCCCGAGAGTCATATTGATAAAACAAGCAACTCCATGCTTTCTTCAATATCTGAGTAATCTTTAAAATAATGACTTACTGTGTGGTTTAATGAAGAATTAATGAAGAAAATAAGGCTTTTGTTATTTTAGGAGTATTCATGGCTGAACAGATCAAAACACCACTGTGAAAGAGGAATTATATTCACTGCCACAGGCAGCAGGGTTCAAGTCTGTTGTTCAAGGCACTTCAGGATGTGTTTGTGTGACATTATTATTAGGGATGGAAACTAAATTACACACTGGATTACATTACCAACTGGTCTATGGTTAACCCCTCAAAAATACATGACAAATCATGACAGTTATATTATATCAAATTATAATATATTATATTATATTATATTATATTATATTATAATTTGATATGAGGTACAAGATCATTATGATGGCCTAAAGGTCTAAAAGATTTGAGATTATGGACATAAATATCACTTTACACAAAACTGAGAAATTATGTAAATCTATCATTCATTCATTCATTCATTCATTCATCTATGCACCTGTATGTATAAGTGTGATATCCTTGATAATATCTCAGACACCCACCACAGGTCAAATTTTGAAGAACGACAACAAAGGATGTGTGATGCATCTTCACACCATGTTCCAGCTGTTGTAGAACTACACTGACTAACCTGAGGGGAAATCCTGGCATTCAAAATGAACTGAGTTTAACTCCGTCACCTCTCAGACTCTGCAGGTTCAGCTTTAACACAAGTTGGAGATATGAAGCATCTTGGCATCATGATTTAAACATGTTGATGTGATTTTAACAAAACTTTTTTAATTTTATTTTATGCATTTTGGGACCATGTTCTGGCAGTTAAAAATGACAGTAATTGGTATAATGAGGTTCAAGTTCACAACTCAAGTCTGTCAGATTTAGAAGTAAAATTTTCAACAGCAGTATTCCAGCTGTTGTAGAGTTACACTGCCAGCCAAAGTGGAACATTTTAACCAAAGCTAAAATATGTTTTAAATATCTCAGACACTCCTACTCTAACTTCCTGAAGGCTTGATGCATTTTGGCTTTGTGTTCTGGCATTCAGTAACATAGCGAGCGGACTAACAGGGATGCTAAATCTAAATTTCACATGTTAAAAGCCTGAACTCATAACTGGGTGACATAAACATCTGAAGTGCAAGGTCATAAAAATTTAAGATTTTTATGTAATTATTAATCTAATGGCAAACTGATTTGAAGCTTTTCACACTAATCCTAATCCTCATAACTCATACACCTACTGAGTCATGCTGCCCAGTTGAGATGAAAACTGGATGATGCCTTGTTACAGTTTGTTGTAGGTCCTCAGGCAGACTTTGTCAGCGTCTAATTGGAAGTGCTTAGTATGTAAATGTATATGTTTGTGTGTGTGTGTGTGTGCTTATGTGTGGGAGCATATCTTCTGAGAAGAATTTGAGGGCACTGGGAAGCACAGTCCACCTCAGTTTCAATTTCCTCTTAAATGACTGGATGAAGATGCAGCTTTAAGAGTAGAAATATGTTGTTGTTTTTTTTCATTTTGCCACTGAGGTTTTTTTTAGTACCTTGTATAAACATGGCTACACACAAGGGACCTTTTTTTCAAATAAATAATTTTTTATGTTGCTATTTTGGAACTCAGTTTTGTAGGTCAAAATCATGTCAGACAGTGGCACCAGGCCAGAGGGAGCCGTGGATTTGGCCACAGTCGAACCTCTTCAAAGGGGAAGGTTTGGTGACAGGGGGCAGATGGTGGTGACGATATCTCAGCCAAATTTTAAATCCTGTAATGCCTCATTTAAGATCTGAATGCCACCCGTGCTAGCTGTGAGCACAAAGACAACTTTTACACCTTCAGTTTTCGGGGACATCATTTCAGAAAAACAAACAGAGGGGTAAAGAAAAATCTGTCCTTTTCCCCAACAACTCGTCCAGAGAGGTGAAGACGAAAATTGATGAGCATGAATCGGTCCCCTTTTGTGCTTGGCTCTGTTATGCATTGAGTCAACCATTCATCTCTTCTTCAAGCATCACTGGCTCATCTGACCAGTTTCTTCTGATGTTGTTTTGTTGCCATGGTTACCAAGTGCTCCAGTATGCACCATGGTACTGTCTGTACAGAAAAGCTCTCTGCGTACTCATCGACATTACCGCCCAAGACCACAGCCACTTCATGTGACTGGAACTCCATTTGCTGATCTTGAATCCAGAGTTTACCGATGAGAATCCACCAGAATATTGTTCGAACTAATCATAATAAAAAATTATTAAATTAATATTAATTTTACCACCTTTATCTGAAAACAGTGCGGGTCCCAGTAATCTGACAGCTACTTTAACTTAATTAACCATAGCTGAATGCCCAGTCAAACACACACCACGACACAGGTAACACATTCATTGCAGCATGAAGCCTGTTACATAAACGAAAGGCTTTAACTCTGTTTAAATAAATCTTTTAAACATTCGATTCAATGATGACTTTTTCACTGTTTCTCAGAACAAGCCATCTAAACATCTACATCTGCAAAAAAAAAAAAGAAAAATATAAAGATCATGTGTGACAGTATTTCTGAAAGACACTGATTCATGCAGAAACATACTGTATATCTGGGTTTCTATCTCCATGTATTTTTCACATATTTTACTTTATAAAGCTTAGATTTGTTTCATTTTTAAATGTCAGCTACTCATACTGTAAATAATATTAATCCAATTGTATCATGTTGTGCCTATAAACATTCTACAAAGTGCTTCTGCTCTTAGTTTGCTCCTACACAAGATCCCTTATCATCCACCACCATACAAGTCTATTCTTAACTGGCTGTGCAGCCAGGGCTTCCCAAACTTTTTCTGTGCACATGCAGTTTACATATGTAGGCTGCTCTTGTGATGCCACTGGTTTGATCAGAATCAAATTTCCACAATTGTTGAAGTGGCATCTACTCCACCATCCTTGCAAGGAGGTCAGTGGACACCTGTATGGTTTAATCAGTGGAGGACAAGCTCCTTGCACAAGCACTTTCTCCTTGTGGGGTATATGAAGTAGCGGTTTGAGCATTAGCAACTAAGTGGGTATTGCAATCACAGACTCGTTGGGTGTGAAATGATGACAAATAATGACAAGGAGGCAGGGACACCGCGAGACTGTGAGACTGTGAAAATGTGAATTCAAGAAGTGCTGCAGTCTGAGTGCAACAAGAGCACGCCTTATGTAAATCAGAAGCGCAGTTTGAGCCTCTATACAGTATAAAGCTTATATGTCACTGAACTTGCTGAGCTTCCCATAATGAGAAGAAGTGTAAAAAATAAATTAATAAATCGATTACAAACAGGTTTCACTCGATTATAGCCTGGAAATTTACTGACAACCTCACTGCTCAAGCAGCTTAGACAGTTTAAACAGGCTGTACCTACAGTATTTGCGCATCACCACTGCTTGGACTGATGTTGCAGCTGAACAAATCGCATGAAAACTATCCTGCAGGTTTCTGAAATCACGCGCGAGCATTGTCTGATAATCCCAACAAAATGTGTGATTGACGCAAAAGTTGTTTTTTTTTCCCGAGACAAATACTGTGTCCTGTGTTTTAGTGTGATAGTCTGGTCAAAGAGGACAGTCACTGAATGATAAATCTCGGAGAACATTCCTCAACATTCTTCACTTCTCGCGTTTCTGACAGCAGTGGTTTGCAATATTAGGACGGTAAAACAAACTGCGCTCACTTACCTTCAGTGAAGTAAAAGGGTGATGATCAATAATCCAATCCCCTGCCTTTATATTGGAATATGTCACTTTTTTTTCTCTTTGGATGATTCCACAGATTATTTTGCTTTTTACAGCCAGCGCGCGCTGTCAGAGAGCCTTTAGATCCTCGAGCATTTCCAACAAGTCTGCCTGTTCACGGGAGTATTACGTGAACGTGTGATGGTAACAGCGGGCTATGATGCAGGAAGGAGGGGAAAGTGTGTGTGTGTGTGCGTGCGCGCGCGCGCGCGCGTGAGATGCAAAGTGTACGACTGTTTGTGCGTATGTGTGTGTGTGCGCGTGTGTAAGTGCATCTGTGCTGCAAATGTTTTGATAACAGTTGCCATCATTTTGAAGACTTTTAACAGTGACGCTCAGCTGGAGACTGCTCGTCAGCTGTTCTGCACTAAGAGGAAGCAGCACGGTCAAAAGATTTTTTTCTTTTTCCAAAGTCCTTCCGGAAGTTGTCAACACATCTAAATCTCCCATCTCTCCCAAAAACAACTTATTCCCTGCACACTCACAGCCTCCATCTCTGATCTCATAGAGATGACAGTAATGTAGAGTTCGTTGTTTTTTTTTTTTTGTTTATTGTGTGTTTTTTTGTTTGTTTGTTTTTGCATCTGTTGCAGTGATTGATTTGAAAATATGGGCAGCTTTTCCTTACCTTTTATTTAATGAGAGTGAGAGAGAGGCAGGCACACACACCTAATTATTATAGGCCTACATATTCATATCAAAAGTTGAATCACAAAAGACGAAAAGACGCAATATTATTAAACTGCTCACAGGAGCCTACAGGGGGCATGGAGGCAGAAAACAATACCCAGGAGCCTGATTGACCTTACATGATGCACATGATGATCCATAGAAAAATGCGTAGTCACCATGATCCAAAGACACCTTGGAGGGGCAACTGATATACTTTCATACAAAAGAGACACCATCACAAAATGTTCAAAAGCCATCGACCACCCACCGATCATTTTTAATAAGCAAGCAGCACAGCTCTGCTGATTTCTCTGCACCGCGCTGCATAACCCAGTTCGACTCTCAACTGATGCAGGCCTCTTCAAAGTGTGAAACGCCAACCCGAGGAGAAGCAGAAATCCCACAGTGATCGACTGAGATGGAGCTCGAGTGAACCGAAAGATCTCGCTCACCTGCTTTACTGGGGTCTGTGCCAACATCAACTCTATCTTTTAAGATAAGGGAGATCTTCTTGATGTGTTTGAATGGATCCTAGAGGCCATGAAGTACAGGCTATTGTCTTAATCTGTTCAAAAGCTGATTGTCAGACCTGAAATAAACTGAAACCTGGGCAATGGCAAGTTATTGGCAGTAACATACCATATGGGCTGTATCCCTACAGAGCTGAAGTGAGGGAGAAACAATATTGACACCCTATCTGTCAACACACTCTTGAGTAAGGTGGCATCCTCATCCTCTTCACTGACCTGTTAAAATTCTTGTTTTTTTGTTTTTTTTCCTGTTCGTGTCATGTCTAAGCAGCATCAACATTATGGTGTGAAAATGTCTGGAAGAAGGACGCAGAAAAAATTATTTCATTTTGTTCACATTTGTCTTTTAAATCTCTGAAGTTACCTGCAGCTTTCGTCTTTATACAAAGCTCTCTGCATGCGGCAGTAGTTTCAAGAGAAAACTGATCTGACCATCGGCAATACTTTCCAATTACATACAGGTATACTGAGGATCTGTGGGGATTTTAGCTGGTAGGCAGCTCTGGCTTATGTAACAGGAGTGTCTCTTTCCTAAAATGAGTAATGCCGCTAAAAGGCCATTGGGATAACAGGAAAGAGAGCGGTGGAGCATCTTTAACCTGCTCCCCACCTACCCACAAAACCACCTACTCTCTCTTCTCTGAGTCCCGGTATCACATGGCTCTCCAAAACTCTCGTTGTCTTAGCAGAACAAGTTGTGCTGTATCACAAATCTGAGTCCTGGAATCCCTTATATCACTGTCATTATTTTAGAGTGGGAGGTTTATAATCCTTCTCAAATCTTTCACTGCAGGAGGGAGTCAATCACCTCTATGTCAGCTGTCTAAGTTTAAGTCTAAAATAGTTTTCCAGACCTCAACCTGAAGTACGAAACCTGAATTTTAATGGAGAGAGATAAATGCTTAAAGGTAAAAGCACACTTGGAAATATAAATATAACCCCAGTGGTGCGGGAGCAACAGTAGAACAAAAGCATTTATTCACCAGAAGTAGTGAGGAGGTGGGGAGGTTTGCTTCAAAAATAGGGCTCAGGTACACCCTAGATTTGGATATTCTGCAGATAAAAGGTAAGGTATCTCCATGTTAAGAGACAGCCCAGAGTGCCAGAGACACAAATATATTGAGACAGGACACTTTCCAGTGTCTTCATCAGTGCATATGTATATTGAAGAATGGGTTTACATTCTGCAAAATATGTTTTCAAGCCATACGTACAGTTTTATGTTCGTATATGTGCGTGTGCTTGACACAACAGCTAAAGTGTCATTGACATCCACCATTTTGGTGCGCTGTCACCATAGTAACAGCCTCTTAAGGGATATGGATATTGCAGTGTTTGGTGCCATTTGAAAGAAGAGTAAAATTCAGTTACTGGACTTAAACAAAGGATTCTCAGAGCAACCTCGAGGATTGTTTTCAAACCTGTGATACTCCAGGGGTTTTTGTAATATGGTGATTATTGAAAAACTTACATAAAATGCTTTATATAAAAAGGATTTTTCTACATTTCACTTAGCTTAACTGTTTATTTGTATCTCTGACCTTTGACTCGGAGCACTCTGTCCTTTCCTTACTTTAGGAGGTCTTCTGTTGCCATTTATGAGGCACAGTTGTAATTCAGTTATTCTGTTTATCTCAATATTTGAAGCTGTGCCATGAAATCAGTTGTCACAGTTGCTTGCATTGCCAATCACATGAAAGTACATTAGATAGGATTCAACCTCTAACAGTGAATGTATCAGTCTGATAAATAAGAAACTGGTTACAGCCAATACACTGTAGCTGTTTCAGCGATGCAATATGCAGGATCCTTGTATGTCATCAGTTATTAGCCTTTGCTTAAGGTTTTTTTTTTTTTTTGCTTGTGTATTTCAATAGAGGTTAAAATATCTCATAAGAGGGGAGAGAGGAGGAGCCTTTCTCAGCCCCCCTCCCAACACAAACAGTGCCTCATGCAGTCTGTTCCTCTAATGTGATTTATATCAGTTGTAATTATCCACAGGAAGGCTATTTAGTCTGTCATACGATAGAAGCATACGCAAAAGTGGAACCTGCGTCACAAAGCTCGCAGGCAGTATCTCACTGTGCTTCTCTAAAACTACTCAAGGCTGCTCTGCTCATCCTCATGTTACCATGGCTGCATCTAGTTAATCCAGCATTTTTAAGTCTATGAATGGACTCGAGTGACTCGCCTGCTTCACAGTTTCACCGTGTCTGTCTTTTCATCTGTATCTGAAATCCCTTACAGTTTCTTCACGGGGGGAATTTCAGACAATGTGGGCTCTGTTTATATTACACCAGATTTCTTTGCTGGTTTATATTGTGATCATATCGCAAAGTGAGAAACAGTGTCAGAAATATCACCATTGGCAGTTCTGTTTGAGAGGTAGACTCCATTTTTTTTTCTAAGCAGGCACATATAATATGTGCACTAAAGATGTAAATAAAGCCTCTCTAATGTATTTAAAAGCCCAGACACTAACTACCCATCTGAGCAACAAAGGATGAGGAGTACGACAAGGTCAGGACTGTATGTCACACAAACACACTGCAAATACATCCATCTTAACTTACACTGTCTCAAATGTAGCCCTGACATAGACTGACATTGACACAGTTCCCCTTGTTTTAGGATTATTTCTAGAAATGCATGATTGTATCTTAAAGGGAGACACAATAAGACGTTTGCCAGGTAACACATATTGGTAAAAAAATAATCCCATTCCATTGGTAATTTTTTTCTTTCACAGTCTTAAGAAATTAGATTTCTTTTCTATTTTGCAATGCAGGATTGGCTCCGAAACAATTTTCGGACCAAAATATTTTTCTTCTCCACAATCCTGTACTCATGCTTGTAAAAGATGAGTCAACTTATAGTTCAACTTAGTTGTCATAGAAACCAAAGCCAATAGTCACGGGGTATGTTATGGAAACTTTTGAAAGGTTGAAAGCATGCTCTCGCAAGCATCATTGGAGACCTTGACAACTATTACAGCAGCAGGAAAACAGTCCAAATTATACAATGGAACATGTGAACAACCTGCAGATACATTACATTATGATCAGAAAATGAATAATGTAAAAAAAGATTTCAACTGTAGAAAAAGATGAAAAGGATTTAACTACTGAGTGGACATTGTGTGTTGTGTATTTGTAAATTAAATCATGACTAAACTAGCATAAGAACAAAGGTCAGTATCGAATAGTTTACCCAACCTTATATTCATGAATGCCCCTTACTGACTGACTGACTGACTGACTGACTGACTGATCATATTTCCACCATTGGTCAGCCAAATGCCACGTGATTGAGTTGGAGTTTCCCCATTGGCTGTTGCTCTTTCAAAATGATTTGACGCACACAGGTTCTATTTGACGGGTGTTTAAAGCCTGCAGTGTTGCAAGGTAGCGCATGTGTCACTATGGAGACTGTTTTCAAACAAGACTTGGTATAAATCTGGTATATGGTTGGCCGTATGGGTGCCAACTGTGAGTTTGGGGCTACACCTCTTGTTACAGGCAGTCACCCCGGTTTCCTGGCTGCTTGGAAACCGGGGAGGCAGAGGAATAACAAAACACAAGACACACCGAACAGAGAGAGCAGGAGAGTTGGAGGGAGAGAGAAACCATCGCGACTGCTAAGCTAAATAAACTAGTGGAAACGCCAGAATCCAGAAATGAGACGATACACTTACTGCAGCATGTCAACACAGCAATAAAAGTCCTGTTAAGAAGTGTAGGTTTTCTGTCCACTGACAGTCTAGAGGGCAGAAACATTTACAGCAAGTGTTGAGTTTGTGTTAACAGGTAATGGAGTAACTTTAACACGGCAAACAGGAGCTACTGAAAATGAGGCATCGTACTAGGCAGAATGCAAATACAGCGCAACATGATATCAGTTTTTTTTACAACGGTTCCACAACAGTTTCCAACTACGTCCTCAGTCTGGCACATTGACCGTACACGGTCCAGCCATATATTAGGTTTTGACCTAGTCTTGTTCAAATTGCAATTGATATTTTCAAATCCATTATTCTATATCTATACTTTAATTATGTAATTTACACTTCACTGGAAAATAGTCCATTCCTTTCCAGTTAAAGGGGCAGTTCACTCAAATTACAAAAATGATTTGACTTATACTTAGTGGCATGCACATAACTTTGTTTTAATCTTCTGTCTGTCTTCAACAACAGCTGCTCAAAAGAACTGAAAATCTTTTGGGGAAAAAAGGAAACAACAGCAAAGTGTTTTTTCCAGAAACAAAGCTACGTCACAGATCAACTTTTTAAACACAAAAGCCAAAGAGAGATCGTAAAACCAAAGCTACACTATATGGATGGTTTTGAACTAAGTGTGAACGAACCCTTTAAGACTACATCATTTAGACAGTTGGAGAAGTCATGTGGATTTGGACTGTTCCTGGCTCCGTAGATGGAAGGAGGCACAGTGTCACAGATGATACCCTCACACTTCAAGTAGAACATTTGGTGCTCTTTCAGGTTACCATAGCTACCACAACACAGCAAGACCGGATGTCCATAATGTTGATCAGCTTGTAACTGGTGGTACATCTATGATTTCTGTGTCAAAGCAAACAGCCCATAGTGAACATCCCTGAAGAGAAATGAGTTGTAAGTGGTAATATATCAGCTCATGTAACCTAGTCTCAATTTTTTATTTTAACTTTTATCACTTCAATGGAAACAAACTATAGTTTGGTACATTTTGTTATTAGGTCTTGCTCTTGGGATAAAGCAACAACAATAAATAAATTAATGTCTTTTAAAGGTTTCATATCCTCGTGATTACTGTAGTCTCTCCGCTCATGTGGAAAGGCAATTTATCTCTGAGTTCTCTTGTGCTAATTCAGAGTTTATGGGGGCTGCCTTTGGGTCTGCGCTGGCACTTAATCACTTTCATAAACAGTGGGACTCTTTTCCCTAATTGCTGCAAGCTACAGCTGATACAAACCTATTACACCTCATACACTGTGTTGTATCCACAGATTTACATTGCAAAAATGGTGAATCAATTTAAGATATATAGACTAATACTCAATGTAGATTATACTCATCTATAAATGTCATATTTGTTTGATATTAAGTAACTAATAGACCTATTTATTTAATGTAATCATTACCATGATTTTACTTTTGTCAGTACAGATTATATTGACATGGTTTAATGGTCATTTTCCACTACTATGTAAAACAAAAACTGAGTCTGAATCCCCCTCATTTTAAAGGTATTTTTACATACCCATAGAGAAAAACATACATTTTATTTATATATTAATTATACAAGCAGACTTTACAGCAAATTAAAAACGTTCTATTCCTTGCAGGGATCGGGCTGGTACTGATTCTCATGAGAGATGCAGGTCACCTGTCTACCCAATAAGGATCATGAGCAAAAGATGCAAGTCTGTGAGTTAGTAAAAGAAAAAAAAATGCATTGAATATACTCACAGTAAAGTATTCACTTTGAGGCCCATACAGTATAATAATTCTTGAATTAATCATGGGAAGAAACATGACCCAGTGTTGCTCAATACTTGAATGAATGTTATTTTTTTGAGTATGCGTATCACTTCTTTTTATTTATTCCCCTGACACAAACACACATACATGAAAATTATGAATAGATTATAAAACATGCACAAAGCAGTTTGCTAATTTTCAACCATATCTCTCTGCCTTCCTACACACCACTGGTATCAAATGATGGTTGTCATAGCAACAGGCTCACAAGCCACAACAGGGCTTTTGGAAGACAAATTCAGATCAGCATAACAGAAAATCTCTCTTATCCACATTTTTTACAAACCCCGTCTAAACCCCACAAACTAACTAGCTAACAGGACTGAGCTTCACTTCTCTCATTTACAAGTTACAAACAGCACACATGACTTTTTGTGACTGAATGACGTCCCTTTGCAAGTAGTTTTATGTGACATTGAGGGACGTGTGGCATGGTGAATCAGTGGTTTGCATTACAAAAACATGGTCCTGTGTTCAAATTGTGACTCAGACAGCTGATGCCTTTCTGTGTGAAGTTTGCATATACTCTTTCCATTAGTGCATATAGGTTTCCTTGGGGTGCTCCAGTGTCCCAAAGACATGCAAGTCAGGAGAAGAAGTTTGGAGCATCTTTCAAAAGATACACTGATTATTTTTCTTAAAACTTGATGGTAAACCATACAAGAGCTAAAAGGTGAGTGTGGCTCAAAGGAACCTGATTTAATTTTGGTCACACGTAGAAGTTTTAGTCTAGTTTATAAGATCCTGTTGCAACTTTGGCTTGATGGTCCCCCATGTATCTTAGAAAAACTTACGGCCACATTTTCATGCTGTCATTATCATACGACCAGTTTTGTTTTTTTCTAATATTACGCAACTCCTTCTCCCAAATGTCCCCTTGCCATGTCATGTATAAATGTCTGGATACACTACTAAAGATAATGAATGATGAATGAATTAATGAATACACTAATGACTGAACCTCCAAGGGACTATTATTTGAATTAAAAATATTTCTAACTGTGCATTTGCCTGTAAACCTTATTGTGTAATAGAGTTTTTAAAAAGTATTAAACTTATTTTTCTTATACAACAGTAATGAAGAAAACAAGTAAGCTCTGTAAAATGTTCAGTAACAGGTGTGAATATTTTCACTGATTATGCATGAATGTACACGATATGACACTGACTGGCTGCGTGTTTTGTCAGTCCATTTCAGTGCACACCAAAACCCATCACATACTGTTGAGCTGCTTCCAGAAGCTGGGGCCTGGCGTGAAACTAAAAACGTGACACAGTCTCAGCAAATGTTGAAGTGTGATTTTTGCAAAACCGTTGCCAGAGCAAAAATTGTTTCTGAGAACACTGGCGAAGAGGGAACTACTTGAGCACTTGTTAGCATCTATTAGCTAGCTTTCTGTGCGAGCTGTGATCTCTACCTACCTTATTTACTGGCATTTGTGCAAAACATTATTGGGCAGCTTCATACCAAAGTATGAAGTATGTTCCATGTCGACGTTCTCTGCATATCTATATCCTGCAGTGAAGACAGTAATAGGCCTAAATCTGGACATAAAAAAAAACTTGCAATACGGAAAGTAAGATGAGTCGTATGTCAGTAAACCAAACTGGATAGACGTAGATTGTGGTATCTTATAAAGTGTATTGTGGGTTGCTGAGTTGTCAAATGGCTAACAGGTGTAAAGCTGTGCAACCTTGGTGAGAAACAGTTTTAACTGAATGCATCCCTGCCACCGTCTTCCTTCTAACTTCAACTGCATCTGGTTATTTAAAGCTAGTCTGGCTGGCTCTAATGCATGCAGTGAACACCAAACGTTACATTATTGAGCATTAACCAACCTAATTTTGTGGGACTTTATAGCAACGGAAAGCTGTCAGTGTGCCATGAGTATGACTCACCTGGATTTTATCCTATCACCCAAAAATACCATGGACTGAAGCAGTATCTATAAACAACCAAACTGATTTCGTCAGTACAGAATTACAATGCAGGCAAAAAACTGTGTAGTTGAATTATTGCGAGCAACTAATACTGTATATATATATATTCAAATTATGATGCTTAAAACTATAATCACAATCAACTCATTTGCTTATAATAGTTGCCAGAGCTAAATACATCCAATAACCTACCCAACATAACTGAATGTAGTCACACACTCACACCTCACATGCAGGTTTAACCTCACTGTGGTTCCCATCGTTGAAGCCTCCCAAAAAATGCAGTGTTAAAATTTGAACAAGTGTATTTCTTATTTGTACATTGTATCATTATTACCTGCCTCCAAAGAACTTTATGTGTGCTGGTATATTTTTCTGAAGACGGGAAATAGATACAGGGAGCTATTTCATCCCTGTCAAGGATTTGTGAGGTAAGTTGAACCCAAATGCAGTCAACTCTTGGGAGACGGTGAACGCAGGTTTATTTAACAAAAAATCCACACTTGAACGTGACATGAACAGACATGAACAAACCCTGAACTAAACAGACAAACCGACCCAGACAAAGGGAAGCAAAAGGACTATATAGACAAGGGAGGCAAGGGTGATTGAACACAGGTGAAACACATTAGGGCGGGGCAGACAATCACAGACACAGGACCAAGACAGGAAGCAACACACTGACACACATGGAAACCTTATTACAAAATAAAACAGGAAGTGACAAAAACTCCAAAACAAAACTAACAAAAAGTGTCTGCCATAGCAAACCATGACAATCCCACTGTTATTCTATTTGTGACTTAGCAAATTGAATTGTGAAAAGTTTTCTCAGTAATTAAAGGAATTAAATTATTAAATACAGAAATCTTATTTATTAGATTTTGAGTTGGTGTCATTGAAGTATTGCCTATAAATTGGGGACCCCAGGTAGAGCCACTGTTAAAATGCAGTGGCTAATATACATATACATATAAACTGAAAATGTCTGTTGAAACAACAAGATTATATATAATGTTGGAAAACACACATCTGGAGCACTGAGGCATAAACAGTTTATATTTAGAGTTTTGTTTGTTTTATTCTTCAGTAACAGCGGAACACACTGTTTCTAACTGCTAACTATTCCCAGTGAATATACATTTTTGTGGTTACATGTGCAGTTTAATGGTACCACATCATAGTATGAAAAATTCATAAGCATGGGTGTTGACGAAATCTGTTTCATTATTAATGCTGAAGTAACTCTGAAAGTCAGTACATGAAAAAAAAAAACCCAGCAGTGACGACACACAGTATGAGAAGGTCAGCCTATATTCAGTGAATAGTCTAAAGATATTTGCATCACCTTTAATTACGTTTGTGTGGTTATCTTAATAACATGACCAGTATATTATGTTTATAACATGAGTCTTAGCAGCAACAGAGTGTGAATTTTTAAGTCACAAAACACCACACATTGATAACAAGAAGGATGATGAAAAACTCTTATCAAGTACAGTTAGCTGTGTGCCTGCCGTGGCCTTGTGCCTCGAAGCACTTTAATTGCACTGCAAATTTGTGTTTGCCTTTCAATATAATCCCATCTGTGGAGACATTCACTGAGAGAGCAGAGATGGGAACAAACATAACACTTCTCTCCATCTGTGACCTCCCAGCTCTTCATCTTCCCTCTGAATGCAGTGTAACAATGGAGAAGAGCAAGGGAGAGGGAGGAGGATTGCCTCACTATTCAGGTATCTACTGATGGTACACAAGCTCAAGGATAGCAGATTCAATTCAGAGAACAAAAGTGTGAGAAAGGCTACAAACCCACATGAAAGATATTTGCACAGGAAGTTCTAAGCTTTTAAGATGGAGGCGAATCAGTCTATTAAGAAACATACCGATTGAAAAGTGTAAACCTGTGAAATTACTAAAATAAATACCATGCTATGGGCTTGAGCTGAGTGAATTTCTCAGTCTTTATTATAGAGAAAAATGCAAAAATACTTCACAGCTGATTTGTTAAATTTGATAGCTTTTTATACAACGCTGCAACAGGAAAAAAAAAAAACTATATACTATGTACATTTCTTTGTGACAAATCAAATATGCATTGTCTCATTGCATTGTCATATTTTCTTTCCCTGTCTCCCTCTGCAGACTTTTTCTCACCAACATCTTGAAAAGCTGAGATACCTTGAGCGATGTTGAGAAACTTCAGACTGTGAATGCACAGCCCACAGTACACAACCCAGCTCAAAACACCTGCACGGAAAGGTTCAACAGCAGTGAATCAGGCACGTTCACTTTTCTTACTCCTCGGGCCATTTCATACCAAGTGGTGCAATGCAGAACGTCTGAATGCCTCGTACTACAACAAAGCCAAAAGCTCATTAGATGAACTTCTCATTTCCGTCACGATACAGATGAATTACCAGATATATAGCATGGATGGATATATTAGCAGAGCTTTGTCAGCATCCGGCTGTGACAGGGTCAGAGCCCCACTGCTTCCAAGCTCACAGCCTTGTTTTGAGTGTGCTTGATCATTTGTTACTGATTGTTTCTCTGTGTCTCAGTGAACTCTCTGCAGTTTCTCTGATCTGGTAATAAGGAGGAGTAGAGAGATCATACATTTTTAGCTTACATCAAAAAATAATGCACATCAAACATGCTACAGCTCACTCAGATAAAAACTGGCCACAGTCATTGTTTGGCACTTTAAAACCAGTGGTCCATCCTTACTCATCATCACTGCAGCTCCTGGGAATAATGTCCCTACACCAGGTGTCCATAGTTAAGATTTAAACTCTGACAGCTACACCAACTGTGCAAACTGGCTACTTCTCTTGTGTCCTCCCATCTGTGGAACACAAATTTGTGTTAAGTCTCAGTAGAAAAACAGCTAACCAAGACTAGCTAGTTTCTTTTCCCTTGGCTAGTTTGTCATGGATCACACAACAGCTGCTGCACGACATTTGCAGTTTCGCAGATTCCAACCGAACCGCGCTTCGAAACCAGGGCAGTGTGAAATGAAAGTGTAAAATATTTATAAATATATACACTTGAAGACAACAAAAGGAATTTTAGACCAGACACTTTAGGGGTCCGCTGTCAGTGCAGCTCACTGTGCTACTGGCATGAGATGGGCTGTGTGTGTGTGTGTGTGTGTGTGTGTGTGTGTGTGTGTGTGTGTGTCTGTATAAGTGTGGAAGGAGCATATTTAGTGCTTTCTGAATAAGTAGACCGACTGACACTTGGTGTAGGTGCCCAGGAGCTTCTTTCTGAGAACCAGGCGTTTCATTGATCCATTTATGGTTGGTTCAATCAATCCCCAGCTCATTATTTGCCTTGATAGAAGAAAACTTCTTTAAAGGGAAATTTTATTCATGAAAGTCCATTTGCTCTTCATGGGGAGTAAGCTATACTACACAGTCCGTGAACAGTTGTGTTGTGTTGTGTTTTCACAGACTCTAACCCAGGTGATGTCATCCAGGTTATCTCGACTTGGATTTACGCCACATTCATGTCATATCGGAGTTGGTGTAGTTACCACTTTCTGACTTTAATGCCCCCTGCTTTATAGTGCAATGCTAAATAAATCACAGACTCTCTGTTTAAGCTGTGCAGAGCTAAAAGAGGCTGATTTTCTCACACAAGTGATTAAATCGATACATTCATTGAATGTTTTGGTCATCAGTTCTTTTTGTTTCAAAAAGAGGCCCGCCAACACACTTTCTAATCCACACATAGTCGGCTGAGCAGGCTTACTTTCCCCCCTAGCAACATACTTCTCATTTACAGTATTACAGTATGTCTGTTAACGGGGTCAAACCTGGAAGTTGTCCAATACAGTTCAAAGCCAAAAACTAAACAGAAAAAGGAGAAACTGGCATCTAAACGAAAACAAACTAACAAACAAAAAAATAAAAAATATTAAAAATAAGAAAAACAGATCCATAGTCAAATCTGTACAAATAAAATTCGATGCAACTTTTTTCAACTTTCCCATCTTCAAAGCGGGTGCCAGTCTTTCATCTTTCATTTCAAGTTTTGATTCCAATGCCAGTGTTCCTGTTTAATGCCCAATTTTATTTTAACTGCCAACAGCATTCACACAATCCCAGAAGCTGAACTGGCAGATCAATCATGAGGTGACACAAAGAAGAGCCCAGACATCTATTCAGAGACTTACTTTAAAGACTTAAGGCTATTTTGTGGCATCTGGAAGCCTTTATATTTGGTGGCCCACAGGGCTGAGGTGTAGGTACATGTTGTGTTTCTTCCTCACTGTGGGTTCATGTACAACTCATAACATTTATTTATTGTCTAACCCTTCTTTCCCACACCTCACCTCCTCTTCATCATGTGCAGTCGATAAATACTCTTCAAAAAGATCTGTATTTCATCATAACCAGTTCTTCAACTGACCAGTAACCATTTGGGCACATTGCATTTTATGTTTGCTTCTGTAAATAAAAGTAAATCTCTCATATGACCATTGTTCATGACAGAAAAAAAATATATACATGGTTTGGTTTTTGTTCAGTCTTCAGCTGGAATCATCACATCATTTTCAAATCTCGAACCCCCACCTGAACACAACCAGCACTTGACATTATTAACGCCACCTTTTTCAGTACCTGAAGGCAAGGGATTAAAAAAAAAAAAAAAAAAAATCTTTTTTTAGAACCATAAATTATTCATAGAGAATATTACAAATGCTAGATACACAGATTAGGCAGAAGCATGCGGTTTTCACTGTAGCTGAGCTGACATAATTCAGACCTCTAACAGTATGTGTTTTTCCTCTCTTCCACCTGGCACAGAACAAGAGCCGTGCTGCCTCAGACCATGTGTCATTGAACTCGGAAGCTTTTTTTTTTTCCAGTGGCTTTGATGATCCACTTTCATGATGAACTCCTGTGCCTCGTCTTGCTCTAGTTATCTCCATATTTTTTTAACCGGTATTCTGGTTAAGTTAAGAATAAAACTTTTTAGGTGGAACTGTCTTGTTTGACCATCTGCAGCAGGATTTTTTCTTATTGTTTGTTCAGGATGTGCTTAGAAAAAAACAAGTCTGGGGAGACATACACACATTTTAAAGACAAGTATTTGCAATAAACCATCTTTTTGTTCAAAAACACTATTTACAGTGCAACCCAGAGCACAGTTCAATCTTCAAAGGAGGGACAGAAACGCAGCAGCAAAAATCAAGTATATGGGATCCAAATTCATTGCCCCTGGTAGAAAGATTGCAGGTCAATATAAACCATTTCTTTGGTTAAACGATTCTGCATTGTCTAGTGCTTACATTCTCAAATGCCTTGGACTGTCTAATTTGCTGTGGAGATCATTTTAATCACATTCAAGAAACATAGAAAGCCCCCAAAATATGCCATATACTGCGCTGTGATGATTGGGTTGAAAGACTGAATTTGTCACATTTGCTTAGCAGATAAATAGAGTTGAGAAATTGTTTGTGTAACACCTTTGTGTTGAGCTGTCCTCTGTAGTGCAGAGCACCACTGCAGCAGTAACTCAAGTATGAAGAATAGAAGGAGGCATCGGTTGCCCTCTAGTGATACTGACAGGTACAGTTGCACAGAGAGCTGACTGTATAATTCAGTTAGGTGCAGAGATTTTTGAGGATCAATGGAGCTGCATCCAGCGTGATGATTTCGCATGCACACATAACCTTGTGTTAACATTACCTTCTAAAGTCAATATTAAGGGGATATATATTATATCCCCATATAGCACAACAAATGTGAGAAAACAAATAAAAACAAATTTGACCCCTGAGCACAAGTCAGCATTCATAGACCCCGGGTCTAACTTTCTAATACACTGACTGAGGCATATATAAAATATCCTCATGGACGTTGACATCCTTTCCTATAAATCTGAGAACAAAAGCACATGTTACATTCACTTTGTCTCATTCACACTTGTGCTTTAGATGTTAGGAAAAGCATAAAACTTCCAGCGTGATTTTGTCTCAGCTCCAGTAAGAGTTTGTAGAACCTAAAGTGTCTTAAATCACTGGCCAAACCGTCTCTCAAATCCTCAGGTTTGTGGACATGATCAACCAACTATGTGAAGAGGTGAGCTGTCCCTCATCCTCTATGCTCCGGATCCTGTTCCTGTCAGAGTCTTAGGGCTCTGAGACACTCAGCTGGCAGCATGACAGTCTGTGTCCAAGTCTGAGGCCTCAGCCTCATCTGCAGATCCGCTGAGGGAGGGGTAAGGCCTTGGCTGGTCTAAGTTGACGTAGGTAACCTTCAGACTGATGTAGTGCTCTCCTTCCAGACAGAACAGGATGTGTTGGATGTCTGTAACCAGGCTGTGGAAGCTAGGTCTGTGCTCAGGCTCTGGGTCCCAACATGTCAGCATGATTGAATACCTGTGGAATGAATCGATATGTAAATCTGAGAATGAGTTAGTGCTTGAGTAGCAGGTGAGTAAACTACTGAATGATGGTCGCTGTGAGTTTAAGAATTATTATACTACAACTGAGGAAAAACTGACACACAATTGCTGAAGCTATTGCACTGTATCATGATGTTATGTGATATTCATATGGTGCTGCTATTATTCTTACAGTGTATCAGGACAAAACTGTGGCTGTGGAAGCCGACGTCCCTTTAACAAGTAGTTTGTGATATCATAGGGGTCCACATCTGGATATGGACTGGCACCTCTGGTCAACAGCTCCCACATTAAGATGCCATACGACCACTGGGAAACAGAGAGGCAATGTATTTTAGATACAAATATAATAGACACAGACATATTTCTGTGGCCTGGATTAAGTACACTCACCACATCAGACTTGGTGGTGAACTTCTGTGTTTGCAGGCTTTCAATGGCCATCCACTTCACTGGCAGCTTTGCCCGCTTGTGATCTTGAACGCTGTAGTATTCCTTGTCATAGATGTCCCTCGCCATGCCAAAATCAGCCACCTTCACCGTGAAGGTTTCATCCAGCCTGAAAAGAGGAGACATCTTAAGAAAAAGGATCAACCAGATGATGTGTCTCTAAACTCAAGGCCTACGCCTAAATTTACACAAATCTGGAGGATCGGTGTTGATGATCTGTGACGCTCCCATTAGATATTTGCCATGCACATGTAGGGAGAAAAGTCAGACAATGAGAATGGTATCAGATGTATCATCTAATTCTCTCTAAGAAAGGAAAAAGGTGTACCACCCAAAATGTCAAACTATTCCTTAAATATGTATCGGCAAATAAACAGATCATACAAAGCAAAAAAAACTTTACCACCAGTGTCACAATTATTGATCATCCTAAAAAGACCTCGCACGGATAAGGTCCTCTATTTTGCTTTAATACATCTTTCAGTACAGCATGCAGATGACACGTCAACTTGTTCAGGGACAGTGAAATGGCCTCCTGCGGGCAAGACAAAGCTTTTCCACTGTCATCTCACAGGCCAGTCATAAGTGTATGATTCACACTTACATGCAGTTACGTGCAGCCAGGTCTCTGTGGACAAATTTTTTCTGGGCTAAATACTCCATCCCCTTGGCAACCTGAAGCCCAAACCCGATCAGGTCTTTCACTGTTGGGTTCTGTGGAGGACAAAGACATAGTAAAACAGAGCAGACTAAACCTAGAGCTCATGGTCTCGAGTAGTTAAAAACTCCCGGCCAGGTTGAGAGAGAAAATATTCACAGTCATGACCCTGCTGGTCCAGAGAGTTTCATTGCGTAAGTTACCCTTTTCTCAGAACGGATGAAATGACGCACATCCCCGTGCTTCATGTATGGTAGCACCACCAGAGGGAGCCCTTCTTTAGGTAGCATGATGCCCAGCAGAGACAGTATGTTAGGATGGTGGAAACCTTTCATGATGATGCCTTCTCTAAGGAACTGGTCCACCTCCCTCAAATCTGTGATCCCTGTTTGTGAAACACATGCTGTTATACAGACAAGCCTACCAGCCAAGAGCTCTTGAAATGATGATTTCCTTTATAGAATAGGCATTCACATACTGTTCAACGATTTTACAGCGCAGTGGGTCTCTTGCTTATTGCTGTCTATCAGGTATCCATGGTAAACTGTCCCAAAGTGGCCTGCACAAGAAGAAAAAGTGGTTGTTATGGAAGTTCTGTGAAGAAAGAAAGAAAGAAAGAAAGAAAGAAAGAAAGAAAGAAAGAAAGGAAGAAAGGAAGAAAGAAAGAAAAACAAAACAAACAAAACAGACCACAAGACTTACCTTTGCCAATTATCTGGCTATCCTCAATTCTGAGCATGTCAGCAGGGATCAGCACATCTTTGACCTCTTCAAGGAGATCAGAACTCATGGAGTTATTGTCCAGTGGCACTAAAGGGATGGTCAGATGATCATAGCTGGCAGCATATAATAAACCTTGGAATGCCATTCCTCCTGATCCTGATGTTTGACTGGACAGATCTACTGCAACACACAAGCAAAAACACACACACCGAGAAGGTTTAAAGTTGTAAAAAGGCCAGTCGAATCTTTTGGTTCTGCTCATACCGAACAGACTTTCTCTTTATTTAGTAGGTTCTAAAGATACAGAGAAATTTAACCAATATGTGCCCTGACGTTTTACATTTATGTATTTATTTACCAGTCTCTGTACAATACTACAATGTTTTATAATATATACATATACATAAGGTTGTACTCCATGGGGCTGCTGCAGGGTTAGATGTACAGGATGAAGACAAGGGAATGGAAGGAACGGATGGAAGATTCAATTTAGATTTAATGTGGAGTTATGAATGAATGATTAAATGAATTAATGAATTTTAGATGCCACACCTCGCCTGTAGTCCCCTGTCGGCGAGAAATCAGAGTTGCTGCCAATGCGGTTCCGTGAAAGCATTGTTGATAAACGATTCTCTACTTCAGCTGAAAGGACACATTCGATAAATAAAAATCTTTGATCATTAAACCAAATATACGGTAAAGCCAGTGGCAAACGTCTCAGTTGGTCAAGGGAATAATAAACAAACCATAGCTCAGAATGAGCATACATTAAAAACTTCTCTTTACAAATCATAATCACAGTTGTAATGTATCATTTTTCTCACCTCTCTTTTTCTTCCTTATATGGATCATCACGAGTAATGCTAGGCCAGCACCCGCTGCAAGTGCAGCAAGGATCCCCAGTATAATGCCCACAATCAAAGTTTTGTTGTTGTAATAGACCACTTTACCCACGTCATTTTCTTCCCCGTTCACAAACACCTACAGCAGTGGAACAGACGATTACTTCTGATAAATATACACGATTTATTATCGGCTGATAAGAAGGTTGATGATTCTCTTACCTTGACGGGCAATCCCTCGCTGGGAATGATCAGGCCTTTAGGAATCCTGCACGTCAGCTCGTTTAGCAGCACTTGAACGTTGCAGTCCACGCCACCGATGGTCATTGTGATCTTCATGCATGTGCTCACTGTATTCAGTTTACTATGCTGTTACATATGTGAAAAGAAAAACTGTTTCAATTTAAAAGACAAGTTTTAATTGGTGTTCTGCGTAGAGTAAAATACTGAAGAGTGCAAGCTTTACTATTATTAAGATTTTCATAAAAATGCATGAGGAAAAAAAATGTGTGTGAACATACATGCAATGATACTTCTGTATCTCCTGGTTTTAGAGGTAATTCATTGTCATCATTTTCAAAGGGAATGACTTTGGCGTCAGGGTGGTAGTCAAAACGTCTCTTCCAGAGGTCACGTCCTCCATCCATGTGAATAAAAATCTGTCCTGTGTCAGACTTTTCCTGTGGCATTTCCTCTTGAAAAGCAGGGGTCCAGCATTCCATATGCGTGGCATTTGCTGTGCCATTGCACACCTCAAGGGAAGTCAGCATATAACATTTCATTTTAAATCACGACTACTGTGAAAGTTTGGCATAATTGTAAAGCAATATTGGGAAAGAATGAGTATGGCTGGCCTTTCAGTCACAAACAGGTTCACAAACTTCAGCTCAGTTTATATGTTAATGTAAAAGTACCTCATTAAATTGCTTTTCTCTGCACACAGCATGCAGTTTAATGACCTGCTTTGAATTGATTAATGCGCTGCGTCTATAAAGTCTTACACAAGGACTAAATCAAAGCGTGAACTTACTTGTTGAACAGATTGCTCATGGAGATTATTGGGAGTGTACTGAACCACAGTTCTGTGGGCAGAGTCAAGATTCTGACCTTCTATCACCAGCTTGGAGCCACTGAATGACAATATAAATGAGCGTGTTAATAAATAAAACTCACTGCCTTTACGTTATGATCATTTGAAACATGAGTCTTTCAATAAGGCCAGACTGGGGTCAGTGTCCTACCGTCTGAAACTGCAATGAGGATATACAGAGTTTATAACAGGGTATTTCTTGTAGGAGAACATCTTAGTGGCGGTCACTTCAGAGCTGTCAATGACAACTTTCACATGTACCGTCCCGACAGATGCTGCAGCTGTTGTGTTGCAGACGATTGAAGATAAAGCCCCACTTCTTTCATGAGCACTGAAAGCAGTACAGATCACAGTAACCAAATGTGTACAATACTAAAAGCCTTGAATGGAAAGGGATATCTGAACACAAGGGATATCTGTGAACATCAACATGTAGCCATCTACGTTGCTCACCTTTGAATGTTACACTTGTTGTTTCCAAAGAAGACATCTCTCTGTATCCCAGAACTAAGATACCTGCCTGTCAGTGTAACCTCTGTTCCTCCAAACAAGGGCCCGTAGTCAGGTCTGATTTCTGTTATGCTCGGCTCCTGATTAAACAGAGGTGAAACATAACATGTTACAATCTAACAACGCATTATACACATTATTCCAATACATAAATATCATACAGAGAATATATTGATACATAATCTCATTAGAAAAAGAGGTTATTCTCACCACAAAAGAGAAGCCAGACTTCTGAGCTATGCCTTCGATTGAGTAGCGACCTTCCACTTCACCCTCGTGCACTTCCAGAGTGATGTTAAGGTTCTGGTTTGGTGTTTGGTCGTGAATCCTGCATACTAGCCTGTATTAAGGAAACAAGAAAATGATGTGTCTATGAATTCTGTAGATGGAGATATTCCAGTGAAGCAGGAGTCAAGTGACTATAAATACTATTGGTTTATGAAAAAAGCATTGTCACCAAAACATAGATGGAGAGGCTTGTTCATCTGTTGTGCGTGTGAAAATGAACTGTCTGTGTGGCATGTTATTTTGCATCTGCGCTACTCACAATTCACTCTCGCTCTTTTCAGGCAGGATAGTACACAAAGTCCCAGAGCCCACTGTGATGATGTGGGTTTTGCCGCTGATGATGGCAGGTCGCAGACCGGACTGAAAGTCCCTTCCGCATAATGTCACCTCTGTCTCCCCACCAGCAGGTGCCATCTTTGGGAAAAACTGCAGACAGAAGGATCACCATCCAGAATATTAATCAGCGTCTCAGTCCAATCAATGTGATCAATGTGACTTTATGACTCATGGCTTTTAAACTTCATGCACTGCGTAATCAGTCACAGCTAGCAGCAGATATACCTCTGTTATGACAGGTGCACAAGAGTCTTTGTTCCACTGCGAGGTACATTCATGCTGCCGCGAGCAGATTCCTGAACACCAGCCACAGTCCATGAAGCGTGGAGCCGTCAGACACGCGGAGCATGTCATAAAATGAGTACACCCTGGTCCTGCAGTGGGCACCCTGAACATCTTGATGACGGAAAGATGGAGATGAGGGTGGGGTTAGCAAGACGTAAAAGAGTCAAAAGATAAGCACTCATTATAAATATGTACCTTATTTCCAGCGACAAAGAGAAGTAAATCCTTTGAGTACACAGTTGCTGTCCTGGATATTGCGGCCTCTCCCAGAGAATAGTTGGCAAAAACCAAAGTCCTGTACGTGGTAAGAACCACCTGAATCAGAGAGACGGAGAGGCGATGTCACAAAGATATTCGTTTTTGGACGTCTTAATATGTAATCAAAAAAAGCAGAGAAAGAAATGTAATATACACCAGGTGTATCTTGTTACCTGCAGTATCCTGCCATCTGAGGTACCAAAATGGCCCAGCGTGCAATTCCCAAGAGTGGTGACCAGGACAGAAGTGAACAGGACATCTCTCATCCGCCTGTTGAAGAGGTCTACTCTGTAGTATGGCTTTGACACCAGAGTGGGCATGTCACTACATGTGTCATTACCTTCAGAGCTCTGTGCGAGTGGGTGAGACAAACAGCACAACGATGTTAGCACATAGCCACTAACAGGAAGTCAAATACTTTTTTATACTTTACAGCAGCGGGCCCCTTCTAAGCAGATAAAGTACATTTACATGCATAACCCTTGACGGGAATAAGGGTTGAAGGAGTAAGCAGAGGGAATATTCATTCATCCTGTCACAGCAACAAGCTGTGAGAGCTACAAGGTCATAAAACAGTAGTGACTCAAGCTCCATATGTTGATTTGGTGTGCAGATTGTCGGCTATTGAAACTGGACTGGAATTAAAAGTAATTATCTAAAGGATAGAGGATATGGATGAGGATATGTTGAACAAATGGTAAACATTCCATTCTTAAGCAATGTGTCTGACCTGCCCCAGCATGCCTCTGTTCGCATGAAACTTTCAATGACCTATATTCATGTCGTTTGAACTTTTCAGTCACTTTGTACCTCAACATTTCGTTCTTGAATACACTCGGTATCTAAGTTATGTTATTGCACTCATCCAATTCAAGAAAAAAGTTGATGAAAACAGTTTTCAGATAGATTTATTTTAGATTACGATGGTTTCAGCCATCAATTTGCCGCTCACATAAAATGCGTAAAAGCCAGGCACGGTGTAACACAGTCCCTCCCCTTGAAATTCCAACTTTTTATCAGTAGGATTTATAACTTGTGTTTGTTAACACACATTCCTGTAAGTGTACACATGGCTGTAAGAGCTCAAAGGACACAGTCTGAACTCCATAAAAGGAACAGACCACACCTGCATTATTTTTTTGAGAACCAAAGCCAAATGATCTGGCCAGTTAAAGTTATTAACCTTTTGAGTTTCCGTTTCCCTCCACTTAACTTTCTTCTCTTGTAGCATATCAGTTAAGGACACTGACCGGGATCAGACTTTTAAAACAAAGCAAAAGATAAATACGGCGAGCGGAGAAACCGCTGAGTCAGTTATCTTGAAATACATATCGCTCTGCACTGTAAACAGCTGCCACCCTTTCACTAAGAAAGACTGAAACTTAACAGAGCAGAGAAATGGTGTGGCAATGTGCAGGTCACACATCTGACTCATCCACCTCTCCCAGTTTTCTCATCTGGCCTTGCGCTCTCTCACACATACACACACACACACACACACCCACACACACACACACACACACACACATACACACACACACACCCCTTCATCCAGCAGTTAAGATTTACATTATGTACTAACTGTAGCGTCACTACATAATATACTATCTGTCATGGCTCAAGACAATATTTGACTGTAAGCTTAATGATAAACTGCTTGTTCCGATCACAGGTGACTAAATGGCACACTGTTTGTCTGGACATGTCACTTCCTGTCTGGACACAGCGGACTTTTGTACTATGTCTCTGCTCTGGTGACAGCCAGACATATAAAAAAAAAGAGTTACTCACTTCATGTGGGCAGCTCTCGCATGGCTGGAAGTGGCACAGACCTCTGGACAGCTGCTCTGTACCTGACTTGCAGCAGGCCTCCACGCCCTTGTCAATCGCAAGGTTTACTTTAGTCAAAGGGAAAGCACACAGGGCTGAGTTTTTCTGAGGTTCACCGTGCTCATTCACCTCTGCAAACACCCCGTAAAGAATATCTTCTTTCTCGTCCACCCCCAGCTCTTCGGCCAAGTCCTTCCCGGCTCGACCAAAGTGGGCTGCTTGTAGCCCGTTATACACAATGTCCTTGTAACCCTCACTCCGTCTCCTGCGTTTTGGTTCATACCGACACTCCAGGACCACCTCTCTGTACATCCACACCTCAGGAATTAATATGGGCAGTCGTCCCAGACGAGTCTGAAAAGCCGAATTCTTCCTTGAGGGATTTTCTCTTTGCAGGGACAGAAAGTAAACATACTCCTTGGTAGAGAAGCTGTGGATGTAATTAATCCGGTAAGAGTCCCGGAAACTGGGGAGCACTGTCAGGCCGTTTGTGACCATATGAAAGCCATCTTCAGTTGAAAGTGGCCTCATCACTGATATGGACCTCCTGGGATACCTCTGTGCCACTTCGTCATTGACAGAGGCTGCTACAAAGAACAAGGACGTGGCTGCCTGTTCAACAATGGTGACTGTGGTGCCAAGTGGGCTGGCCAGACAGTCAGGACAGTTGGATGGAGAGTTTTGCTCTTTTTTGTACAGACACTGAGGCTCAGGCTGGGGAAAGGAAACATCAATGAAGTAACAGATCCCATGCTGAGTACTCCCACAGATGTACAAGTACAAATAGGGAAATCCTGCAGGATCCAAAAGCAGAACCTCATTGTCTGTATCCACTGGATCCCCAGGATTTGTTTCTATGTCACACACCTGACAGGTTTGACATTCTGGGCTGCCAACAGGTCCAGTTCTCACTTCCCATATTTTTTGCATAGTATAGTTGACTGCCTGTATTACATTCTGGCATCCAACATACACCTCTGGCTGCTGCGAATCCGTCTGCACCGCTATGTTCTGTATGGGTTTGTCTGACTGGAAGTGGGGGAGGGAATATTTTACAGTGAAATCCACCGGCCTCTGAGGAGCAGGACATGTGTGCTGCCCTGAGGCGATGTATGTCTGTATCCATATGCATACTGTCAGCAAGGCGGCCCAAGTGACCATCTCCACGTCACAGTCCACGGTGATTGATTGCTACCTATAAGATACCTTCCTCAAAGAGAACATTCTGGAGGACGAGCAGGAGCTCTGTGAGGGGAGACAAGACAAGGAATGTTGAGATTTAACAGGCAGAGAAGTAACATTTTATTGTCACGTTCAGGAGATTTTCACTGCTTTTGAAGTGTGCCTGGGAGATAATGTCAACATTTGAGCTTGTTTAAACTGAGAAATACATGAGGAACTGTGGAAAGAGGAAAAAAGTATCAGCTGCTGTTTTCCCGCGGAGCCCCGTGATGTGGTAGCTGATGGGTTTTCTTTTCTTTCTTTTTTTTTCTTTTTTTTTTTAAACATCTACAGTGTAAGATAAATGACATTCACTTACATGGCAACGCTGTGAAACTATGAAGCCAGTGGAAAAATAATAAACTCTACTGTGGCAAGACATGATATGCTGCAACTTGCGGAGCAACTATGGAAATGTTCAGGTCCCAAGAGCCATATACAGAGTAAACAGAAAAGTTTAAGCCTAATATTGTCAAAACGTAAAAATACCTAAATCAATGGGCACTCATATGCAAATAGTTATCCCGTATTCCTAATTTTAATACACCACTGGGCATTGGTCAACTATTTTCAAAGTTTCCAAACAGAGAAGAACAGGTAGTCTACACCGCTCTCTAAAGGGAGAACATTGTGTTAAGATGACCATAATTAAGATCATTTATACTGGTATTAACTGTTAAAATTAAATCTCATGTTCAGGAAAGCAAAAACTGAGCCGATGAGTTGTGAATCGTAACCAAAGTGCGTTGAGTCATTCATTAACGTGGGCCAATAGCCGCCCCAGACATCCTCTCTCCCTAAAAGTTTATAAATAAATATATCTTACCTCGCTTTGAAAGGGTGTTGGGGTGTCGTTGAAATTCACCCAAAGATCCCAAAACGTGAATTCTTGGCAAACTGATAAATTTCCTGCGTTAGTGAAGCTCCACTCACTGACGTGCAGCGAACTCACCTGACAGTACCACTGCCACACAGTTTACACCGACACTGAACTAGTCCTTGAGTCAAGTCATTAACAGCTTCTAAGTCTGCGAACGAGCGCAGGATGTTACGCTCACCTTCAAAATAAAAGCACGACAGGAAAAAGCCCTCAGGCCCCCCGTGGGTCTGATATGAAATCTATCACGAGTTCAATTTGTTTTTGACGCTCTCAGCAAAACTTTATACATTCACACGATAACAGAATATGAAATAGTCTAACAAGGATGGAACAGAAAAAATAATTAGTCTAGGCTATTTAAAATAATGGACACAACAAAATAATATACATTTAAGAGCTTTATATATTATATGTCTTGTACGAGAGGGGCCTTTCGAAAAAAATGCCACAAACAGTTGACTCAGCTGCATCTGTCTCTTTATTTAATCCCAGGGCGACTCTGTGATGTTGTTGTCATGCTGCAGAATGATTGAGACCGGTCAGATGGCTCTCTGATGATAATGCATGATGGATAAGAATCTGACTATCCAAATTGCTTCACAGAACTTCTCACAGTATGATAAGATTATTACATTATAGGCCATAGTCCCACACAATTAGATCATTGTCCAAATGTATGTGTGCTAAAGTAATACTATAACAAATAAACAGAAATTTTACAATAACACTATGTAGTTCACAAAATAACATTTAAAATCAAGTTTCTTGAAAAAAATCAACTGAAATGAAATATCCTTGAATTTGAGTAGAACTGTTATATTAAATAAATAAGATGCATATTAATTCAAATTGTCCCCAATATTGTGCCATTGCATGAGCTAATATATATACGTCTTTTTTTTCCTTTTGTCTCTTATAGTTTATTTTGTTGTTGTTTTTATCATTTTTTGCAACACCCACTGTAATACCACTTCACACATTCACACATTCAACAGTGTCACCTGCTTGTGATAAACCCACGCAGGAAACGCTGCAAGATTCTCATTAGTAATAGATTTTAGCTTTATTTTGAAGGTTGAAGACCAGAAATGACGTCGTCACTCTGACTTTGACTCTAATATTCCCCAAGTGGGTGCAGCCCCTGTCAAGCCGCGCCCGCAACAAGGATGTGTTAAATAGTTGCGAAATGTGACCATCTCAAAAATATCCTCATCGTTTCCTTCCCAAGAGTCATATCAGATCACAATCTGCAGCCCCTTTCCACTCAGGCACTATTGTGTCAAAGTTTGTGGAAAAACTCTCTCACCATTTGAAAAATAGTCTTGTTCTATCTACGCCTGTAGGATTTTTGCCAAAAATGCATTGCTTTCAGATGAGAGATGAAGTTACTCTATATAGGCAACTCCATCCAGGAAGATATGAAAAGAATGTCTTCACTCTCCAGTCAGACCCACTCTTTTGTGACCTTAACAATAAATCGCCAACAATAGTAATAATAAAGAAAGTAATAAAACATACGACTGCCATAAAGGAAGGGTTAAATAAGTTGACACTGCTGGACATGGCAATTATATTATTATAACTTTATTATGATCATCATACAGTGTCTAAATAGAAATGCGATCACTGACAAAATGAAGCATTATAGATCGAGAAGTTAAACATCTACTGACTGAATCCAAAGTTCAGAAATCACAGACTGTTTGAAAAATCTGCATTACAATATTCCTCCAAAGAAAAATGCAGTTTCACTGCTCCAAACCTCAAACCATATGGATCCAGTGTTATTAATCTTAATGTAACAGAGATAAAGTTTGATAAGTACTGCGGGAAAAAAAAAAAAATGCATGGCACTGAGAAAGCTGTTTTGATTGGAGCTTGACAAGGACTTGGTGGACTGAGGCTGTAGGTATGACATGACTAAACAAACAGTGTGTTAAGGTCATCACATCCAGTCCTCGAGTTTCTGTCTGCCCCTGTGTTAACACATTGACTCATTAGACAGGGAGTCAGGGACCAAACAACCATAACATGCAGGACACTATGCAGCTTAGATCAGGTCCATACATGGGATATTTTGTGCCGCTATTAACAGGAGAATCTCCAGAGATGCAGTCATGTCTGAGTTTGAAATTCCCAGGGAAGGTTTTAAAATAAAATAATATAAGATGGTTATTTTTTCCAACTCCAACCAGTTTTGTGAGCGGCCAAAACTTCTAGTCTAGATCAATTTCTAGTCAGGTTTCATGTTTAAGGATGTGTTTAGAAGTTCATGTATGAATGTGTACCAAACACATATGTTATATATACACAATATATGGTGATCATCCTAAGTATTAAATTCACACAAGACAATGGAAAATGATGGCTTCTCCAGTCTACGAAAACATACATAATTTAAAAAAAGAAAACCATAACATTTCTGATTATGTTTGATAATACACTATATTATCTACTGGTTATTAGCCATACTCTTTGTTAAACATTTCTTGTAGTGTGAAAAAGTAAATAGAATTGTGGAAACTTTTCAGTTTTGGTTAAATCCAGCTGATTCTTATATTTACACATTTACACACCTCATAAAGACAGTGAAGAAACACTGATCACCATTTCATATTGAGAGGTACATATTACCTAACACTGTATCCTGCTTGAATACGCCTGCATTTGGAGCTATAGTAGATGGATGACGAGAATCAAAGAAAGCAAAGACAGAAAGAGGAAGGAGATAAACAAACAATTGTTGGAAAAACCATGCATGACAGTGACAGTAAGATTACAACATAAGATTACACAAAATTGTTTATATTATATGGTGTATTGCAGTAATTTTCACCATCACACGGACATTGACGCTGATTTCAGGTTCTTTTTTAGCCCCTGAATTAGTCTGTTCCTCCTTCACACACCACAATGAGCTTAGTGGTTGGCCATCTTCCTGACTCTACTTGATACATAATGATGAATCATGTCTGGTCACTCCTAAGCATGCACTACTTTCATCTAAATGAGTTCTTTTGACTCCTCACCAGACTGAGATTGTTGAAATTAATGACACAGACATTAAGCAATATGAGGGTGTATCTTTGTTATTGTCTCCATGGAAATTTTAAAGATCCCCTCCAGGCATGATTTATGGCATATATAAATACCAGTGTTGGGGAGTAGTGAACTACATAGTTACTTATTTACATTTTGCAGTAACTTGCTGGTAGTTCAAATAGATTCATATGTACATAGTTAATCAAGTAGTTAAATTACTTTTGGGGGGATTTTTTTTGTGTAGCTAACTGAAACAATTTGCAGCCATCAAAGGAGAGGAATTATTTTTTATTTTTTAATTCTTGTTTACTTCTCTACTGTAATTGAACCTCCTTTAACCAGCCCTGCCCCCCTTTTTCATTCATCCTGACGACTGTGAGGATATACTCCGGCAATGCATTTGTCACGAAGTCCGCACCACAGACTTGTCCCTTGTGTAATGCGTATGCAGAAACCATAGCCATGCGTTGCTCAGTGGTCACACACAGCTACAACGTCATCATGAATAAACCTCCTGAATCTCAGCCTGAGGAAGAGTCACCACAGCCAAACTTGAAACTCGTTATTTTATACAAAACCAAAGCTGACGTTCCAGCACTTTCCCATGAATAGTGAGGTATTCTAGCTTTTTGGTTTCTGTTATGTCGTGTAAACAAGTGTGCAGTTTTTGCAGTGACCTCAACTGAGTGGCATTTTTTGTTGGCATGTGACTTTTTTTAGATTATATTGTGTTATAATTTCATATCACATGTACATAATTCTTTTTCTTTTAACAAAGTAGTTTGAACTACTTTTTCTAAGTAGCTTTAGTTAAGTAGCTTCCCCAACACTGATAAAAAAACGATTTGAATAATAATTTCTGACTGGTATGGTTTTTCCACAAAAAGTTAACAAATTAAACAAATCACATGTCATACGTGTTCCACATTGAAAAATGCATAATGTATGAATATGCTAATTTAGCTCATTTCAAAAGTGTACACTGCTCCTGGACACAAGACATCTCCTATATTTCACTGGGTGTTTCCACAACACTTGAGTAAGTTGCATCTTGGCCTATGACAGGCTGCCAAACCAGCTGTGATCTGTCAAATCCTGCTCGTACATACATGTCTTAAATTCAGATTTAAAGTGAGCACTGAGAAATCTCCCTCTCCAGCAGATGACTGTGAGACAAACTCTGCACATACATCATTCTGCACTGTGAGGTCAAACATCCAAGTGAAATAACAATACGCAGATTGCATTTTTGAGTGGAAAGGGAGTGAAAGTTATTATGGAAGGCCAATTCTTCAAAGTTTCTGCTGCAACATCAGGTATTAGCTGACAATAACTTGGATCTCAATGAGCAAATGAATACATTTAAGGTAAAGTTTCACTCTCAAATCTCCCAATTCCACCTTCAAACCCACATTCAAAAACAGGGAATGTAAACTTTAATATTCCTTTTTTTTTTCCACATGAGCAGTCGGGAAACAGTGAACAGTCCCGCGTCGCCCTCTGGTGGCCAGACCAGACAACATTTCTTAGAACAATGAAAAACCTTGCTGAGGATTATCAGAAACGAAAGTGAAATACATTCATTTCATTTAAAGCAGTCATTTCAGGATTTGCCGTTACCGATTCACTTTCTCTTTCTGGTTCTTCCTGTTTGTTCTCTGTTGTAAGGTGTCAGTTCAGCCGAGCCTCTTCACTTCAAATCGGTCAGTTCATATAGGAACCTGTTAACTGCAAAGTGCAACATGTCAGAACCCGGAGTGATCGATGAGGGATTCTACTCCAGACAGCTGTAAGTACGACCGGCACATACTGGTGAAGGGGGAAGTTTAACTGTACAGACTGCTGGTACCACAGTTTCACCTTGTCCCCCATCTGCACAGGTATGTCCTGGGGCGTGAGGCGATGCAGCGGATGGGCACAGCCAACGTCCTCATAGCGGGAATGCGTGGTCTTGGAGTAGAAATAGCCAAGAATGTGATCCTGTCCGGGGTCAAGTCTGTCACGGTCCAGGACGAAGGTCACACACAGTGGATCAACCTGTCCTCACAGGTGCTGACTCTGGGGTGTTGATCAGTTTATGATCTATTTAATTGTTGTCTGATTTTAGATAATTTTATGACAATAATAACACATTGTTACATTATTTTTTTTTAAAAGACCTTGATATTTAACTATTTAAATCTCACTTCAGCTGCTACATAAGTAATAAATCAAATGTCTAAATTGCACATATTGCTCATCATAAATGTTAATCACTTTCGGTTTACATATGGAAAAGGAGATGATTTACATTGAGTTTATTGGTGATTGTAAAATGCTTTTTGAGACATACTTACTTACTTTCACTATCACTTACGTTCACTCCACTCCCACCAAAAAATTATGATAAAGAGATTCTATCAAACAGCCTGTAACTTTGAGTTTGGTGGTTTATTCTTGGCCTTGGAAGCAGCTGTTGACAAAAGATTAAAGAGGTGGGAAATTTCTACCATTTCTTGACAAGTGAGCAAACTCCGATGTGCAGATGAAGGCGTTGTGATACAGTCAAAAGCTCCAGAACAAGGAAGCAGGTCTACTCATGATTGCATTTTCCCACCAGTTTTTCCTGAAGGAGTCCCACCTCGGTCAGAACAGAGCCACATGTTCCCTACAACAGCTGTCAGCCTTGAACCCACATGTGCAAGTGTCAGCACACACTGGACCGCTGGATGAGAACCTGCTTCGGCAATTTCAGGTACTTTATTAATGTTCAAAAAGTTTTTAAAAAAGTTAAGTTAACCAGTTTAAAATTCTTTAAATTACATCGACTCCTGCTGCTCGTACGAAACAGAAATTTTCTCGCTTCAGCAGATGAATGTGAAAACAGCCTTCTAGTGTCAAACTCTGCACACACATCATTCTGCACAGTGAAGCTCAAATATCCAAATAAAGCAACAACAAGCAAAATACTTTTCTGAGTGGATGGTTACTGTCACTTCGCAGGTGGTGGTCCTCACTGACTCCTCACTGGATGATCAGAGGCGTTTCGGTGAATTCTGCCATAAAGATGGAATAAAGTTCATTGTGGCAGACAGCAGAGGACTCTGTGGGTAAGTGGGCAAGAAAAAAACTATCAGAAATTGACAAGATGTACTCAATAATGCAGAGAAGCAAGAAGTGAAAACTGTGTGGTTCATTTGCAGTCAGTTGTTCTGTGACTTTGGAGAGGAGTTTGTGGTCTTGGATCAGAATGGAGAGGTTCCTGTATCGGCAATGGTACAATCCGTCACTAAGGTAATGCCCTTGTTTCATGTAAGTGGCCTATTAAGATCCTTTCTAATGCATCCATCCATCCAATATTCATAACTATAGACAACTTAGGTGTATTTTGCATCTGCATGTCTTTGCACTATAAAGGAAATCCAAAAAAAGCACAGGAAGTACATAAAAAAATAAATGATTCCCAATCCCAACTGTCTGTTACACGTTTTCTTAAAGGTGCAGGGAATGAGCTTACATGAACATTATTACTAGAATGTTTCTCTCAGATTTAAATGTCATCAACGTTGTCTTTATTTTAGGATAATCCTGGAGTGGTGGTCTGCACAGATGACCAGAAGCATGGATTTTCAGATGGCACTCATGTTTGTTTCTCTGAAGTCCAAGGCATGACGGAGCTCAACAGCATCGGCCCTGTGAAGATCACAGTCTGCAGTTAGTGTTACCTTACTATGACGACTGGTTTCTGTCCTCTGCTCTTCCAACACACTACATAGTGATGAGTTGCACTCTAGCCCTCCACATGGCACTCAACATTTTCAACCTTTCCTATGACCATGAGGTTAAAAATTGTCATGAGAATATTTCATTTGTATGTTGCTTCCATCGACAGGCCCTTACTCCTTCAGCATTTGTGACACCTCAGCCTTTTCCGAGTATGAACGTAGTGGAGTGGTGACTGAGGTTAAACAGCCTCGCAAGCTAAATTTTGTAAGTATTGACATTTTGTTTGAACTTTCTCAGTTTTCACTCTTGAAAAAGTGCACACACTGTTAATAAAATAATTGCAACATAAATTGCAGAAACCACTAAGTGAGGCTCTGTTGGATCACAAACTCCTGCGAATGAATGACTTTGGAAAAATAGCGCGGCATGAGACCCTGCACTTGGCTTTCCAAGCTCTCCATAGCTTTGTGAAGAAAGAACGGCGACTCCCTGGTATTCGGTCTCAGGTCAGTGAAGATGTACAGGATATTACATCCAATAATTCAATTCGTTTTTACAAAACAAATCATATGCCAAGTTAAAAATAAAATAAGTAATGAACATTAATCAGGCTGTGATGCTGTAATGGGATAATTAAATGATTATTTAGAGGATCGTTTCCCCTCACATCCCATGTAGTCAGATGCAGATGCCCTGGTTGCCATAGTGAGAGAGCTGAATACAGTCGCAGAGCTGGAACAACTGGATGAAGTTGCTGTGAGAAACCTGTCCTACACAGCCCAGGGTGACTTGGCTCCTATCAATGCTTTCATTGGAGGCCTTGCTGCCCAGGAAGTAATTAAGGTGAGGTCAAAGGTCAATGCCTGTAACATTAGTTTCATCCTCTGGTTTTTGTTGAAGCATGTTAACACTACTATTATAACATTGTATATATTATATATACATAACTTAGCATTTACTGCGTGGAAGTGTTGTATATACGTAGCTGATTGAACTTTGCTCTGTGCACTCTATAATGTTCCTGCAGGCATGTAGTGGGAAATTTACGCCTCTTCAGCAGTGGCTATATTTTGATGCACTGGAGTGCCTCCCTCAAGCGGAGAGTCAACCGACAGAGAGCTCTTTTTCAGCAGTGAGTTAAAAGATTGCTCAATTTCAACATTTCACATGTATCAAACAAGAGCGGTCCATCAGACTCATATGAACCAGATTCAGGTCTAACTCAGCTTACTTTTCTTTTCTTTTCTTTTCTGACAGAAAGGCACAAGGTATGATGGACAGATTGCTGTGTTTGGGTCCGCCTTCCAGGAGGAGCTCGAGAGGCAGAAGTATTTCCTGGTGAGGGCAGGTTTAACATTTGTCCAGCAGGGGGCACACTTTGCACTGGAAAGGAAGGCGCTCCATCTGTGTTTTCTTTTGATCTTGTCTGGTGTTAATGATGGCACATGCAGGAAACGGCTGTGATTCAGGTGGCATTTCCTGCCAGTGTTGACCTTGTGGTCCGCAGGGGCCGTTCAGCAGTGCCAAGCCTTTCTCTGTTTCCTTTAGCTGTGTTATTTTTACTGTTGTTTACTGGCTGTGTGTGTGTGTGTTTGACACAGAGAGAGCGCATGCATTTGTTTTTCTTACCACTGTAAAAACACCACACAGAGTGGAGTATCAGGGAGGGAAACAAGTGACGTGCAAGCCTAGATTACTTTCTAGTTGCTGCAGTGTATAAGAGAAATGAGAACACTTTAAACATTTTGACAAGTGTTGACATTTGGTGAAATTCACTTACACAATATGATTATATTATACTTTTCTTCTGATTCTCCCTCTATTCTGCTCTTATTTCAAGGTTGGAGCTGGTGCTATTGGCTGCGAGCTTCTGAAGAACTTTGCCCTCATTGGCCTCGCTGCAGGAGACGAAGGGCAAATCACTGTAACAGACATGGACTTCATAGAAAAATCCAACTTGAACCGCCAGTTCCTGTTCAGGTCTCAGGATATTGGGGTGAGAAAACAAGCAGCACAGTGGATCACAACCTCCTCCCTGTAGTGAACACTCTCACATGCCATCATAACTCACTGGCTCTTGTTTGACCCGGTTAGGTGGAGGGGTCGAGGGGCTGTACTACTGCGATGGTCTGAGATGGCTTGGGTCAGACTACACATAGATTCCACGTTTCCGTCATTTTTGGCTGTCTTGTTCTGTAGTTGTTTACTTTAGGACTATATCGGGCAGCTGATCTCTCTTGTCTCCCAATGTCTAAACAACTTATGTAACACGGTTCAGTGCAGTTAGTGGGTATGTTGACGAAACCCTTCAAATGCTCTGAATTTCTGAAGAGAAATGTGCGGATTCTTACTGTTATATAAGTTATAAAAGAAGAGTAGGCACTCAGAATAGTGTGTTCTGACAGTACAGTAAAAATATACTGTATGAATCATTAACGACCAAGGACCTCATTAGGCATTACCTTTTTCTGATTTCTTGGAATAGTTTCATAGAAAGACACCATAACAAATCTGGATATTAACTTTATATAAAATAACATTTTAATTCTCCCTCCACCTGCCATCCCCACCATTGTTTGTGTCTGATCTTACCTACATTGCTCACATATATTATCTCCCAGACACACCTCCCATCTTCTCACTTGTACATGAACAGAAACCAAAATCGGACATTGCAGCCAAAGCAGTGAGAGAGATGAACCCACAGATGAAAATCACCGCTCACCAGAATCGTCTGGACCCTGACAGTGAAGGAGTGTATGGGTCTGACTTCTTCAATGGCCTCGATGGAGTGGCTGCAGCCCTTGATAACGTGGAAGCCAGTGAGGACACTTACTCCGTCATTGTTGTATCATTATATTAAGTTCTCATTACGACAGCGATAATACGTTTACATATTGCATATTTGACGTTTAACGCCTCTTTTTGCTGCACAGGGGTCTATCTCGATGGACGCTGCATTCAACACCAGAAGCCGCTGCTGGAGGGAGGAACTCTAGGAAGCCAAGGTCATACTCTGGTGGTGGTGCCTCACCTCACAGAGTCTTATGGACCTGCCAAATCCAGTTCTGTTAATGCCATCCCACTCTGCACTCTCAAGAACTTCCCTCACCGCATCGAGCACACTCTACAGGTTGGATGTAGACCTAGACTTAAGTCTAATTAAACTTTGTGTTCACCCTAGCCGTAAAACAGATGAATTGCAGAGGTAGAGGAGGCGCTAGAGAAAAAGTCAGTGAATGTTCAAAGTCATATGAGCCATCCTCTGGGGACCATGAATGTTTGAACAAAATATCATGGCAATGGATCTGATAGTTGTGGAGATATTTTAGTCTGGACCAAAGTGGTGGCTCAACTGAATGACAGAACAGCATTGCTATTCATACAGCCACCACCAATCCACACCTCTGACACTGTCTTTATTAGAAAATTAGAAAATATAAATAAAATATATTTCTGGATTGCTATTTTGTGTTATTATGGTCTACATGTTTTTCTGTTTTTCTGATCACTCAGTGTAATATTTCACAGCATGAAAAGTCACCATTTTACAGATTATATTATTTATAGCGACATACATTCTGATTTCTTTACACTAACTTGCCATTATTATTCCTTCAGTGGGCCAGAGACCAGTTTGAAGGACTGTTTAAACAAACACCTGAAAACTTGAATCTCTTCCTGAGGTAAGAATTAATGCCATCCTCATGTGATTTCTCTTTTTCCACAACAAATGTTGCCTGCAACAAATGTGAGAAACTACGCACACCAACCTGCTGTCACATAATAACCACTAGTGGCTCGTTTTACGATGCTTTTCCGCTCTCTTACAGAGCATTCCAGCAAACCTACACGCTAATGAAGTGGTTCAAGCTCATTATTTTGTTTTATTAAGAGGAAAACATGTGGTTGGCTTTAAGCAGTAAACCTCTTGTAAAAATAACATAAACAGTGTGTCTTGCCAAGGCTGTACTCTGTAATGTATCTTTCACAGCAGCTCTTACACTATTTTCTCCAAATAACGGATTAAGTCTCTCGGCTTATTAGAAGACTTTCTGGTTTAGAAATATCTACTGAAGAGAAAACAGATTAGATTAATGCAGAAAATGCACTATATCATGTCAAAGAGCTTTTCAAGTGACTGTACTGGTAATATTTATATTTATTTGAGATGAAACTAAAAATGTGTTTGAAAATCACAGAACTAACCATAAAGAATTGACCTAATTGTAATGTGACAGCACACCAGTAAAATGACCTTCCAGTCCCAAACTGTGTCTGAGCTTTGAGCCTCGGAGCCTTTCTAATCCAGCCATGTTTTGACATGTCTCTCTGGTTGTTTTGGGGAGATCTGATATAATCTCCCTTCATTGTAAAGTACTTGTACCCTTTGTTGTGTCTTTTAAAAAAAATGTGACTAGAGCAGCAACTGTGCTTGTTAGTTCACACAGCCAATAAAGTTTTTAGAAAGAAAAAATAATAAGAATAAGAATAAGTATTATGTGTTTAGGAATACTCTATTACTCCATACTGTAGTGTTCTGTAGCCAGACTATTGTACAGTCATGGAAAAAAAACTTTCTGGACATTTTCATGAGGCAGGTCAGCTATGTATCACAGTCCAGTAAATTGGAAGTCATGGTTAATGAGGTTATGGAAGGGAACAGTCACGTTTTGTTGTGTTTTTCTTCCACTCTTGCAGCTCAATGCAGAACTATGACTCTAAATGTTCCTGTTTAGACCCGTTTCGGTGTGTAACAACACGCAGAGGAGGCAGATCCGTTTTTTTTTCCGCAGTGCTATGCCGTGTACTGTGAGTTGGCACGCGATCGTGGCGCAAGAACTGTCCAGGCTTGTGGGTATAGGATTGTACTGACCGGCAAACTACAAACTTACAACACACCTCACTTTCCCTCCTTGAATTCACTGCCAAACATCAGAGAAATTCCGTCTGAGTCATGGGCTACACCCTAATTCACAAAGACTTGTTTAGTCATTCTTGCCTGTACTTGACACAACCAAATGTTTTTCCATGCGGACTTTCCCAATTTTTAAACTATTAGCCAGATAGTGCTACAAATCACAAGTTAGACCTCAAGACTGTATATTACAACTAGATATGTAAATGATACTTGCCCTGTCCTATTATACTATACTGTATCTCTGTCATTAAATCAAAAGGAATTTCTGCACTTTTTCCTGAAGGGATGAAGGGTTCGTAGAGAAGACTCTCGGCCATGGAGACGCTGAGGCCTTGGAGGTTCTTGGGGGCGTGTGGGGCAGCCTGGAGGTCATGATGGCTGGAGGAAAACGTCCAACCAACTGGGAAGACTGTGTGAGCTGGGCACGTTGCAGATGGGAGACTCTTTATAACAACGATATCCGCCAGCTGCTGCACTGTTTTCCTCCCCAACAGGTGAAATCGCACTCGAGGAAAAGTATCAACTCTCCGTAAAGTCAAGTATAGAAAGGTTGTAATTAATGTTTACAGACACAAAGGGGCACTGTTGTGTGTCTGTGTGCCTGTGTGTGTGTGTCTGTGTGCCTGTGTGTGTGTGTGTGTGTATGTGTGTGTGTGTGTGTGTGTGTGTGTGTGTGTGTGTCTGTGTAATGTCTTTGCATTCAAATTGGTTTCACACTGCAATGTGGCATTAGCACATAAGGAATGCCAATCAAAGTTTCAGTAATGCAGCGTATTTCCCCAGCCTCAGAGACCACTGGTTACCTTGCTTGAAATCTGAGCCACTTTAAGCCAGTGCTGATAAATATCTATGAGCAGCTCTGAGGATTTGTAATCTGTTGAAGCATGCAGACAGTGATGTCATATGTTGCTGTCACATCTAGTGGGGAGGGGCGGGGGCTACAGCTCAATATCATCCCAAACAGACCCCAAGTAACCCCAGTCCCAGTCCAGAAACTGGCCGTTCATACCCTCAGTACGCGTCCCTGCAGGGTTGTAGAAATCCCTCTGAGCAAATATCTTTTTCTTCCAGTCACATCTATTTAAATGTTTATAGCAGGGAACTAAATCCTCTGTACAACTATTGATAAAAACACAACTTTTGGTATTATTATGACGGTAAAATGTGTCCCTTACAATTAGCACAAAGAAAGAAAGGAAAACTCTTGTCCTAGTTACCTTAATACCCTTAGTTTCATTGTGCTCTTGGAACGTCAAATTTTGACCACAGACTTTCTGAGGAACTATGATAAGGCAGCTAATGTCAGTTAACTGTCACAGATACCGGTACACAAGCGTGACAGATGGCCACACATTTGATGTAACAGCTACTTTGGTTGGCGTGAGCCCCCACACAGAAGTGAGCGTGGTTCTGCATGTGTGTTTACATAGCGTTTGACGCATAGAACAACGGCTGGATTTAAAGAAAGACATTATGTAGCCTACACTGATCAGAATCTGCACACAAGGCTCAAGTCTATGTCGGAGAAAGAAAAACTGACTGAGGGATTGGCCAGTGTAAAATATGGATTTAGCTAAAATGACATGAGAGATTAAAGGCCTCATTTATTTTTTTTAATGCAAACAGATAATGTTTGTGCATGCAGTGTATCTGCTGTATCTGCTCATTGCCTGCTAATGAAATGGACTACAACTAGTAAATCAGTGAAATGAAGGAAGATTTGCTGTTTTTAATTATTTCATACGAATGTAAATTTAATACCAGTGGTTTTTATGACAACATTTTGGCTATCATGACTTGTGATGATATTGTTTAATTATTTATGATGTTTTATAGACTTAATGATTAATTAATTATGAAAAAAAAGGTGACAAAAGTCAAGTAACTTTTCTTCATATTGCTCATAATTACAAATTTGCCTTGAAGGGCTCTACAGTCTCTACAGCATATGATACCCTCTATCTGCAGACTTCAGATAGAGGGTATCAAAAACTCCTAATCAACCTTTTTAAGGACAAAACCATTGTTGCTGCCCTGTGTTGCCCGCAGGCCATCTGAAGCCTGACTGTGAAAAGGAGTTATTGACGCCTTTTGGCTGCTATAGAAAACTCCCCTAGAGTGAAGACTGGCACCACCAGTAGGAAACTCTCTCTTTCCCAACATATGGACCATTTGGCAACATCAAAGCTCTCAGCCCCTTTGTTCCTTTATCAGACATACAAATTGTGTAGTCAACACACAGCTGATAACAATATTAGTCTGGCTGTGCTATGGGGAAATGTGCAGGCCTCCTGCCGTGCCACAACACAAAAGAGTGGGGATGTTATTGACATGCTGTGGCAGCCATGCATTGAATATGATGTGACACTCCTGTCAAATAAAAGTGTTTATGTTTGGATTATAATATCGGCCCTTTTATATCAAGGACATAGATCACATCGCTTTTGTCACTGGCTCATTACGCTGAACTATACTATATCAGAGTAAAGGTGACTCTTGTGTTTGAGTATGATTTTTTTTACAGCTGTTGATCATTGTGAGGATTTTCTTCTGCTTCTCTTTAGGTGACCCCCACTGGGCTACCCTTTTGGTCTGGATCGAAGAGATGCCCTCACCCGCTGACCTTTGACCCTAACAATGTGAGTAGTGTCTGGTCCAATTCCTTACCCTAAAGCAGGGCACAGGAGTGACTGAAAAATGCCAAAGTATTTGGTGATGATCAATCACATTCCTTCTTTATCTGGTCTGCTAGTAGTTCTTCCTCACTGTGACCATACACTGGATTCTTATCTGAGCCGTGAATGCAACTTTAACTGCATATGGACAATGAAAGGCAGATAATAATCTCACTAACAATGCTCTGACATTAAGTAATAAACGAGTTAATGAGCTGATATTAAGCTGATGATGCTGTAACTCAGAAGGTTGTAATGGTGCACTGCTTGCAGCGAGAAACTGGCGATCGGTAGTGTTGGATTGCCTCTCAAAAACTCTGAAGTAATATACTGCTTTCCTCTGTCTGTTAATCGTCATCATTGATAGACAGTGTTACAAATGCAGGTACCTTTTTGACCATTGCACCGGTGCGGTATTGGTAATATGAATTGCAAAAAAGATTTATTTGAAACCAATTTATGTGTGTGGAATTTACTTGGGAAATGTCATCTTAATAAATACATACACAGAATATTCAAAAAGAACCAAAAGCAATTCCTACAGTACTTCCTACTTGTAGTCGCAGCAGAGACTGCAGTAAGACACAGTAAATGTGCGTGTGTGTGTTAAGACGGAGAGTGAAAGGGATTGAAACAGCATTTGTTACAGCTTCCTATTGTTTCACGGAAGTAATTTGCCATTAATGCACCACCTTAATATCTCTCTGCCCCTCTCCCTTTTTTTCCCCCTCTACCGTTTCACGCTGCAGGCAGGTCTGCTATAAGGACTTAGTACTGGGTCAATTTAAATCAACCATTTTTATTTTGTCTGTTCAGTATTGATCACAATGTATCTATAACTTTGTCTTTCCAATGCATGTAAAATAAACACCCTCCTGAACGATACGATATTTAATATGTGTCTGTTTCATTGTGGAAAGTGTATTCCGTCTTAACTGTTTGTATTTTGATCTTGTGTTTTTAGACTACCCATATGGGGTATGTGGTGGCAGCAGCTAATCTGTATGGGCAAATCTACGGGATCAAAGGGACAAGGGACGGTGCTTCCATCAGAACAATCTTAGAGACAGTCGCTGTACCAACTTTCACTCCCAGCTCCTCTGTGAAGATTCATGTGACTGACAAGGAGATGAAGGAGGACAAAGAAAAGGGAAGCGATGACGCAGGTGAGTTATTTTAACTCGCTTTTATCGTCTGTTACTTCACCTTACTTCCAGGGCATTTATTTACTATCTCTGTGTCTTTGCGCCAGAAAAAGCTCAACTTGAGGAGTTGAAAGGAAAATTGGCCTCAACATCTCTGAAAAGCCCAGCCATGCGGATGTACCCCATCGATTTTGAGAAGGTAGGGCAGGAGGGCAGGGACACCTCTGCTGCACACACTGCAGAAGCCGCAGACAGAGAGGCGGCTGAGGCTTAGCAGGGGAGCTACACTCAAATGTATAGGCGCTTTCAGAATATGTCTTTTTTTCCCCCCCTCCATCGTTGGGTCCTCGGTGACCCGAATCTGAGCTGTTCCCCAACACACCCACCACACAGATCTTGCTTGTATTCTGTGCTCACTGTTTTAACGCCTGGAGCTGAGATGTGTATTTTAGAACTGTGCATCCTGTTTGCAAAAATAGCAAAAAGAGAACAGCTCACACAGAACAGATTCATCTCTATGGGCCTATGTAAGAGCTGCATTAGCACACTTTTGGTGAAATGCAGTGCACTTAACAACTTGGGAAAAAGACATACTCCCTTCGACTGTGTCGACGCAAGTCTTTGAAGTGGCCCACTCTGAACCCTGAAGGCAGATTTCCCCCTATAACACGTCCATTGTGAATCTACCCACCATCACAGTGTCTCCTCACACTCTGTCACACCACCTCTCAACAAGTCATCACTCTGTGCCTGGACTTTAAATCAGGTTTAGCGTTTGGTTGGCAATTGAAGTATCTGTGGCCGGGTACATGGAGTAAAGAATGAATCTGAGACCACAGGCTAGACACATTTCTTTAACCAATTTTCCAAATATGATCTCCTAAACAGTTGTTTCGGTTGTCCCAACACTCAGTCATACCTTGAACAAGACTGATTTATTTGCAAGAAAGTAATCTCTTGTGTATAGCGTCCTCAACTCTCCTTATTCTTCAAACATGGCCACAAAACACCTGTAGAAAAGACAAGCAAACTCTCAAGACACATTAGTCACAAGCAAGAGAGTCGCGGGCCGTGAACCGCAACATCACAGGTTAGAGTACAGTCCGGGACGCTCGTTGCACCTTTCTCCTTTCGCTCCACTGTCTGTAACGGCTTACTATAACCAAAGAAATTTAAACGTTAGTCTGTTGCTCTGTATGGAACCATGTGAATGTGAAGTTTAGAAGCTGGATAGAGTTCCTTTGCAACACTTTGGCACAGGCTTCATCAGCAAGATTCAGCAGAATGAATCCTTCTTAAAAAAAAGAGTACGTGTTGTGCTATGAGGTGTCCCCGTTAGTGCCCAATTATGTCCATTTTCAAGACTGTTTTTAGGACATGTATTGTCCACCATGGAAATCTCAGAAAATTTGAAATGATTAAATTTCTCACCCCTTAATAAGATTTTTCTTTATCTACATGGAGTTTGGGGGCAATGAATCCTCTTGGAGACCTTTATATGGAAGTGGTCACAAGAAGCAGTGGCTAGGAGGCGGTTGCTTGTATCATGATGAAGACTAGTTTACAGGAGAAAATCTTTACTGCAGGTGTGGGGAGCTCCAGGTTCAACAAAGAGCTACAAGCATCACAGAAAGGATATAGCTGCTGTAACTGCAGAAGTGAGCGCTTTGACTTTGAGAGGCTTTGGAAAGTGACTTTCAGTCAGCCCCGAATTAAATTCTGGTAAAGCATTCAGTGACTCAGGTGAAGCAGTAATGAAGGTGTATGAGGTCAGTCAGGAACCTATCGAATGTCATCTTGAATAAGAATGAGATCCCCGTACTACTGCTCTCCCCCTCCTCTTCATTTTTATCCCTACGTGCCCAGGTCATGCTGTGGATAGATGGAATGTGTGTAGGAGGGTTTCAGAGGCATCAGGTTGCCCGCTTGGAGCTTCCTCACAATCCCTAAAGCCATCCCTGAGTGACAGTCGCCTTCCTTGCCTTTGTAGGGCCGCAGCAGCAGAGGCATGACCTCACTGTCCACGTCGATCACAACAGAAATCTGATTTCCACTGCATTCTGATGGGGTGACAAAGTCAGGTATTAGAGTGATTAAAGGGACACAACAACAAAGCCTTCAAAGCTTCAGAACCGCATCAGTGGGAATATCACTTGGCGTGGACATGGATGCTCTCATGCCTCTCCGCATTTTGTTCAGTAATGTAGTTAGTGCTGAATGTAGAGTTTCAAACCTCTTATTAAACTAATGTTCTTTAGTTTTTAATTTTCTAATTAGGTGTATCTGCCTTTAAGTTTACACAGAACTGTAGATGTGTATTGCTCTTGTGTTATATATGAATGACTGACACATGGTTAACATCTCCCCTGGCACAGGATGACGACAGTAACTTCCACATGGACTACATTGTTGCTGCTTCTAATCTGAGGGCAGAAAACTACGACATCCCTGCAGCCGATTACCTCCAGGTCAACATTTTCACTATATGCATCGTCTAATGATAAAATCTCTTTGAAGGGTGACAAAAAAAATATATACAGGAAAATCAGAGGGATGAAGTTGAGGTCAGAGACGGTATAGATTCGAAAAAAATACCGCAGACTGCTCCCCCTCCCTTGGGGATATGTTTTTAGTTGGTGCTGCACACACCTGCCCTGAAGCCACAGAAACAGCCCGCTCACCTATTGTTCCGGGAGCACAACTAATCACAGCACTTTACCTGTCGCCTGGGAGGTGACACCTGAGCCGGGCCTTGTAGCAACCGCTGCTGCAGACACACACAGCCGAGAAAGACGGAGGGTGGGGGGATGGGTACCTGAGCTGAGCGAGAGGGGACAAAAGAGGGTTACCCTTGTGTAATCATACAGAGACCACGTGTTGTGTCTTGTTTGGGAATAATGTTGTACCCTTACCATTTAGCCCTGTTCACATAAATGCTTTTTCCATCACAATTTGTTAGGAATTTTTGCAGCGTCAGAAAAAATATTCAGATATTAATTTACCAACTTCAAGTAGCAATACCTCAAAAGAAATACCCTGCATTCACATTTTTACTCAAGCAAAAGCACAAAGGCTGAAAAATGCACTAAGAGTATCAAAGATAAAAGTACTCACTATAACCCCCATCAGTTTTATATTGTTTGCTACTTGACATACTGTTGAGTAGTTTTATTTATAACAATGGCTTGTACTTTAAAAGCTGATCATATGCTTTGCAATTAAAACCTGGAACTTCAAAGTAACTATAGCTGTAGAATAAAAGCAGTGGAGTAAAATTGTAGTGGAGTTGAAACAATACTTAACATCAAATGGAAATACTGTGTAAGTACCTTAAAAGTACTTGAGAATATGATCTTAGTTACTTTCTACCGATCATCCCAGTAGGATTTTATTTCAGCTCAATAAAAGATAATGTTGAATTCTTGTCTTCTTCATTACCTACAGTGCATTTTAAAAGTAAACTTCTCTTTGTCTCCTGCACAGAGTAAGCGCATTGCTGGAAGGATCATCCCTGCCATAGCTACCACAACAGCTGCAGTGGCAGGCCTGATGTGCGTGGAGTTGTATAAACTGGTGCTGGGTCACAAGAACATCAGCTCTTACCGCACAGCTTTCATCAACCTGGCTGTCGCGCACTTTGTTCTATCCCAGCCGTCCCGGCCCCCCAGCTTCGAGGTGAGTAAAAGCTCTGTACGCCCACAGCCTCTTCTAGTTATGCTTAGGGATTGTGGGGGGTTTAGGGATCTATGAAGCAGTCAGTCACCAACAGGACCTGAGTATAAGGCACTTTATACAGCCTGACAGACTCCTACTGTATATGCATTTATAATTTAAGCCCGTCTACTTTGGGGATAAATCTGTTGAGTCCTTTGTAGATTTATGTCTTTCCTCACTTGCTGGAGAGCATTAAGTCATGAATCAGTGCTCTCAGAGTAACAGACCACTGCTAACTGTCAGTCTCTAGCATATGAGCCAAGTCTTTAGCTAGCTCTGAGTATAATCCTCAGGGTATTTCAGTGCAGGTAAGGCACAAACAGATCCATGTCTGCTTCTGTGTTTGCACAAATTAAGTGAATTCAAAGTAACTGTAGTTCAAAGCAAAAATAAAGAAGCTCATTCTCTTAAGACAGAGTCCTTTCAGGATCAGATCAACCCTAATGTTTGATGTCAGGTTTTATAAGGTCACACTAAGTTCATTATGCTCTATAGCTTTAAAACATAAACACGACTCCTGGGGTCACAGGTCAAATCTGAGAGGATGTCCAGTCAAATAATTTTGCTGCCCTCTTACAGGCCTGACTGCTTTTCCCTCGATATCTCACCTCTGTGGGGAATCAGACAGTGGAGTTGCCCTCCCCAGCTTTCTCACTCGGGGCACCGAACCTCTGACAGACAGGGGTCAATGGGGGTCAGCGTGTGGGGTAACCCTGTCCCACGGGACGTGAGGGTGCAGTGACAGGGGGCTCTGAGACAGTGTAGGTCTGGTTTCAGCTTTGGTTACAGGCAAAAATGCTGCAGCTGCATAAAAGGCTGCTGTGATGACAGAGGCAGCTGTGACTTTCAGTGCAGTCCTGAAGATCCATACATGCCCTCTCTCTTATGTACAAAGACCCTGGTGTTCTCACAGTCGTTGTCTGTAAACTTGGTCAGGTCAATGTGTTTGCACATACAGTGATTTTATAATTTTTTCTAAAAAATGGCTTCTGAAATTCACTGGCCTGAACACAATATCGCGCAGTGAGTGATTGCAGTCACGGAGGCAGAGTTCCTGACATCATCCCGGCCGGAGGGTTTTATATTCGAGTGTTGAATCATTTAGTCAGAGGGATGGGCAGACATTAGATTTTCCAGACCCAGGCTTTTTCAGTGAGGCTTATAGTGTTGCAGCATCAGCGTTTAAGCTTTGTGCCATTCAGCGGTGGAGACACAGCAGAGATGGGACACCAGCAGAGGGAAAATGGCTCGGCTGAGGAGGCCCCGGGCCAGTGTTTTTGAGAGTTAGGGACAAATCTTGGAGAGCGAGGAACACACGTGCAGGGTACGTTTGCTCACAGAGAGGGAGGTGGTTGGCTGCCAAACCTTGTAGCATTTGAGTGGGAGATGCTCTAATGTCTGCCAAAGAAAAGGTTTCAGAGGAAAAATCTGCTCACTGCAGTGATTGATCATCTTGTCTCAAACATATTCCCCCTTTTTCTATTTAATGCATGACCCACTTTTTCATTGTGAGAACACATAGCAAAAAGATGGTAACGCAGAGTTAAGAATCAAATAGCATCACTTTTTGCAGTTAACATGATCTCACAAATGTATGTTATTTGATAGAGTAAATATCCTGAATATCTACATTGAAGTGATTCCAAACTGCTCAACCCATAAAAGGCCAGGCCAGTATTATTGTGCCAACTCTGCATATATGTTGGCTATTATATTATGATAATTGAGAAAAATGTCACCAATTACATAGTTTGTCCTCCGATTGCAGCATGCAGCAGGACATGCAGCATGCAGTCATATTCCAGTCCAGAGACAAAGGTTGTCTGCAGCTTCCTGTGTGATGCTTATTGATATTTTAAATATATATGCTTGTCTTTTGCTCCAAAGGTGTTTGACCTGTGGTCTAGACATTATTTCACCAAAGGAAGGGACAATATAAGGTTGAAAAACTATAAAGAAGTGTTGTTTATAATCCTTCATATAATTTTGAGCCCTGTTATGTAGGGCTGCCACTTTTCAATACTCTGATATGAGTTAATAAAGGAAAATTAAGGGCGTAATAGCAAGTAAGAGCCCGCAGCAATAAAAGCAGAAACGAAAGCAACATGCCCGTTAATATGAAGGTTTCATCACACAGCTTTTGAAGCAAATGCAGACGTGCAGCTGTTAAATATCACTGATCAGACATGCAGTATCAAGAGCTCAGCTTACTTTTGCAATGACTTAGGCCTCTCCCCTCATGAGATCAGTCTCAGTTCATTAATATCAAGTAACAACACTCACAGCTCAGTGGTAACACTGGTGGCCCACCCAGTGTTCGTCCAAAAGTTTACCACATCACAGCATTACCAGATGTTTGGCAGCCGACGTCATCTAACCTGCACTGTGCCAGAAAATATGTTATTGAGATGAATGTTTTGATTGAAGCCTTTTGGAAAAGGTGTTTTAGATGTTAGCTACATAAATGTTTTACACTCTACAGTATAACAAAAATAAATGACTGCTCGTTCTCCCACCATACCAAACCTTTTCCAAAAATTGTTGCTTTAACGAAGCCGTTTCTTATAATAGGAAGTTCCTCTTGCTTTGCCCTGCTGCTACTATCATCCGTATGGAGGCAGAAATATGTAAACAAACTGGAGGTTGTCGTTGTCTGCTCAACACTGCGACTCTCAAGTATCATTTCCCTGTGTTTATGTTTTTCAGTTTTTTTTAAGGCACATTCCATTAAAGGGGGGACAAGTTTGGCAAGCTCCCAGAAATTAAAATAACTGAAATGGCTAGAAATACTTTGCACAAAATCTGCACAGACGTCAGAAACTAGAATATCCTACTCTGCTGTTGCCACCTTACTTGTCACTGCTGTCATCATATACTAAATATAAATATTTATGTTCTAACCGTTGAGACTTTCCAGCTGATCTAGAATCACTGTGAAATGCAGCATGGCAAACATTCTCATGATACTACTATTTAGACCATGCAGTTGTAAGCTGAAAAAGGGTTTGTTATAATGATTAACCCACAGAGAATTATCACTGCAGTTCGACAGCTATATAAAGCATTTTAGCGTCTCTCAGCTCATTGTTTTGGTTTAACAACTTTACAACCACTTGTTTCGGTTTGCACTCGTTCTTATTAGCCTTGTTTTCCGCAGTAATTTTTACGAAAAGTTAGCGACTGGTTGGACAAACATTGTGAATCATTTAGCAGCTAAAGAACCAGATATTTCGGCTCGGAGACCAGAGCTAAAAGTACAGGGGATTTTGGGATTTACAGTTGTTGTGAGCCTGAGAATACACTTCCAAATGGATGCTAATGTTGCTCCATCCCTGCTGGGTACGTGTGAGATTATGTGAGTGTATTTGATTTGAAACTTTTAGCTGCACTCTTTGTTGTTGGACAGTACAGTGAGTGGTTTGATAGAGGCTGCACAGTAAGTAGGGCTAAGTTCAGCTCAGAATTTTTAGACAGTGCAGACAGTCATGTTATTGCAGAAAACAAATCCTCAGAAGACATTAAAGGATGTTTCAAGAGGCAGCAAAGATTAATGAGCATTGTGCTCCTGCAGCTGTAACTGAGCTGCAGCCACAGTAAAACACAGAAAAACATCACCAAGGCCAGGACAGAGGAGGATATGTTTCAGCTGGGTATTAAATAGCTCCATCCTCAACCCCTCCAGCAGCTTGCCCAATACTCCCGCTGTAGGCTGTCTTTACTTGTCTGCTAAGCTGCCTGCTCGTTGTGTTCCATGGAAGTACTCTCTCTTCCATGTCTGTGCACACATCCTCCACAACCTGGCCTTAACTTTTTGCCCTTTCACGCTCCCTTGGTGCCCCTCTTCCCCAACTTGCCCTTTCAGCCTCTAATTGAATTAGCAGTGTTGGAGGCGAGGCTCCTGATGTCAAGGAAGCCACTCCAAAGTCGATGCTCACACTGGTTCTTTGTTAATTGCTCGCAGACATGACGGCTATTTCCTGCCTTCACAGGAAGCAATGTATTGAAACCAGATTTCCCAGAGAGCACTAGGTGATCTTGCTGTATGGTCTGCAGAGCACCAGGAGGAGGCAGGGATTTTGTGTTCATCTGCTCTAGACTCTGTTTCTAATAACTTTTCATTCACAACATCATCAGGAAAAAAAGCCGACTCGACATCTTGTTGCCTTCATGTACATTCATAAATTAGGAAGAAGCTACACTGTTGGCACTTTTGCAGACGAGTGCTTCGTTCAGAGTCGGTTATATATTGGTTTACATGTAGACAGCAAAACCTGCAGCTACTTCATTTGTGATTAGAGCACTTATGTGATTTAAGGTCACACATCTGTCACACAAATAACAGGGAATGACTTAGAGAGGTTCAGGGGAACAACAAAGGGGGAGATTTACCTTGCATGTGGTTAAATCTGTGTTGTTTCCTTGGACTGTGCCGGTAAAGAAACAGGGCGAACATGATCCAAGGCCCTCAGTACTCCTCCGGGAGCTCCTGCATGGAGCTGCATTGTGCTGTTTGTAACTCAAAACCCAGACATGAATAGTGCTCACGGGATAATGAGTAATCTGTGATCAACATAGATGGCTTGTGCCTTCTGTTGTTTTCTTTTTTTTTTTTTTTGTGTTGGTGGTGTCATTGTGTTTTGACCTTATGTTGTCAAGTCATCCGTCGTTTTACATCACATTGTCCCGTCACTGCTGTTCTTTAGTTCCCCATTTTTCATTATCTTCCCGTTTATGTCATCAATGACAACAAGTATGTCAAGTCACTGGCTGTTTACTTATGCAAAATAAAACATAGACAGTTTAGATCAGGTGAGTGATCGATCCACATCTTTTATATAGCAGCATATATGGTGCGGCTCGTATGCTCAGAACGCATGCTCCCCATCTTCTATCATATCTCCTCATCTCATTTTCAGAGTACCAGAGACACAATCACAGAGTGGCTTTTTGGTTAGCTCAGGCTCGGTGCTAACACAAAGCACTGAGACTGCAATCACTTTCCTGAAGGGTCCTTGAGCAAGGCAATGAATTCTGACCTGCTTTGGAGGCACTGCTCTGTGGTTGACCCTCACCTCTGACCTTTGAGGAGGATATTTTACTCATAGATAAAGTGTTCACAATATGACCCCTCCCCCTGCACAGCAGCCCTGTCAAACTTTGGATGGTAGATGGGCTTGTAGAAATGATACGTATAGAAAAGGTTTGGAGGGGGGTTTCTTATTTTTTGAACCTTTCCAAAAATAAAAATAGAGAACAGAAATATAAGGATTGGAGTAAACTTTATGCATGTGCGCTCTGATGTAATCGGCAGATGTAAGCTTGGCTCACCACCTATGGTAGCAATCTAGTAACTTTTTTTCTTCAGGCCTGTTGAACCATGTGGAAGTTATTAGAGGTCTCTGTCCCCCCCACTATTCTCTCATTAAAGCACCAATACTTGCAGGGGACGATCTGCAGGCGTCTCATTAAGTGACATTAAATTTACATTTCTGGGCTCTTCCTGATGTCATGAGAAATTTACCCATTAACTCTGAATTCTAAAGGCATTCTGTCATATCCTGCTTCTTCTTTTCTTCATTTCTCTACCAACACACAGAAAATGTTACCTCATACATATACACCCCCCCACTCCCACCCCCCCAGCTCAGGTCACTGTATGTAATAATAATGTCACAGTTGGTGCCTATAGATTGTGTCCTCTGCTCTGTGAGACACTGTCTGCCTGCTGTCTGCCTGCAGACTGTATATTGTTCTGCCTTACGTATGCAGTGTACATGAGGCACTGATTAACCATATACACATGTCCATGTTCTGTAATGGAAATAGAAATAAAATAACTTTTTACTGGTCTTAAAAGCGGCATGAATGTGCTCATAAAAGATTTGGAACAGTCATTGTAAATCCACAGACTGTGGCTACAAGGTTATGACAAATACCCAATGGGGATATGTCAAGGATTTTTGGGTAATTTTATGCTTTACTACCAAATTAATAATTTTTCTATAATTTCCTTTGAATTGAATAAAGCAAAAGCGATTGGCAACACTGTAAGTGGCTCAGTCATCTTTGGGCAATGGCAATATGATCTATAAAATTGTGAGCTATATGAAAGTCTCATGTGTCTCAGTCTTCCTTGTTTGTGTCCAACATCAGATAAAGTACCAGCTTATTAACTGCTGACAAGAACTGGACATCATATTGACCTGCAGATACAGATTGATAACTTGCTCCAGTGACCAATACATGGAAGAGGTGCATCATTCCATATTGCATTACGCCATCTAGTTTGACCTCTGATTGCTAGAGCAGCTGATCGATGCTACAAATTGGGATGTAGCAGCACAGGGCACATTGACCAGTTTACATTCTGAGCCATACAGTGATGTTGAGTTGATACAGGTCAATGACTTATTTGCAGAGATAATTGTGCCCTAATTCCACTCTACGTACCGATATGTGCTAAAGTAACCAGAGGCGGCATTGTCGTGTGCACAACAAATCAATGTTATTTACCACTTTGCACAGGAAATAAAACAGTCATCAGTTTTAGAGCACTTATGCAAGACCTCTGTTTTATCAGTGTATCACTCCATCTTAATATATGTCTAATCCTCTCATGAAAGAAAAAATTGTGGAAGCACTTTTTAGGGCCTTGCGTTTGGACCATCAGCTGCATCACTCTAAAGCGTTTTGATGAAGATTCATGGCTTTATAACTGCAGCATCTATCAGACACGTGCTGTTTGAGTGTCTCTGCAGGCTCCAACGTGTCAGTGGCCCATTTGTAAAGAGGAGTGTTTTTATTGACTCAAACCTTCTGCCCTAGGTTATTTTCAGTCAGGTGGAGGGCTGTTATCTTCTCATTTGAAAGACAATTGCATTGAGATTCTGTTTGCTGTTTTACACGTCAATGGAAGCCTTTCAGAAGCGACGGGCTGCTTTCAGTCTGCGTGTCAAACTCAGCACTCTCCTGAGAAGTGTCTGCATACTAGTGAGCAGCGACCCCTTGCTCCTCCTCCACCCTGCACCGGTATATCAGAGGTCATCTTTGAAAACTATACGCTTAACAGTCTTAAATTTGAATTATCTTTAATACAGATTGTCCAGTTTTTAATGTATCTATTATATAGGCAGTGTGGAAGAACCAGTATTCTGTCAATTCTCTGGGGTGGGGGGGTTAGGCGGATAATTGCAGAAGGCTAGAGTGAGCAGTTGGAGGTCCCAGCCATCTGCTTCTTCATTGCAGTCCAAAGAGAGTGTGGATCAGTAGTGATCAGGTAGCAGATGACACTCCCGATCAGACAAAGGGCAGATTTTACATGACAGTGCTGTTGTCCCTTTGTATGAGGGCCATACAGGAAAGCCCAAACAAACATGTTCCTGAAGACGTAGGTCATTTACTCTTCACCAGCATCATTTCTGATGATGTTAGATCTACCTCTGGACAGGGTTCAGAATTCACACGTGACATTTTGATGATTTTAGGTGGTTTCATCTAGATTAGATGAGATAAAGCATGTATAGGTTATTTTGGCTGGAAGCTACGAATACTCAAAAAGTGACACACAGTCAGCAGAAGCCTTTATGTTCATTGAAAAGGAAGTTGCATACATAAAGACGGTAGATTCTAAAAGCAATTTACAAACATTTTCAGATTCATCAAAGCATTTACTAAGACTCTAAAACATAGATGTCCAATTATTGATCAAACAGGAAGCTCCAGGTGTTTTCTCTTAAGAACAACATAAATTGCAGCATCTTGTTTCACCCATAAACATAACATAATTAAATGGAAGAACATTAACTGTTTCTCCACAATTTTGGTACAAGTTACTGAACTGGAAGAAAAGGTGCTTTGCCAGGATTTTACTTTTTCAACAGCTTTATTAGCAGTTTCAACATGTTATTGCCAATCTCGCTGCTTAATGCCTGACTTCATGCTTTTTCTTTTTTAGAATTGCACAAGCACACACACACACACACACACACACACACACACACACACAAAGAGAGAGAGAGAGTCACATTAGATATACAGTACTATAATTTCCACGGGCACTGTGTGACCTTGCAGACCATTTACAGCTGTGAGCTTCCATCCATTGATGTTGTGACGTGCAGTATCGGTGTGCATCACCATCGGCCCTCTGCTGACGTAAAGCCAGGCGTATTAATACTGTATCGGTGAAGTCGTCACGGAAAAGAGGAAACTGATTGTCCACTTGTGCTTCCAGTACTTCCTATGTAATAAAAAAAACACCACAACTGTCTGTCTCATGCAACACTTAGCAATAATATATTTGAATGATTTTAAATTTTAAAGAGGATAAAGTGCCAGCTCACCTTTGAATAAATAATAAGCGCGATATTATGTAAGGTCATTTGAATCTTTGATTATATTCAACCCAGCAAAAACTCATACGCCTGCCTGCTTTAAAAAAGACGGACTGAATGTGCACTATTTCCCATATTTACTTTCAGTGTATCAGAATCACATAACCTTGCTTTATACCTGGCTGTACTGCAATACACAGCATAGTGTCAGCAGCATCACTACCATATGTTCAGTTAAATACTGCTTGACTTTCAGGCTCAGTCGAGGGCTAAACTGGGACATAAGGCCTTACTGAAAAAAAAAAGTCTACAAAAGGAAAGCTAAAGGAAGCTAAAAGAGATTAAGATGAAAATATGATCCAAAAAGACCACACAGATCCTCCATCTGCCTCCCCTAAAGCTCACTTTGAAGCCCTCCAAAGGAAAAGAGTTGCCTTTGAAGAAACAGGCCTCTAGCCACAGCGGGTTGTAAAAATGTTTCCACTGTTGGGATTGTGGCCAGATAATGAAGCTGAAGCAGGAGCGTGCCTCAGCAGTGCTATTTCTTGTGGCAGACTGCAGGGAGGAGGACTTATCGAGGTTTGCCTACTGATCCCAGCTTCCTGTCTCCAGAAACGCTCCATTGTCTTAAAGGGCAAGACTGAAAACTTTCATTATGATTACACTCCAAGTGTAGTGACCTGTGCAAAAATGACCAGCGTGATTGTGTTCCCTGGAGGGGATCACAATCAGACTGGGATTCATTCTACCTCCTTATCAGGTCGACTTGGCTGAACTTCCTCCGGCTGCACTGCATTCCCATGCCCTCACGTATATCTGCAGCCAGAGGCGTCTATTTTTGGGTTCCATCAATCAGAAGAGACTTTATTGTGTCTCAGGTCCTGTGTTGTTAACTGCACTTGTGAGGTTTTTCGGGGACCCAGAGAAAATGAAATGATAATAAATTCTATTTCTCTTAACCATGCAAATTTAAAATAATGAAAGTCTGTGAAGACAAAGCTCATTATAAAATGTGAACTGGTTAAAGATGAAGACAAAAACACTAACGCACCATGGCAACATACAGTATATTTAAAGCAGACAGAAGAAAAATGATACTCATTTGTATTCCATGATATCCTTTGAATGATTGTGGATCCAGACCATGACAGTGAGGCTTTGTCCACTTTTGTTTCAGAGATTCTCAGACTGAGCCGTGACTCATTGGAAATAACACCTTGTGATAAAGTCAGATTTTTATGACCTTTTCATCATGCAATTCTGTAAAGTTTAAGTGTGGGGCCGGGAGAATGGCTCACATCTACTGCTAAAAGGTCATTTCTGACTGAAAGTATAGGAATTCACTACAAAGGAAGCGTGGGTTTTTTTTTTTTAAGCATATTGCAGTTTCTGTATGTTAAAATGTCAAGTTTTTCATAGTGTTATTGTAGCCAATTTCACATCTAACCTTATAAAAAAAACAGAAAATCTTTTTTGTTTTGGGAAAAAAAAAAAATCCCATATCAGACACATGATTTACTGTGTGATGAAGCATCTCCTATTTTCTGTTTACTTATTCATATCTGGCCACTTTTCTTACAGTTCTGAGAACCAGAAAATTAGACGTGTAAAGGTGTGTGTGCACTTGATTGTTTAGATTTCTCCAAGCTGTTACTGTCTCTGTTAAGATTTTTCAGGAAGAGCAGCGGAGCTTGTCAGGCTTCCTGTCAACAAGAGGAAGCAGCCTGATGTTTTGGTTGTTCATGTAAGACGATAACTTCGTATCTAACACAGGCAGGGAGAATTCATAACATGCACGGTATTTTTAATAAGGCAGAGGCCAGAAGCAGAAAGAAAATGTAGAAGAATTTGGTCTCATTTCAAAAAATACAAACATAGATTCTTGTAAGTAGAGTGGGACAGTTGGAATTAGGCTTCATTTATCAGGAGACGAGGATGAGAAGAGACAAACATTTAAACGTTGTATTAAAGTATTAATCATTAAAATGATTTGTGTAGCTGCTGCATCAACATAATGGTATTTCCAAATTGTGACTGAAATTGATACAATTACTGTCCACGCTCACGACAGTTTACATTCAAATGATATAGTCCATGATGAGAAGCAGATTTGAAATGTCATTGTGCTCCTTTATTGTTTTGGAAAGACCAGCTGTGTCATGTTTTAGGGGGAAGTTCAAAGCTCCGTTTATAATGCAGACTGCAATATGTGGAGCAGATGAGAGATTTGGCCGTCCTCCAGCAACAGAGCAGACAGAGTATAAACTTATATGAGTGCACCACTGTGGCTTTGCTTCGCTCGGGTCCATGAAGTGGCCGTTTGTCTCGTCATCGTCCTCTGAAGTCAATCTTCAGCGCAGAATCCTGACTGCCGGCTCTGCTTTATGTCCAAACAGACCTCTGGATCTGCAGACACCCAGTGAGATAGGACAGCACTTGAACACTGCACACTTGAGGCTCGTACTGAAGCCTTTCTTGAGGTAGAACAACTAGTCAAATAGAGGACACTATGTGACTCCTTTGTCACTGTGGTTTTTCTTTCTCCCTGTAATCAGTTCTGTGTCCATTTCCAGACAAACAATAAACCTATTTTTAATGCATTTAGCCTGAGCCAGCTCAAAAATCACAGCTTGCTGTTTCCAAGATGGGAATTCCTTAGGTTCAAGCTTTTTTTGTACAGCAGCTGTGATTAGCCACCAAGCAGCATTTGGCACAGATTTGTCAATTGTGTGTGTTGTCAATGTAACAGGTGACCTCTTAGACAGTAATTCTACACTCTAACCTCAAGACAACTTTACCCTGCATTAATTGAGTTGACTTATGTGATTGTGAAAAATTAAAAAAAGATAAAATATTTCTCAAAAACATTAGATAAAGGTGTGTTTATATATTTTATAATGCAGAGAATGGCATGTGGCCTCACACACTGTCATTTTCCACACTGGTAACGTGGGTCAGTGTTGCTCTCAGAGAAAAACAATAACTCTCTGCTTCACATTTCTTCTCTTTCCCCAGAGATAGCTGTTTCGTTTCGTTGGGGCATTTTTTTTTTTTTTTTGTGTGTTGTGGAAGTTCCATGACAAAGAGATACTGTAGTTGTGCTTGTGGGAAACCATTTGTAATTGTTTCCAGCAGCCAGTTTGGTTCCAGCATTCTCGTTTATGTTTTTTTTTCTCCCCTGCTGTAGTGTTATAGAGCTCACGTCACTCTACATACATCCTGACGGGGTAGTTGATTGGCCTCAGGTTCCTGCAAGAGTTGTGCGACAGATATGAGAGAGAGAGAGGAAGGGAGGAGAGGGAGTAAAAATAGCCTGCATGCTTGCTTTGCATTGTGTAAAATCAGCATCTACTGTATACACAAAAGCACTTATGAAAATCTCTGGCATGGCACCATGAAAAACAAGTCCCATTTTACAGTCCAACAATGACATTGCATTTGCAACATCATTTAAAAGAAGAAAGTCTTTTGTACACTGTGTATTGTGCTATGATGTTCCATGGAAAATTTGGTTGTACCGATAGTACACTCTGCATAAACGTTAAAGAAGCTAACGTGACACGTGATGAAACGTGCATCTTGCAAAACAAAACGTGCTTTGTCTGAAAACTGGGACAAAGGACCTAGACACCCAGTCAGACTTTAGGAGAAGTATGCTTCGAGTGTGTCTCCATAACCCCAAACCCCATGAGTGGTGGGAGTCGTGAGGGCTAGTCGAAAAGTTCCCCTTGGCTGCTGGAGCAGAGATAATTGGACCCAGGTTTAGCTGGGGTTTTGGTATTCGCATCCCGAGCCAAGTTTTGATCTTCACAACTCCTCTTACCAGACAGCGCCTGTGTGTGAGCAGGTTCGTCTGAACAAGTGACATGTTTTGACATTTTTTCTGCATGTGAGAAATCCTGGCCCGTTTCAGGTCAGGTGGTGTTTTTTCCTTGGGTCTTACACATGTATTGATGGTGTTTCCAAATTGTGACTGGAATTGATACAACCATTGTCCATGCTAAGGACAGTTCACATTCAAATGATATAGTCTGTGATGAGAAGCAGACTAGAAATGTCATTGTGCTCTTTTATTGTTTTGGAAAGACCAGCTGTGTCATGTTTTAGGGGGAAGTTCAAAGCTCCATTTCTAATTCAAACTACAATGTGTGGAGCAGATGATAGATTTGGCTTAACATATTTTGACTTTTTTTTTTTTTGGCATGGGAGAAATCCTAACCCACCTCAGGTCAGGTGATGTTTTTTTCTTTAGGTCTTATACGTGTGAATTCTGATGTTAATGGTAAACACATTGTCTCATGTGATGATATCTATCCAGTGGCTAAACAACAGTGTTTATGTGTGTAGGGGTTAAATTGATCTGTCTGGTGGCCTGGTGGTATTCTGTCTTTGTTTTGGGGGTCAAAGGTTGATCCAATAGGGATAGTGACGTAGGGGATGCAGAGTTGCTGTTGGGTCATCCATCCAGTGACACGTGAGGGGTATTGCAGCACTGCTTTAAGGTGACAACGGAGCTTTATTTAGTCTGACGAGACTCCCTCATAACATTTCTCTTGTCATAAGGGCTTGATGTATCAAATGCATTCCAGATACCGCCTGAAAAACATTATTCCTTTGTCTGAGTTTTTTGCAACCCGTAAATGTTAAAGGGCATAGTAGAAGTAGAAGTAGAAGTCCTGCCATTTTAGCCAAGCAAGCAGTGTGACTTTAGTGGTGGCAAGGTCAGTTGGTCGACGACTGACATTGCCGTATTGTACAAACATTCATACATCCTTTTGTCTGCTATGATGCATGACTTCTCCCCTAGTGCCAAAAATATGTTGCCATTTCTGTTTTTAGTGGAATATCTTCACGGCTTTTGGCTGGATTACCATCAAACTTTGGACAGATGTTCATATCTTCTTCCCTTTACTTTTCATCTAGAGTCGTCATCATGTCAGAGTTTCAGTTTGTTCAGTACTTTGGTTTATGACCAGATGACTGCAAAACTGATGACATTCCCATCTGCCTCAGCTGTATTTTGTGTTTAGCAGTAACAAATGTTAGCATGCAAAAACTCTAAATTAAGACAGTAAACATAGTAAACAGCATGCCTGCTAAGCATCACAAATACAGCCTCACAAACTACTTATTTTAGCTTATTTATTATAGTCCAAATATAAGTCCAACTAGACCGTCTTGTGATGAGATCACACAGGCTGCAACAAAAAGTAATTCTTTTAGTGCTCCATACATGCATCATGGTGCTAGAGCTGCCATTACAGAGACAGACTATCATCCGCTGTTTTGACTCAACAGTTTAAGCCTGTTTACATAACCAGATTTCAGGTGTGTTTCTTTAACACACACGACTCAATGAACTGCAGGAAACTCAAAAAGGAAACGGCCCCTCACAGCTCAAACTTCAGCTACTTGAAGTACAATCTGGCAAGGTGTCTGGAAAAATTCCTATCTTGCTATTTCACTGCCTACAGCAACACATTTTCAGTCGGATGCAGGTTTTATAAGCCACATACTTTAACTTTTTCTCAAGTTGCTCTCATATCATCTGCCCCAAAATTACACAGACACTGATATGGCAACATGTATTATTATTATTATTTTTTTTTTACTAGCACAGGATGATTGTAAAACTGTAAGAGGTAAGTAAGTCCTGTAGGGGGAAACTTGGAAAAAAAAGCAGGAGTCACTGCATCACATATGAGGAAACACCTCCTTGACCTCATGGTAGCTTGTTGGGGGTCTAAACTGCAGCGTTCAGGTGGCTGCTGATTGTTCTCAGCTGCTTTATAACACAGTGATGAAAAATGCAGTCTCTCTGTCTGTGAGTGTCCAGGACTCTTGTTATGGACACAAACTTTTTCTGCACATCTCTCACTGCAAGTGGTACTCCATCTGTCAACTTTGTCTGTGTGTGTGTGTGTGTTGATGTATGTAACGTGTCCATCGGCAGGTCGCAGGAAAGAAATACACCATGTGGGATCACTTCCACGTTGAGGGCAGACGCAGCGATCAGCAGGAAATGACCTTGGGCGATCTGCTCCAGTATATCAAGGTACGACCTCCTTATTCCTCTCAGACAGGAAGCAGATACTTTCTTCACACCCGGTGCTACTGAGTGCATATTTTATTGAATGCACACAATGCCCATTGTTTGAAACGGTTGACCACTTTACACCTACCATTCACAACTTCTGGACTCTTTTCTGCCATCATGGAGGAGGCAGAAAGAAAGCTTATATCCCAAAATGCCAAACCGGTCTTAGATGGGGAAAACTTCATCTTGTTTCTTTAATTAATAAAATATAACAAAACATACACAGAAGTACCAGGTTAATAGATGAGCAGAAAGCATGTTGCATTTCTTCTGTCTTATGTCTATGCATCTTCTGTCTAAGTAAAGTTATACCTGATTTCAAGTTTCTAACTTTTCTACTGCAACTGTGTAGTTTCTCTATCTCATTACCCATAACGAAAAGACAAGAGCTCACAAATACACACCTCACAAGCTCTGTACGACATTGTGTCTATGTCTGTGCTTGCAGCAGAAATGTCTGAGCACATGACTCCCAGTCTATTTCTTTCATGCACACACCTTCTTGCCCTGAACAGACATTTGGTTTATTGATTCTGCTGAGAGTTTGTTCTGAGGAGGCAAAGGGAAAATAAATTGGCAAGTGTTCTTATTTGCTCCAGGTTTCATTTAACCTTTGACTGGCCGGGTTCTCCGTGGTTTGTTTGTGGAGACACAGCTGAAGCTTCCTGGACTGCTGAAGTTGTTTTAGGCCACAGGTCATCATCAGACCTTTAGCTCTGCAGACTGCAGTCTTTGTAGAAATTACCTCTGCATAATGCATGTAGGCAATACCTGCATTTATTTATGCCGTACTGTGCTTGTTATACTTTCCTGCAGATTTAATTGGATTATTTGTCTTTGTGCAGGAAAAATATAACTTGACCGTCTGCTTCCTCTTCTACGGACCAGCTATCATATACAGTGGGCAAGAGGACCGGCTTCAGCTGAGGTATGTCCACTAAATGCAAAGATACAGTACAATGTTTCGTATACAGTGCAAGAATACATCTGGCACACAACCTTTTACACATAAACAATCACAATAAGCTGCATCCCATTGTTTGTTTAGAGGCTAATGGCAGGATGAGGTGTTTCCTCTGAGCCTGTGAGGAGAGAGCGTGTTGACACACTCAAATGCATCACCGAGCACCGATGATTGAGACCGCTCCTCCTCAGGTTTCCATCTGTTTGTTGAGGAAGATTTAAAGGGTTAAATTAGTATGAACTTTTTTTTTTTCTGCAACGCTGCTCGGGCCTGTTCAACACTTCAGAACATTTAAAGCACGTTTCATAAGCCCCAGGGTGTTTGAAGTGAATCAGATGTCTCATCCTCAATTAAAGAACTGAGGACTGTAAATCATGTTTGACCGAGAAAAGGTTATAGGAAATAAATTACTGGGTAAAGTGAAATATTTGATACTAATCATTCTTTGCTTGTGCCGTGCTGTGAGGTCTACTATATGCATGTCCCTTCGTTTTTTTTTTTTTTTATGGTGAAGTCTCAGGGGAGCTGGTGCTAGTGTTGTGGTTAGATTAAGCTACAGGCAGAGTGCTGTGGACAGCAGGCTGTACATGACAAATGCTCTCTCCAGTACTGACTTCCTGTGCAGTCATCCTGAGCAGAGCTTCCTGTTTTGGGCCAGTGATGCGGGAATGTAGAACTTCAAAACTTAAATGAAAAATCATTGGGGGGGGGGGGTCTATTATTCTGTGTTTTTATTATTGTCAACAATTCCCATGATCTTTTGTTTTGATTTTTGATCTCTCTACCCTGTTTGTGGCTCCAGGCCCATTCATTCCCACTGGAGATGTAAAATCTTAAACTGGTCACAAATATTTTGTTTCATTAAAAAAAAAAAAAAAAAAAAAAAAAAAAAAAAAAAAAAAAGGTTAAATAGTTTTCTAAGATACTGTAGCTGTAACGAGTGAGGTTTGGACTCAAAAGCAGCACCGACTAGAACCGATGTATTGGAAATCACTTTTATTGTTAGCAGAAGCAGGTAAATAAGCACAGTTCAGTTCAAAGGGGAATGGCAGTCTTTGAGGGGCTTGGGGAAAATCTGAGGGCCCGGAATGAAGCTGTTGATGAGGCAGCCGTACCAGGCAGAGGACCGAAGAACCAGCAGGAAAGTTCACACGCTGCAACAGTGGAGGCGAAGGACTCAGAACAGCCCTGAGAACAGGCAGACGAAGACCAGGAAGGGGCAAGGCAGATTTGTGGTCAAAAACAGAAGGGCTGAAGTATTTACCAGGGCAGAGACAAGGCAGGTAGGTCGGGAGCAGGCAGGGTCAGAACCGGGAGATCAGACGAAGGGTAATCGCTGGAGAGCCTTGCATGGGGACAAAGAACAATCTGGCAGTGAGTGTGGAGGAGAGTGGAGCTTTTAACCAGGCTTGATTGCTGATGAGCTGCAGCTGAGTGAACAGGTGAATGGAGTGACTGACGAGGTGGGTGTGGTTGGCAGCTGGGGTGAGCAAGGGAGTAGTGAGTGAAAAACTACTGAAGGCAGGTATGTATGGAGGACAAACCATGACAGTAGCTGGGCATTGTAGTCTGTAGTAGACATTACTCAAACAGGAGAATACTGTGCCTTTATTCAGGACTTTTTTTTTGCAGTATAATACAAAAAAAAGAACAGTCATTTACTGCAGGGCTGATGTATTACACTGCTTTAGTTTTATCCAGGTGTTCCTCATAAAACGCCAAGTGAGAGAAGAGAGAAGAGAAGACACATTATAATATCCATGTCCCTTAATGATGTAGAGACACTTTTTAGAAACAAAATTATTTAAATGTACAGTAAAAAGCACACACATTTGTTAAACTGATGATTTTTCATTCCCAGACAAAGATTGTATCTTTATACTGTATCTATTTTCTTGTAGTGTGTCTGACGTGGTGAGAAAGGTCACCAGAGCAGACATCCCTCCACACAAGAAGATGCTGGAGTTGATCCCCTCGTTTGCTGAAGATGAGGACTGTGAGTCAGTCCCACCCATCAGGTACCTGCTCTTCTGATGCCATCGACAGGAAGTTTCCACAAAGTTCCAGGGAAAAGCGCTCGCATGGAACTGCTTCAATATGACAAAGCAAACTTAACACTCCTGTGGCTCTTCTGTCATTCAAAACAAAGCTGAGTTTGTTGCCATAGCTGATAGATTGACATCTGAATATATCTTGTTTTTTTTTCCAGTATGTCTTTCTCTTTGGTTTACCTTACATTTACATGGGCTTTGAATAATTGAACTGTCATACTGGGATCATTTTTATTGCTAAACTTTGATTATGTGAAATGTTTTATAATCTTACAATCACACTGTCTTATCAGTTGTCCTGTCCCAAAATAAATACCACAAAATGCTCCAAGTTTGATGAGCTAGTTCCTCATTTGGACTTTTTTTTTTTGTCATTTTATTATATCCCAAGAGGAAAAATTCCAATCTCTGATGTCTTTATTGTTATAACCAGAGATTTTACCATGAGAGTCCTGTTTGCTAACTTTTTGTTCTCATTTACATGTAGAATTTGTCTTTTGAGAGTTCAAGCTAAGAGGGTGTGAAGATGCTTGCCAAGGCATATGGATTAGCTGATCTGGCACTGGTGGGGCAGTGCTGGACTGGTTTTCGAGGTCTAATTCAGGTCAGGCTGAGCTTGATGTTGAAGGGGTGCAGTTAGACCAGTCAGCTGGCACAGTAGGTACAGTACTTTGACGATTCAGGGTGCTTCTGCCATCTGGACTCAGTTGTCTTGCGTAAATCCTGTTCTAAACACACGCCCACATGTACCCGTCCCTCCCTCCCTGAAGAATCCCTGAACTGGTCAGAACAGAGATCTTCATCTTCATCATCTTCTTCATCTTCAAGGAAGTTCATCTTTTCCTCAGAAGGATTTTATGCATGGCCGACCCTTTACCACAACCTCACATTAACATGTTGTTGTTGTTAACATGCTCAGCTGTCTCCGTTAACTATATTTGAATCATGTTGTGTGGAATCATGTCTGCAATTATTCCTGCAACTACTTCTAGATGTGCCTTTTAAGTGGGCTGTGATTGAAGGAAGCTGTTTTTCATTAAATTGTTTGAACAATAAAACAATAAATATATGAGGAACCATGTTATATCATTGTACTTCAGTAAAACACTTCTGTTCCCTTATCATCTAATAAATTGTTCAGTTGACGAATATACTTTACTATGACGACCACACCCAACCTCCCACTTTTAATCAGGAAGAAAAAAGTTTAATTTACTGGGTTTACAAAGCTTCAACATGGTTTTTGAAATTACTGACTCAGGTTATTTTATTCTTAATGACTGACTAATTGATCTCATAAGATAACACAAAATACTGTATTGATGTTGGTGACGGACAGACGTGATCACCCACATATTCTATGTCTTACAGGGTTAAGAAGCTTGTGTGGTTGGGAAGAAAGTGGAAGATGGCTAAAATCTTATAGCATCTAGAAGTGCTGAAACTCAGACAGGAACAGAACACATTTTCATTAAATACACACAACAAAAGGTTTATTCCACATGTATCAACACTATGGACAAACTCCAAATATGAAAATAGAACCATCTTATTTTAATTTCTGTTAAAGGGGTCAGTCCGTAGTTACAGCCTTTTCTCAAATGTATCCAATGATGTCATTGCATATGATGGGCTGTCGGCTGCCAGTCTTCATGAGAGCGGTGAACTGGTAGAAGTCAGTGTCCAGTTGATGCAGTCCTGTGTGGGACTGGTGAAAGAAAGGTTTGAGAGCCTGGAATCCCACAGGACAGGACAGCCGTTTGGGAGCCCCTGCAGCCCTGCTGACCCGTGCGGAGTCTGCAGGCCTTGGCCTCACCTCCACACTTTTAGACATCCCAGCCAGTCTCTTGCGCATGTTGACCAAAATGTCTTTGGCAAGGCGCCGGCCGCCACTGGGCTTGAGTTGCATTGGCTCGGGACACTCTGGTAGGTCCATCCAGTTCTTTATAAGGTCAGCGAAGCTGTTGTCCCCCAGAACCAGAGGCTGTCTGTTCCTGCTGCGGCTCAGCAGTGATGTTGTCCAGTCCTCTGGGTCACTGGCCTCAAATGAGGTCCAGCGCTCCAGGCAAGCGTCCGAGGTTGATTTGGGACGGATACGGCAAGAAGGTCCTCTGTTTGTGCGGAGGCAGGCGGAAGAGGAGACTCGCACGTTCCTGGTCCTCCTCAGCACCACACCTTCATCTTGCCAAGAAGCCTCAGAGTAACCCGAGTCAAAGTCCACACTCTTTTCACTGCCGGGGGAGCCTCGTGCCAGTCGTTCGTGCTCCTGCTGCTCTTCGTCCTCTTCCAAAGGGCTGGCCAAGCAGCAGGCAGAGTCATATGTGCTGGCATCACTGGCGTCAGAAACACGTAGTCGAGTGAGTCGCTCCTGCTGTGCCCTCTGTTTGCAGAGCCGTGTTGCAGCGAAGGACCGAACACATGGTTCACTCAGTGGCCTCGGCCTGCCTATCTGCTTCAGGTCCTGCAAGGATCGCATCATGTACTGCATTTGGTCCCGGAGGCAGTCTGTGGAATCTCTTAAACAGAGCTAGACGATGAGAAAGACACAAAGACTTAGTGGTGCAGGCATTTAAAAAAAAACACTTCTACTAACACAACCTAAAAGCAAGAAAAGCTGCGGTTAAAATTTGCAGCAGACTACAGTTAGGCTGTGGTCAGTCGATCTGAGGTTTGAACAGTTCCTTGTGTTATTTCCACAACTGGGCCAATAAGATTTTTACCAGCTGAGATCACTCTGCTCTATGACCATATAACAAGTGAAGCATTCCTGACAAACCTCAGAGCAGCTTTATGGAGACCATCCCATGCAGTATGAAAATGAAAGAGTCACAGCTCTGAGAACAGGATGCACATTTTAAACTGGGATAACGCTCCCTGCCTCCTAAAGCAAGAGGGGAAGTTCGAACAAAGTAGAACTGAATCACGGAGGAGTGCAGAGGCTCACATATCCTCTCTGGACTCCCCTAACTCACAGGATGTTGATTGGACTGTATTATAAAGCAGGAAATGACAGCAACATTTTGGAATTACACAGTGATCATATTTTAATTATGAATCATGCTATCCTCCAGCTTTCAGAGGAGTACAATTACAATCAGAAGATCAACTTTTTTTTTCTGTTTCATTTTTGTCAGTTTTCACAAATTATTGTAATATTTCATTTGTTGAGCCTCCCTATCCTGCCAGAGTTTGAGTTGTAAGGACGCCACAATGCCATGATGTTATCACAGCTGTGGGTGTTGAACCATTTGGCCCCTGGGGGGGGACTTATCTGACATACAGAGACATCCTCAGTGGGACTCTGTGGTCAGTCTGCCACTTTTAAAATGCCTTGTTCTCCTTGGCTGCTTTCACACAACAGGGAGAAGTGATTCACTCAGTTGTGTACATTTGGCAAGGACAGTTTGGTTTGAATCAACTGTGACTAGGTGGCTAACAACTCACTTTCCTTACCCCAAAAAAAACTTTTCAAACAGTCATGAAAGGAAAAACTTTCAGAGTCATAACAAAAATGAATACTTGTTTGTGCAAAATAACACAAAAGCCACTGCATCAACAAAACTGTCAAAGTACATGAAAACACGTGAAAAAAAAATGAAAGAAAAACTCACCATTGCTTGTGAGTAAATGTCTGGAGTGAAGTTCAGGATCCTTTCAATTATTTCTGCAACAAAAAAGAAAACATCGTGTTAGGTGAGATATCAGTGTTTCACTAATAGGCTACACTTCCTCCTCCATATTATTAGTAATAACACTCACCTCTGCATTTGCTTCAGAAATAAATCCCAGCAGACTCTACAGCTCCACAGGTCCACAGCTGATGCCTCTCTGTGTGTGTGTGTGTGTCCTCCCTCCTCTGAGCCAGATGAAGGTCTGTCAGCGGGACTTTGACGATGCTGAGTTTTTCTCTGCAGCAAATCAGCCTGACGCGGCACGAAATCAGCCAATGGCAAGTCGCCTCAAACGAGATCCCTCCCTGTGTAATTACAGCGGTTCATACTCCAACTGTATTAGGTCCTTCTACACTGTTCACACTCAACATCTGGAGATAGGTAATTAGATTTTTTTAAATAAATTTAACAATAAATAAATGGTCACAGAACAAAAACAAGTGTTTTCCATGTACTTTTCCCAAATGCTGTTAAATGTTGTCAATAACTAACGATATTTGATAAATAATAACTTTACTTTCATGACCAGCTCTTCATTGTATTTTCCGTAGGCTGTGTAAATGTATACCGAATATTAAAACGACACTCCCAAAAGTCGTCTTGGACAGATACTGTGGTTCTGCGGCACTGCATGGATGTGCTGATCTGCTGAGATCCAGGCCTACATGACGCCACCTTGTGGATCTTTGTAAACAGCACCTCCCATATTACCACTCTCCATTGTCCCTGAGTACAAACCTTTTTGCAGCCTATTTTTAAAGGTACAAACGGTCCATTCACCATTCTGCTCTTAATGAATGTTTTTGAAATGCAAACATGCTATTGGGGTCAAGTGAAGCCCTCATTTCATTTGGAGATGAGCAAAGCAGGCATGACTGCACCCCCTCACCTCACCTCCTTGGATGTTGATGACACTTTGTATTGTAATTCAGTGGTGAAAGAAATGCCCAGGGCCTTTTACTAAAAGTGAAAGCACCAATACAAAGATGAAGAAATTCTCCATTACAAGCCAAAGTCGAAATAGATAGAAATACATTTACAAGTATTAGCAGTAAAACGCGCTCAAGTAGCAAATGTGAAAGTACTCATTCTGCAGAAACACAACCCCTAACATTGATTATTATAACATCATTAGATTGTTAATACTGATGCAACACTGCATCAGCCGCATTTCACTGTTACCTGGTTGAGGTGGAGCTCGTTTAGTCCCGTGGTTACCATCCTTTTTTTAAAAAACTTTTCTCTAATGAAGTATTAATGATGATAATTTGACCTTTTTGGGCATCAAATTGTTATGTAATAAAACATCTGAGAAATGTAGTGTGCAATCACTTTTGTTAATTTTATAAGCTCATCGTGTTTTTATGTAAATTTTATGTAAATTTAAATGTAAATACATTCATTTAAAAGGTAAGTAGTAACTATATGTGTCAAATAAATGTGTGGAGTATAAAAGTATAAAGTAGTATAAAATGGAAATGGTCAAGTAAAGAACAAGTACCAAAATAGATTCGCTTGTGTCCCATAGATCTTAAGGAAAACCTCTGGACGTACGTCATTTTCTATGTGAGCCGTGAACAATTAAACAAACCACACTGGTGCACTCTCATGCACTTATTCACTGCCAGAGAATGGGATGGACTGCACTTATATAGCGCTTTTCTAGTCTTAGAGACCACTCAAAGCGCTTTACAATACTCGCTACATTGCCACCCATTCACTCACACATTCATACATTACACGTATACACTGATGGAACAGCCATCAGAGGAGATTTGGGGTTCAGTATCTTGCCTAAGGACACGTGGACTGGAGGAGCTGGGGATCGACCCTCTACCTCCTGAGCCACCCCAGTGCATTCCTATTTGTATTCTATACAGCTCTCTTTCTATATTCTTTTTTAGTTTATCCTTAGTATAGTTTTGGTAGGAAGGAACAGAAAAAAAGGCTGCTTATGCATTTTCTTTTGACACATCACGCCGCAGAATAAAAGTTCATGTGACCAAACTTTTATTTACATTGAACAATATTTATGACCGACTATCATCCATTTGTCTCAGTGGTGTGGTGCATCTTAAATCATGGGTTATGTGAACTGAAGTGGAGTAGAAATAGCCCTAATTCACACTATGAAGATAGCATGTCTCTAAAGAACAAGTGTAAACAGATATCAAGGCACAAACATATGGAGAAAGACTTGGAATGAAACAAATAATACAGAATAATCCATGTTAGGAACAGACAGAACCACTTAAAAATCTTGCAGATATCTTAAAAGTGACACACAACCATTTCTCTTTTGTTTCTTTAAAGAAGTTACTTAAGGAATGTTATTCAGTTTGTGGGGGGGGGGGTGTTACAGGCTAATCTATGGACAGTCATGCAGAACAATGCACTATAGTACAACTGTGAATATTGATTCTGTGTAAACATTGTACAAAAAACATTTTCCCTTCATCCATTTCCATTCTCCATGCTTGTTTGTTTTCTTCTAAAAAATAAGCTCTGTGCAGTCAAAAGGTTCAGAAAATGCCAACGCTAGTTAACATAAGTTAATGTGATTTTTATAAAAACTTTTTTTGTATCGTATCCTCTTAATAAACTTCAAAAGCAAAAGGGAAATGGAAACAAAAACCTATCAAATTAAACAGAAATCTGAATATAAAAAAAAATGAGACAACTACCATTTAAACAAGTGGCTCTCAAAACGGTCCTTTAAGGTTTATTGAGGAAGAAAAATACTTAAATTTTACTGTATTTTCATTTGTCATGTGGCATAATGAGATAATTTTCTTATTATGTAATGTTTTACTTCCGGCAGTTATTTTCCACTTCAGCCAGTCAGCTCATATAATTTATGTTCTACGTCTAATTGAAAAAACTTCAATTCTCTGGTGAGTGCCTGGACTGTTCGTGGTTCTTTTCCAGTGGGGGGGGGGTTCTAGGTCAAATATCTATGTGCTCAGTATTTAATCGGAACTCAGTATGAATAGTATGAGAACCCCTGATCAAGAGCAGTGAGAAATATATATAAAAATAATAATAATAATAATAATAACACAATACACTGAAAACATGATGGTTGCAAATCAGTGATTGTTTAAGTTCTTTGAGGTTTCCCCCCCTAAGAATCAAGTCTGTTATGGTTTTCATTATGAAAAGCAGTAATCATCACATGGCTGTTGCAGTCTCTCATGCAGTCTGTGCGCGTCGGGCATCGTCCTGCATGAAAAGACAGATGACAAGCACAGCAGCTTTATAGAAATACAGTATAAATGTTGCTTCACAGTTTAAATGAACAAGAGTTAGAAATAGTCCCATTCAAAATCTGACAGTTAAATCTGGCAGTCTGACTAGTCACTAGGTGGCGTGATTCATTCAAAATGTGGTTTGCAATATTCCCATTGTGACGCATAACTGAATGTCAGACAAGCCTAATTAGCAAGTCGATTATGACACTGAATCTGAGCTGAAGATCTGACTTGAGCGTGTACAACACCTGAGAATTCATGTGACCTGTTAGGTTGCACCAAAAAGGTAAGTAACCATGACCACTGTCTGTTTGTACAACAGAGGGCATTATTTTTACCTGTTTACCAGTCCAGCAAACAAATCTACCAGAGTTTGATGCATGTGGATAAAATTAAAAAAGATTTTTTTTTAAATTTTCTGCTTTACAGTAATTTTCGCAGCCACCCTGTCATCATCCCTCTATCCTACCTTTAGAAAAGACCACAGTCCTTCAGGTTGTTCTTAATGATGACGTCAGTGACGGCGTCAAAGACAAACTGCACGTTCTTGGTGTCAGTGGCACAGGTGAAGTGGGTGTAGATCTCCTTGGTGTCCTTTTTCTTGTTCAGGTCCTCAAACTTGGTCTGAATGTAACTGGCCGCTTCGTCGAACTTGTTGGCTCCTGGTGAGCAAGAGTTTGGAGAAATGAGGTGGCAATTTTGTTTTCAAGAGAACACATTATGTTTTCTTATGCTGTGATTTGTTTGTAAGCCAGTACAATGCCGACTGCAGCCACAACGACTCGTCTATCACGGCCCCTGACATCCCACCCCGTACCTGTGTACTCCGGGAAGCAGATGGTAAGGGGGCTGCGTGTAATCTTCTCCTCAAAGAGATCCTTCTTGTTGAGGAAGAGGATGATGGAGGTCTCAGTGAACCACTTGTTGTTGCAGATGGAGTCAAACAGCTTCATGCTCTCATGCATTCGATTCTAAAGAGAAGCAAAAATCGGTCATGACCTGTGGCCGACACTAAAACATCAACAACAAATCAGAGCTGCCACCAGGGGACAATGTTGCTTAATATTTTAAATGTGAGCAGTAACCAGTGCAGGGGAGGTTCCTCAGACCATGGTTTTGCCATGTCTCTCTTGAGCACTCTTGTTAAATTGATAAGTACTTCAAGAAATTGGGGTCAAATGGTTCAAATCACTTGAAGAATTAGCTATTATGGCTGTTATTACATAATTGCACTCCACTGGTTCAACTATAAATGTATCATTAAACTCCAATGAGCCAATTTTACCACCTGGAGCTCACTATTATTGAGCCATAATAAGAAGCGATGAGCGATGTCAAACCACCTTCTAATGCCGTACAATCTAAACAACCTCACACTGAAAATGAGCAAAAGAGCAGATTTATGTAGCCTGTCAAGTTCATCTGTGCAGATGAAGACGCACACATCAGAAGATGGAGTTCTACTTACCATCTCCTCATCCTCAGCCAGCACCAGGTCGTAAGCGCTCAGTGCAACACAAAAGATAATGGCTGTGACTCCTTCAAAACAGTGAATCCACTTCTTTCTCTCTGAGCGTTGGCCTCCCACATCAAACATTCTGCAAGGGAGATGAAGCACAGGAGACAAACTGTGTGTCTGTGTATGTACTGTGTATGTGTGCGTGTGTGTGTGTGTGTGTGTGTGTGTGTGTGTGTGTGCTGGTAGGGGGAAGGAGGTAACAATGAAAGACAGTAAGGTGAAGCTGATCGAGAGCAGACTGCTGAAGAGGACATTTCAGGGAGAACGACAGTGACGAAGGAAGGAGAAAGTTAGGGTGACATTCTATCCCTGGATGTGCATTAAGTTTTCATGAGGCCGCTTTGAGAACAAAAGTGGTGGTGAGACGGGTGGAGAGGTGTCCGTCACATATCTGATAAAAGATTGCGGGGTCAAAGCGGGCTACAAGAGGCAGGCGTCTATATTCAGTGCAGAGCCCTGGCTAATGGGGAAGCTGAGCGCTGTGATCGAAGCTGTTAGAGGTGTGAGCAAAACCCCGCAGAAGTGATAATAGTCTACCACATCCAGGACAGCTGCCATGCTTGGATGATACAGACTATAGATACATGAGGTTTTCGGTGAACCCACAATCTGTTAAGGTTATAAAAAACGCCCAAGAAGCACCATCTTGATGAATCTAAATTAAAACCACTGTCGAACGATGGCATTTCTCTGTATCTATACGTATTTCCTTTTCGTACTTATTATGGCAAACAGGTCCGAATTATAAAAATGTGACTTTCTTCTTATTGATTGCCTGCATGTATTATTCAGGCCAAATATTGAGGCAGTGACAGAAGGTAAATATCAGAGAGTTTATCAGGAAGCAGGTCACACCAGAGCCCTGTGGCCACTGCTGCCTTTTTTTTTTTTTTTTTATTAGCCCGATCTCTTTAGCTACATTACAAAGGGTTGAGTTTTTTCATACACTGCCCAAGAACTAAAAAACACAAACAAAACCAAACAGACACATCCTCTTCATATCTATACTCTTTGCACTTTTATATAACACATTCACCTACACTCTAATCATGAACTGAACCCGCCTTAGCGTAGGTCCTGGTATCACATGTTTAAACACTTCTATTAAGAGATATATCTATACATCCATTACTGTCCCACATGAGTGCTCAGGCTGGATCAGAGCATATTTTATGTAAGATCTACAGTGCTGTGTCACTGAGGACATACTGAAACATTAACACTAAATAAAGCTCTAGCTTTATTGAGCAAGAGAACAGTGGGCAGACCTAATTTATTTATTCAGCTCTCAGTGCAATCGTGATAATTAAGCCTTTTAATTACTGGTATAATTTGGCTTCTGAGTAGCTGAGTTGCACATTTCATGGCGGCAGGGTCAGTCATCTCTCGATGCTCTTAATGTTGGGACCATAATTAAGTTGAACAATTTCTGAGTAACGCAGTAAATTAGGTATATGGCCAGTATTTACTATGCTTTTGTTTAGTGTTCAGAGCAGGTGCAGAGGAGGCGGGTATTGCAATGTCACTGCTTACACTGATAGGACCTAATTTAATGTAAACACTTATGCTGATGTAACTGTGCTGCTATGCTGCTACTGTAATATCAAACAGCACCAAGGACAATTACATTTTACTCAGTGTCTTCTTCTGTTTCACGTGCTGTTGTGTGGCCGGTAAGACTAACTGACAACTGGCAGTTTTTTTTTTATGTATCAACAAATAACACTGTAGGCAAGCATGAGACGTAAGTGAACACACGGGGAGTCATATAACCACTCGGGTTACTTAATGTCAAATACTGGGTCAGCTGCTAAGTGAGAGTTCCTTGGACTCTCACATTGGTTGTTATGAACACAACATTGGCATGGAGGCAGGGTGAGATTGGAAATGGTATTCGCTTTTTTCCTTTATTTATTTGCTTTTCTGTTTCCAAAATCCCCGAAGTCTATTGACATTGGTATCAAATCAGTGCTATTTGACCTTACTTGAAGTGCAGTTCCTTGAAAGTGAAGTGAGTCTCCACAATGCCAGTGGTCTTGACCCGAGTTCGCAGCACATCCTGCTGGGTGGGGATATAATCTGCTTTAGCTATCCTCTCCAGGTCATTCAGGTAACTGAGAGAGATAGAGAGGGAGAGAGAGAGATTGAGAAAGTGATCAAGATTGCGACATGACTTTCAACCTGCAAAAGAGAGAGAGAAAAACAAAACAGGCCGACACAACGCATGAACGTACAGTTCGCTGTTTCCACTTGTGGTGCATTAACATCCAAATCAGTCTGTATTTCTCTGGACTGCTTTGAACTGTAATGAACTTTCCGTGGAGTGAGTCATAATCTGCTGCATTAAACGAGAGACTGCTAAACTTCACACGTAGTGTTTCATTAGACTGTTTAAGGCCTTATAAGGAACTGTGCTCAGTAGGGTCATGTAGTAGTCAAGTTATAACCAAATGCATTATGCATGTCAGACTCTGTTACATCAGTTTTTAGCCTTCCAGAACCGCACCTCCAAACTGTGGTTGAGAGAAACCAGGTTTAATCGACATAAACATGTACATGGACACAGCAGCGGTAATCACCAATACAAGCTATTCGAGTTCCTCTAGACATTTCAGGGCTTGTTAACAGGAACAAGCCTGCAATAACTGATTGCTTTTGGTCCATTGGGGGGCAGTGGAAACAAGGGATGACCATGACATATACATATGATCACCTTCTAACACCTCGTGTCAATGTAAGTCAAATGGTCACTCTCTTGTAGCTCTGTTTTTGGTCTCCACCAACTCCTGTCACTTCAAGTGACATTTACTGCACAGTGGCTATGGATACATGCTGGGACCTTCAGTTGCTGTATATATGCTCACTTTGGCGACACACTGCCTAAATTCTGAATTCATTTCTTTACTTCACTAAATATGTTTTTTGTTGTTGTGCCATATGTATTATGATGCTGTCACTCTGCTGATTTACATAGTGGTGAAATACTCATGTTTGAGTATCACGAGTCTAAGCACTAAATTGGTTTTGCAGTAAATTTTGCTCTTGGTTGTTGCCTCTGTTGTAGGGGTTTCAGAGGCTCATCGCCGACTCAGGTCTCTAGTAGAGAGTGAGTGTATAATGGCTCTGCTTGTTGTCTTCTATGAAGCATATTCACATTATTATTTACCTGTACTAGTATCCTCACTGAAAACTGTTGTCATGCATGCAAGATACTGTAGACAGTCATCCACACTCATTGCTAGTATTTAGTTTATAGACATGTATGTAATGCTGCTTATCTGCTGCACCTCAAAGCTACCACAGATATAGGTAATACATCATTGTAAGGCTCTAATGCAGTTTCTTGGGGATACATTTTTCATCATCGCTCCAGTCTCTGCTGTGCTGCTGAGCTTGGTGGATGTTTGTGGGGAGGGAGATGAGGTCAGAGTGTGGATGCCAAGAATCAACTCTGTACTTACTCTGTATTCATATAAAAAATCCCCATGTGAAATGGCTGAGTGAAATGTCTATGCGAGACCCCTTAGGGATTACCACTAGACCCACTAGTACTATGTACTATCCTTAGTGGGAGGATTTCTATGGCAACATGCACATTCTTTACTGATTTGCTCTACTTTAGTCATTTTGATGTGTGCTATTAGTGAAAAATATTATTATTTGTTGTTGCTTCTGTGATCTATTTAAATACAATATTCGGCGATATAAGGCGATCAATAGGGCTGTGATATCAATTTGTACAGATTTGCCTCTTAAAAGCAAGATAGCAGGCAGCCCTTGTTACTTGTAAGAGCAGCACTGAAATAAGCAAAAGAGAACATTACACAGGGTCTATGCAAAACAGAGATGCAAGTTAAAATTCACACAAACGAAAAAGACAAGTTAAATACATTTTCCACTTTCACTCTTTGTAGTTCTTCATTCACAACTCTCCTTTCCCACTTTCTGTCTATTCCTTTTTTTCTTGTCCTTTTTTCCTCCGACAGACTGTTGGTCAGTAGGGGAGTGTGGAAGCATCTTCACCATGCTTGACGCAGCTTGCCCCACTTACACAAGCATTGCATCATCATCGAAGGCCAGATGGGAGCTTTAGTGGTCCAGCCAACCTACGCCTCACAGACAGAAAGAGATATATGTGTCCAGCATGGATGTGACATTCATGCATGTCACATCCACTGAATAATAATAATTAATTTTAAAAAACATAATAAATCATTAACCAAACATTTTATTTTTATCTGTGTCATCATAGCAATCGTTACAAAACATTTCCAAATGGGATGATTTTTGATGAGTTATTAAGAACATATCATGCAAAGCAACATTTCTGACAAAATGAATCATCTCATTGATAAAACCAAGGGGTCACATGGAGGTTTATTATCACAGCTATCAACTCACATAGTCTACTTGGATGAAGTTCACTTGAAGTAAACAATTTTTTTGAGTCTCGTTTTTTTCATCCCTCAAGACAGACTATTCTGTGCTGTGCTTATCAGGTTACAATATTAAATAATCAAACCCAGAGAGGGAGAAATAATAGTTAAATGGAAGTTATTGGACTATCTCTCCAGTCTCTATAGCCCCCCTGAGAAGTCAAAGATGGGTTTCTCACTGCAGCATATATGAGAGAGGCTGACAGGCCTACGCCATTAGATCCATCACAACACCAAAAGCATCCCTAACGGCAGTAACGTAAACAGGCTTTAATATGACACCAACATAAAAGTAATCAGCACAGCCATCAAGACAATGCAAACAAACACCAAAATATCTCTCGACTGTCGCTTTCTAAAGCTGTTTTTTTAATCTTTTAATATTCTCATTTAAATAATATAAAAGAGCTGTGCTTCAGCTTCTGTTTACGTGAAAATTATTTTCAAACATGAATTACAAGCAGATATGCAGGAGGAGAAAGCGAGCACATTTTCCAGGTGGGTATGAAGTTTCCCACTTGGCCACATTTGCATTTACAGTGGGTTAACACAGAGTGTACTCAGGAGAAGATTGCACATTGATTGATGTACAAGTAGAGGAGGATATGTAGAGACAATGCTGATAAAGGAAGAAAAGTTAGCAGGATATTGAAAATCATAGATTTCATCAAGCTTGCACATTTGCTGGAAGGTATTACTTTTTTTGAAGCGATAGTAAATGTATATTAGATTCCAGAACAGAACAAAACACACACACACACACACACACACACACACACACACACAAATTCAAACTCACTATGCTGCCGAGTCGTTGAGTTGGTATTCTCGTGACCTTGCAAAGCAACTCTGTATGCCGCTGTCACCCCACAATCGCCTGATCACGTTGGCCAGGTCATCGGGAAGAACACCCTGCTCTTCAGCAGCTGCAGACAGGGCGAAGAGCTGCTGGGCATCATCCTGCAGGGGGCGATCAGGACACAGGGGTTGTTGCAATGAGAGCGACATACATGCAAACATATATGCAAATTGTTGACCGTAAAAATCTTCAGTTGGTAGAAAAATAAAACAAAATACATATTTGATTTACATCAGCAACCTGTGCATCATCTGTTAGACTGAGTGAAAAATGACACAGCAAATACAGCCCTCCCAGCCATTAGCTCCGTTTTTGGATACATAATGCAAAATAAATAATATTCAGTCATGGATGCTTTGCCTCTGAATTACTGCCAAGGAAGCAAAGGTTATGATAGTAGCAATATAATGTGATGATGATATCACTGAATCCTCCGATAAGCCGATGCCAGCCAATATGGGCTGAGCACGATAGGTGAGATATGTTGGTGTGACTCAAGGTAACACAGTAGGCAATGTTGCTATTACACATTGTGGTTTAAATTTCCTGCTGTTTGCCACGTTGCTCGTTTTTCTCAATTCTCCATTTTCCTGTTGGCATGAAGTCAACCGTTTTCCCTGAGCTTTAGTCACAGCGCGTGATATGATAAAAATACAAAAAGCAGTAATTAATCCCTGGACCTCCTTGTGCATCTGTATATATCAGCATAGCAGTGGTTCAGCAGAATCTGACTGCGGGATGGGCTGTTTATCTGTCTGTGTATTCATCATTAAAGTAAAGAAATAATTCACAATCTTAACCGTGTGTTTGTCACATTTGAAGAGAAATGCATTTTGTGGGAAGTCACCTTCCCATATTTTCAATGCTTTTTTCTCAGCTGATTGATATTTATTTGCCTTGTCCTTGGTGAGCACCAATCACCGGTTACTGTTCTTTATTCTGAGCGAGATAACAATCCAGTTTACTGAGGTTCTGTGTCTGGTCAATAGTTTCTTTTCAAATTTTTTTATAGTGTGTTTTATTCTAGCAGTACATTGTTGCAGGGACTATGATCGGTGAGCAGGTGTTTTTTTTAAGTTCAGATGTTGGATAATAAGTGAATCTCTGCGTATGTAATATTTTGCTGGAACTCATCCTGCTCCTTCAACCAGAGTAAACAGCCAACAGCCTGGATAATGTGTAAGTCTGCATGTTTTGGTTTCATGTCCGTTTTTGTGTTTGTGCATGTGCGCACACATACACAATCTGTGTTTGTGTGTGTGTGTGTGTGTGTGAGTGCATTTCCACAGGGCCGCTGTGTGCAAGTATGGGCAGGCTAGCACACTAATTGCCATGTGTGGGAGTCTGTGAGAGTATCGTCACGTACACACAGCCTTTTGACAGATCTGTCAGTGAGAAAAAAAAAAAGAAAAAAAAAAGATCTATCCATCCCACTCTAATGACCACAGCAGAGTCCTCAATCCATCTATTACAGCTTCAGTTACTGAACACATAGGCTGGCTCCACTGTAAAATCACACTGACACACACTCCTCCACAGGAATTAAGTTCAGACACTGTTAGACCTCAGTGTCAGCTTGTTCATCGGCTGATAAGTGTTCACAGGGTGCAGCAGACTGGATCTGTGCCTGAAGCTGGGACTTGTTGTTGTTGATGGTGGTTCATGTCTTCATTTGTTTGTGTGCGCGGGGTGGGTCTGTTCCTGTTTCTGTATGACAGTTTAATGAATACTCTGATCAGCTTGGTGACTGTGTGTTAATTGGGGCTTGTAGAGCTGTTAATGATTATTTTTATTATGGATTAAGCTAATTGTTTCAAATAACTGATGAAGCATTTAATCTTAAAATGTCAAAATAGTCTCAAAAGCCCATCCAAAGTTCAGCCCAAAGATATTCAATTTATGATGATATTACACAGAAACATACTAGAAATCCTCATATAAAAGAAGCTGAAAAATGTTTTTCACTGATGCACTTTGGCAGTTTGTTAAGCCTTTAGTAATTGTTGCTACTGTCAAGCGTTCCATTCTTGTACAGCATCGGCAGATATGCAGTTTAACAGTGGCAGATTTACCACCCCAAATTCTTGGTAATTTCTGAAAGTGCGTCCTTGATTTCAGACAGAAGAACGCAAAAACAGGCTTCTCTCTCTTCTCTCTGTCATTTCAGCCAGACTGAAACCACACCTTGTGCTGGCAGATTTTATCAGCAGGAGTTAACTAATGAAGCTAACATTAGCTCCATGAGTTGGTTGAAAATGCTGTCTCTGGCTGACTTTTTTAATGTTTCCAGTATGCTGCTTTTAATACAATCTGGGGTAACGCTGGCTGTGCTAGTTGTGAACTTTTCTTTTTTTCTATATTTGTACGTAACTAAGACTCCATTAGAGCAAATAAAAAGACACTTTAATTGATTCCTTACACTTTTACCCCTATTATTCTGGTTCTGCTTCAACATGGGGAGAAATCCAAAGCCTGACAGGCCTGCTGTGCCTACTAACAATTGCTTAGTTATGATTGGACAATCATTGGTTGGGGGGTACGGGGGTAGGGGGGGTTTAGTGAATGATCACTTGCAGTTGAGTGTAATGTTATTTTAGACAAAAAGGAGGAACAAACATGCAAAGTAGACATTCAAATGATGAATCACAGTTGTTAAAAAACAGAAACCAGGCGATTCGGGGCCAGACGTAAGGTCCTGCTTTCAGGTGGTAACCTTCAAAAACAAGGAATTAATTTGTCGTTGCTGAGGCTGCAGAAGACACCTGGCAAACTAGATGTGCAGTTAAAATATGTCCTGCCAGCACTTTTGAATAAATCCAATCCCCTAAAACAGCCCTCAGTGGCCTGTCTGCTGCTGCTGCTGGTATTAGGCACACTTTCAGCCTCTTCTCTGTGTATTACAACTCTGAGGAGAGAGCAGATCAAAGATGGAGGAGGTGAAGTCTGTAAGACAAGCACTGTTTTCCCTGCAGGTAACAAAAATGGATCAGAGAAGCATTACAATGCATTCCCTTTTGAACAACCAACCACGGTTTTACCACAGATAAAAGAGCTGCTGTGAATATGTGAATGTTGAAATCACATGATCCCTCAATTGTTTAAAACACTGGCACAACTTGGCAGTGTTACTGACCGAACACGAGTTGCAGAGAGGAGGCATGATATGAGAAACAGATCTTGTTTTCCAAAGGCATCATCAGCCTTGCAACAATTTTTTGTTCACTGGTAATAGAATGTGGATAAGTCAGGGAATAAAATGTTTGTGATGAGAGGTAATGGGCAGTGGATAAAACTGCAACTATTTTCTGCCTATTATTTTAATATAGAAGAAAAAGTGAAAGTAACAAAGGTAAAGTATTGTGATTTATATTCTGTGCAAGCTACAGTCTTAAGGACTACACCAGATACACAACAGCAAGTCACCAAAAGATGGTGTTTGACCTGAGGGAAGTGATTGGCCATGAGCCAGCGACCATTAAAAACCAGACACTCACTCAGGTGTCCTCGTAAAAATACTGAGGTGTCCACATAGACGACCTTCTTCGCTGGAAAAAAAAAAAAGAACGAAAACACATTGATAACCTGAGCAAAAGACTGCAGCAGAGACTTGTAAGCAGCCAGATCATACAGCACTGAGCCCAAGACAAATTTCCTCTCTGGGACAATAAAGTTTATTTTACTTTGCTTTAAGATGCCGTTGATAAAACAGCCTTTGTTCTGTTGTGGCCTGAGGGAGATCCTGATCTGTCCACGGTGGGTACAGTCAGCTGAATACTGCATTCTCACACAATGATGGTGGCTTTTAGGCTGGTCAGCTCGCTTGCTCTTCCTCTTATTAAACCACTGATTTTCAATAAGCATCTCTGTGTATTTGCAATAGTATGACATTTGTAAGTTTGCAAACCACCATGCACTCAAGTGGCTCTGTTCAACACAGTTTGTCTGGGTGGTCAACCCATGCTTATGCCATCTGATGTAAGACTAGATGGAAATAATGCATACTGATGTAATGATATATAACAACTACTTTGTGTTTTGGAGTGTTTGTGTGTGCGTCTTACCAGTCTGGCAGGGTTGCTGTAGTCGATCTTGAGACTGGCCATGGCTTTAACAATGGCCATAATGGACTGGATGGTATTACTGTAAACCACTGCTCGGTACTGCTTACACTCGTCTTCTGAGTAGCCATCTTCATGGATGATCCTGAGAATATCAAGAAGCATGCAACATTTATTAATGTGTATACATTAAACCTGCAAACAGATTTTCTTTGGCCACTTGGGGGTTAAATGCTCCACTATCAACACTTCTTCAAACATCAATCATTAAGCTGAACATAAATTCATGTTGTACTGCTGTAAACTGATACACAAACAGTAATAACTCAACCGGTATGTTTATGAGTGACACAGTTGAGTGTTGAAGCTGAAAGGCTGCTTTTTTTTTTTTTTTTTATTTGTCTGCAATGCCTAAGTCGTCTATCAAGCAGCATATACCGTGTACTGTGCATCGCATTTATCATGCCAGCATGCTGTGTAGGATGATGCAGTGGGGTTAACACACACTGGAACTGCCTCAACTCTGCAGCATCCATTTGATGCAGTATCCCAAGTTTACCTCTTGCAATATTATCACTCTGGACCTGAGAGTGAGAGAACTAAGTGTGCATGTACAAGAGTGCATCCTGTCATGAGATGCAATCATCCAGTCTTCATTAGGAAAATATAGAGAGTAAACTGAGAGGACCTCACTTTAATTGTTAAGTACAACTGCCGGTTGCTTTTAAACAGTGTGTTGTTGCAAATGATAATGAACAGCAGTGATTCAGCAAATACATGGTTGCCAAAATTTTTAAGATGTTTTAAAAAATGCAGTTATGTTTTCCTGACTTTCCCTGGTGCAATGTTGTGTTTACACAGGATGCGTCGATGTGTAATGTTACATAATAGGCCAGTGTTGTGAGTGTTTCAGTCTTGCAGGCTGATTTATCTGTACGCCTGTACGTGTTAATAACCTGCCTTCAAAAAGCCACAGACTGTTCCTGCTCCAAGCTCATAAAAAATGGATTCAATGCCTGGCTAGCCCAGAGGAATGTGAATAATTAAGCCATTTAGGGTCCTGTGTATGTGTGTGTGCATGTGTGTGTGTCTGTGTGTGTTCAGATTGATACACAGGCATTACAACATCCTCTGTATTCAGAAAGTCCTCACACTATTCTTGTGCTAGGAGCAGTAAAAAACAATAACAAACAGAAGAGGCCGTGACGTCCCCTCGAAACCAAATAGAAGGAAGACAAATTTATCTTTTCTAACAATGACATGGTTACTATTGTAAACTACTGAGCTAAAACTTCTGATTGTATCTGCCTTGTGGTCAGTGCCTGAGTGTCTGAGTCAAACAGGGAAGACAATATCAGAAAAGTGTGGAGAAATTATGTATTAGGCAGAGTGTCACTTACAAACAGGCCCTGAACAATAGCTCAAGGATAGCTGTGAAGACACGGATAGACTCAAGACAGCCCAGTCCCCAATGGCCACTGTCATAACAACCAAGGTCATAAAGTATCATGAACCAAGCCTCTGGTCGAAGGAGTGAGCAGTCATAACACAGGGGCCCTTCAGCCCCTTGGGAAAGTATTGCATGAAAATGTACAATGTGACTTAGGTGAATGTGATTTATTGTTCAGGATTTAGTACCAAACAGAATCTTTACACATGTATGGATAGGTGCTGTGGTCCCATGAAGATTATCCTTATTTGGACATGTAGCAGTTGTACGAGTTTTGTGTGGGTTTAAATAGGCCCTGCAAGGAAGATGACCTTTAGAGCTGGGCAGCATTACACAGCGATAACTTGTACTGCTAATCTCTATTCTCTTCGGCTGAGCGTTGATAAATGCTTCTGATTAAGAGACATGCACACAAAAAAAAACTGCAGAACAACAACAACAATGCGACAAATATATTATTTTGTCTTAAACAGATATCATTGCAATTTATTATTTAAAAAATATATTTGAAACATATTGTGATTTGTATTTTCTACTATGTAAGCTAGATTTGGTCAAGTTCAGCTAGTTTATAGTATACAACTGCTCACCCAACACCCTAACAGAGTTTCAGAGAGGTGGAAAGTCCATCCTTATGTTGAACAGAAAAGTCAAAGTATTAAAAATAATGTGAGATGTGCTTTTGTAACTTACTTCATCTGCTTTACAATGGTGCTCTTCCCAGACTCCCCGGCACCTGTTGGAACATTAAAAGATTAGAAGTCACATAATAAACTTCACATGCATGTTGCTGTTGTCTTTGCATCCGTCTTTGTGAAGGGAATAAAGCTGAACATTAGTTTCTTCTCTGAAATCATGAGTGACCCAGAGATGACCTGAGACTAACATCGCATTTTGTCCTCTGGGGCATCTGGTTTATTTATCTTTCCATTTTTTGAGGACATGATTACAGATACGCACAAAGAATTCCCCTATTCAGTTCAATGTTTATTTTCCAATCTGGTAGAAGAAGGGTGCAGGGAAGAGCAATGCTTTCATGGCTATTGATTATTTAGTACTTAAAGCAACGTTTTTCCCATCTCATGGTAAGTACATAATGAAAGAAGATCATTTAAATGTGGCTTTGAATGTTTTAATCTATAGAATATAAATGATTCAATATAAATTTCAAAGCATACCATGGATTTAGATTGATTTCTCACTCTCTAGGCAGCCATTGGCTTCCATTCACTTCAGCACCCTCTGCAAAGGTGGGAAATCAATCACTGTGAACTATTCACAACCTATCATTTTCCCAAACTTATCATCTCATTGCAATGTTGCTGTAAGCTACAGTGGGACCAACTCCATTCAGATGTGGAAACACAAACACGGCTAGAAAAGTCCCTGCTCACAACAGCACTGCAGTACTGCAGCACAATAAGATGTTGAGAAAAAGTAAACTAAAAATAAAACATTTAATGTGACTCATTACCAAGTTTCTATTCTCTATTCTCTGACATTTTTGGGTTCCTTGTGGAGTTTTTTTGTCCACTACTTGCACAATGGAGCAATGTTTCTGTGAGTGAATCCCTGTATTGTTTGTACAGTTTGTGCACAAGGATGCATGACCCTGCCACCAGCTTTTATGCTATTCCACTGACCCACAGTGAGCAACGTTAACGCTGCAAGAAAAAGGCAAGGAAGACTTGCGAAGGTACCAAACATGGTTGTAAACAATGCAGGATTTCAATTTGTTTTAAGAAAGAGCTTTGTAAATTTTTTATGAGGAAGCAAATGCATTCAACGCGTTTGTTTGACCTCAAGAGGACACACAGTGTGTTTTGGTCTGAATGTAAACACAGCTTTGTGTACAAGTCAAGACAAATCTGCAGTCAACTGCAATCAACAGAAGCCTGACACGAACACTGAATTTAGGAACGTCTAGAAATGTATACAATCAGAAAAATGTGTGGGAAATAATTTATAATATCTACAATCAGTGAGCTGAAACCACCAGTATCATATATTAAGTGTAGATGAGAGTAACACATAAGACCTAAAGGGCAAGAAAAGGCCAAGTTCTGTGGATTAAAAAAAGAAAAATTAAAGATCCATTAAGGATTTAAAATTAAGAGCATTATGGCTGAGATGGCCAAGCAAAAAAAATTAAAAAAAAGAAGAAATTATGTGCCATATAGCAGCAAAGTTGTCATGCACACAGTTCACACGTCAGCACAAAAGTGTTTTCTGGTTTCTTGGCGAATGAACCTATTGTTGTGAATGACACAGCGGGCTGTGCTTCAAAACCATGGTTATCTGGTCTAAATGAAAAAAGCCGGAGTCTTCGGCACGTCCACTGTGTTGTCAGGACCATGCCACCATGAACTGTCCCATCACGCCACCTGACCCAGCCCTGCCAAATAACATTAGCCTTGCCGGAGCTGACGGAGCAAGTGGGACCAGCAGTGCCACAACCCCCACCCCCAACCCCTCACCCACTTCCTCCTCATGCTGTCAACATTCATCATATTCACACACATCCAGCACTTTTCTGAGCGAGAGGAAGGAACCCAGGGCAAAGGGAGGGGTGTAAAAGCAAGGTCTGGGGCTACGTTCTCCATCATAAGATCTGTCGCTCATGTCTCACTGCTCGACAGGCACAAAGGCAGAGAGGAAGCTGGATGGCTCTTCAGGTGTTTCGAGACTTTGTTAGAAAAAATATAACAATAACAATCCAGTATATGTATTTTTTATTTAACACAATTATCAGAATATTATATGGTTATTTTTTAGTGTTGCTAAAATTTTCAGGTTCACTCCAGGCCATTCTCTTTGATCGTTTTTTTTGTTCATAACTTACACCCAAATGAATCCTGAAGCAGAAACTTTTTAATCTTACTTAAGGCTGATCAAGATTAAATTATGTAACTAGGCTGCTGTTTCTATTCTTTCACCAACCTGTCTCTACGAAAACAATGTTTTCAGACAGGGCGTGCTAAATCTCTTCTTTCAAACTGCTATCCACTTCCATCTGGCACATCAAAGTTTTCCCTCAGACAGATAAACATGAACAAAATAATAGACAACATCAGACTTATAGACACATGTATAAAAATGTCCCGTTTAATAAAAGGCAGGTGGTGGAAAGTGGAATATCAGCCTCTCTGCGGACACATACATGCATGAAGGTCACCTTCCTCACTCCAGAATAAAAGCCATCCATTAATATTGCAGCCTGAAGGGAGGCGAACACTTGTGAACAGCAGCGAAAAAGAAGAGAGCATCCTCATTCTTCATGCTCAAGGTGTTTTAGGAGAAACGGGCAGTGTTGTTGTGCCGCTTCCGGGGGAAAACTTTTGAACATTACAGTATCAGGACATCTTATCGCAGCAGACTAAACAGTGCAATATAAACATCATTGTTTTGAATTCATCTGGAGGCTGAACTGATCACGAAACACAATAAACAACGTGAGTTATCTTACTGTGTTATAATAAAAAAAAAAAAAACGAAAATAGAGAGAGCTGAGCTGACTGGATTTTTCACACAAAACGTGATATTAATATTTATCAAGATCGATATCACTCTCATATAAGAGTACAGGTAAAGTTGTTGTTAAATTAAAGATATAGATACTCTGTGTACTGAGGTAATGTTCATATCAGACATCAAAATGACAGACATCTCGGTGACTTTGAATGTGGCATGTTTTTTGGTACTAGTCTTCCCATGGGTCTGTCAGTTTAATCAGGATGATCCTCTTCGCCCACTCTGACTATATACTGTATGACTTTGTCAGGCCTCAGGGTTGTTTGGATGACAACAGGTCCACCTTCATCTCCCAGGCTCTTCTTGGTCTTCTCTTCTTTGATGAGCTGTATGTATGGGGCTGGTCTCATGTGGGTCTGACACTTTCTCCGTCTCTCTGAGGACCTTGTCATGACGCCCGCATCTCACCTGGCTAAGTGCAGTCTTGCACCCCGCCAGTATGTGCAGGCTTGATGTTGGAAGTGTCACTCTTGTACACTGATGGCAGCAGGAAGGAGATGCGGAAGGGATCCAGTCTCCAAAGGCCAAACTTTGTCTAGGTCCTTTATAGTCCAAGTTCCACAGCCCGTAACTTTCACCCTTCCTCCACCAGGCGTTGGCCCTCGGCTTGGATCTGCTTTGGGTCCGCTTTCCCCTATTGCTGGAAGTGGGTTGTTCCAAATCCTTGCCTTTCCCAGGCATGGGTTCCTGATGATGCCCTTCAACTTCAGCATGCTTTCTGCCAGTGCCACTGATGTGTCAGCTGCCCACTTGCATCCTGGCCTTGTGGGGACGCCTGCACCTCTGGACTCATTGCCTGAGTCTCTGTATCTCTGTACATCATCTCAACCCTGCACTTTGCCACCTTGAACTATTTGATAGCTGTGACTGCCCAGACTTAAAGTGCAGCCCTACTGATGTGAAGCTTGGTAGAATTCTGAGTCACCTGTTAAGGTATTTGTCCACTGATGTCATAGGTTATAATGTTTTGTGTCATTATAGCAATGTTATAATGGAAAATATGTACCTGTAAGATGAATCTGCCCATAGCTGAGCCATGAACTCAAGAGGATTTTAGCCGTATGACACAGAGATTCTACAGACTACACACAACTGTTAATACCAAGCTGACTGACAATCATAAAATGATGCACCTCTGTGTTGAGAGCAATAGTGTTGTAGTTGGTAAAGAGTGTTGCTAATCAAATTATACGCAGAACATTAATTTATCCCGACGGGCCGCCACCAAACTGTCACATCGTTAATTCAAGTACAGATGTTGACAGTCAAAACGATCAATTATCAAAAAGTCTCTACACAGGACTACAACAGACTCATGTGGAGCGCTGATATTTTTCACACGAGTATATCAGAGAACAGTCCACTCAGCAGAGAACAAACAATATTGCTAAAAACATTTAATTTTCCTATTATAGATAAATCTGCAGTATATTCAAACTGAGCAGATGTATCCATCGTACATGAAGCCCTGTGCTTCTAATGAGTTGGAGCAGTAATGAGGACTGATCAGAATTACAAAGACCCTTCTGTGTTCTGTGCTGGCAGAGCAGACAAGCTCTTTCTTTTTAGTGCCATTACAAGAGAAGCAGAATCACTTTCTGGCAACGGGAAGATGATGCCACCCCCTCTTTCTCCTTCTTCAACCCCAACTATTCATAGCTGGTCCCCAGTTGGTTTTCAGAGAGCACCAGAGCACACAACAAAGATAACGACATGATTCGTAGCATGAGGATCACAAGTGGCCGGGCTACAGAAAACAGAACCGTTTCTCTCAACACATCCAATAAACTCACAGGCGCACTCACACTGATGACAGCTTGGCCGCAGTCTCAGTCATCCACTGCTGATGACACAAAGTATACATTCATGGCCTGACGTGATACTCTGATCTTGGCAGACGCACAAGCATCCATACATAATCTGACAGAGGATAAAGTCAGTCACCTGTCAACTAGCCCCACACCCTCATCTACACCTGAGCTATACTCAGGGGCAGTGAATTGGTTGGTGGTTTCTTGAATATGAGCATTTTCTGCTTTTTGCGGATAAATCGAATATTGGGTTTGGTTGACCAAAATAAGCTATTTGAAGATGTAGCCTTGGGATCTGGCAATTTGTGATGGATATTTTATTATCATAATTTTTTTTATAAATTAACTTTCAAATCCATATTCTGTTTAAAAAAAAAAAAGTGAGGCATAAAAATGCAAAATGTTTAATAACTGCAATGATGCTTCTCACTTTGTTGGCCACTGCCTTCAATATAATTGGCAGTGCTTATGAGTGGGAATCTGGTGCGAGATCATGTGTCTGTCACTGCAATAGTGATTTCAAAACATTGTTTACATCCCTGTGAAGGAGTGTCAGGTCTGTGGGGTAAAGAGTGAGCCTCTGTACACATGACGCAGCCCCCCAGTGAAGAAGGCCAAAAAAAACAAAAAACAAAAAAAACAGAAATAGTAAAAACCCATAATGTATCAGTGACACTTGGTTTCCTGTGCACTGTATTTGATTCATGTGCTTTAATTATGAGCTGGAGGCCAAGATAAGTCACATTATCACATATTAAACCTTGCTGAGAATATTCCATACATCAGGGAGAAGCCAAATTGCTCTGGTGTAGCTCACAGGGCATCGATTCCCTTTGGAAAAGCTGACACAGTAGCTTACCACTTTAACCCCGTTTGGTGTGAAGATACTGAGGCGAGGTTTGAGAAGAGAAAGAACTGTAATTAATGGGCAGTTAGAGAAGAGGACAGATAGGAGGCGTTGGGAGTAGAGGTGGACAACATGGACAAAAGTGACAAATGAGCAAGGGATGGAGGAGGAGGACGATGCAGAGAGACTGCGAATGTGTGAGAGGGCTGAGCATTGGTTAAGAGAAAACATAGTGAGATGAGGGCTAACATGAGTGCCTGATAAATTCATAAATTTCATAACAGCTTATCAGCCAGTTATAGTTGCAGATAAATACAGAGTTCGGCAACGACAAGCAAAATGAAAAGCTCCGTCGGGAATGGAGGCTTAATGTTCAGTGTTGGAGTGAGTACCACTCAAGTGCGAGCTGCAGAGCATTCAGTGAACATCAGCAGCCAATCACTTGTTTTGTGCTCTCTGCATCACTTCACTTGCCAGCAGATTAGTGGCTTGCTAAACTATATGCAACGGCAAAAATGAGTAAGTCACAAGACAGCAGACCGTCTTGTAGAGAACTCTAAAACTCCCACTTCAGTGGAGACAAACCTCCCCACGAAATGACCCACTTAATATAATTACTTCCCCAGTACCTTCACTAATTATGACACTAAAACCAAAATTAGTGTATCACTTTTATAGGCTGTTAATTTACAACGTTGGGTTACTTATTTTTGGCTTTTGATCCTGAAATTTACCTCTTAGTAAAAATTTACCAACACAGAGATGAAAGGAAATATAGTATAAACTGGACATAAAGAAAAACAGAAGGATTGGTTATGAATGGTAAGGAGTAGGGTGATTATAAAGGTGTTCTTATCTACAGCAGTTAGCAGTAAATTCTTTGTCTAGAATTCAATACAGGAATTATTCTACAGAGAGGTAATTATGACAAGCTCTCATTGCCTATTTAAATGAATACTTGTTGTATAATTAGTTCACATTTGTTAGTTTAGCACACAAGATGACCACAGGTGCTTTTGCGCAATTACGGCATCACTGTCTGATGAAGTTTTTCATGCCTGTATGTGCACACACAAATGCATAGGGATACAGCACACAGGAAAAAAAACAAAGACACAGGACATTCCACAACAGAAGTGAGAGTGCAGGATCAGCAGCAACATTACCTCAAATTCCCTTTGGCAGTGTGGTGGAAACTAGAGATTTAACACTGAGCCTACAAATACAGCAGCAGCACTGTGAGGCTGTACTCACTAGGGGCAGCGGTGCTTTGAACTAGATGCTAATGTTAGCATGCTAACAATGGCTAGAATGACAATACTGGATTAACCATCTTAGTTTAGCATTAGCTATACGCTACTTAGCAATAAACACACTAAGGATTACGGGGGTATCATTAGCTCTGCAGATGCAGTCAAATAAAACATCTGACCCAATTAATGTGCTGAAAAAGAGGAAAAGTCAGGGGATAAAGTGATTCCAGGTCATCTTGAGGGGGGCATGAATGTCTGGACCAATGGCAATTCACTTAAAAGCACAAATGCTCTCGTGGTGGCATTAGAGGAAAATTCAGAGAAACACTAATGTACTGGGGATTATACAGAGTTTGTTTGTGTAAGATTTCATGGCAATCCATCTCATCTGGGTGGCGAGATATTTCAGTCAAGCATCCAACAGACCGACACGGCTGTCCCTAGAGTCATAAGAACTACTGAATATTACAGTAACAACTATTTTGTTCATCCATAACTTGATTAAAAGAAAAATCATTTATTATCAAGAGGAAATATCAAACAACTTCTCAAATACGAAAGCTTGCTTGTTTTTCCCTCGGTTTAATAGATTGTACATTTATTACCTTTGGGTTGCCTTTTAAACATGGAAGTATCACTTTTGTGCTCTAGTAACTTGTGCATCTGTCACATTCTTTCTGAGCCATGAAAGTATAAATTATTAAATGATTTGATTATTTATTGAACAAAAATGAAATGAATTATGCTTCCTTCAACCACTTTATTGTTTATGCAAGTAGAGATAAAAATATCTTTAAAGCTTGTAATATCTTTTTCACTATCTGCCCACACATTCTACTGTATGTAACCCACAATGGATATAAATAACTTCAAAATGTAAATGCAAAACATTTGATACATACATTGCTTTTGCTTTTGAATTTTATAGATTCATTTAAATCCAACACAAACCCATTCCCTACATGGACAGTAGAGGCTGGTCTTACAAAGTCATCCCTATGTGCTTCCCTACAACAGCTGGGTGATGACACCCAGGTAAAAAGAGTCGTGGACAAAGAGACAAGCTTCTGTCAGGGCTCCAAGATGTGTGAAAGTGACAGTTTTCATTTTGCATTCAGTAGAGACAAGAGTGTCCACTTATATTTCACAAGCCCTCGAGGGGAACTATCCAGGAAAGGCCAATTAAAAAAAGGCAGCTGTCTCAGAAAAATGAAACCCATCCTGGCACATTTGACTTACTGGGAGAAGTAAGAGAGGCTCTGCTCTGGCTGCAGGCAAAACACACTCAGCACTATCTGTGGACCTAAACTCTTGCTTGCAAGCGGCATCATTTTGACTCCGAAGACAAAAATACGACTACAGCCATGCTAGAGGCAGCATGCAAACAAGCTCACAGCGACACCGCTTACATGTTAAACAGGTGTAATGTTTGCCATGTTAACCATCTTAGTTTTGCGTGGTAGCATGCCAACGTTTGCTCAGGCTGATAGGAATATCATTAGATATGCAAACATTTAATCATAAACCAAAGTCTTGGACAAACAGAAATTTCGACCTGACCGTAGCACGAGATGAAAAGTCAGGGGATCGCCAGAGTTATTGCAAGTCATCCTGAGGAGAACTTAAATGTGTGTATTAAATTTTATGGAAATCCATCCAAAAGTTGTTGAAAGATTTAATTCAGAGCCACTATGTCTCCCTCCTGGTGGTGCAAGGTGAAAGCTGAGGGGATCAATGTCCTGAGGATTTATCTGCAATCATTAATGTCGACAAAATTCTGTGCCAATCTGTCAAGTTGATATCAGAGAGCTGTTTCACTAGATAAAACTTTGACTTTCTGGTGGTGGTAGATAAAAAGTCAGCAGGTCATGCAGCTCATTAGGATTGATATCGGATGTCTGTACCAAATTATATTTCAATTCATCTGTTGAAATATTTCACACACAAAAAAAAAAGAGGAAAAGGTCAGGGTCAGGCAGATTTATCCTCTGGAGACAATGAATGTTTGTATTGGATGGCAAGCCATCCAATAGTTGTTGTGGCATCTCCATCTGGATCAGAGTAGCTGAATCATACTAGCAACGGTAAAAAATCTGCAGAAACTTACAGCTGCTGAAGTGAGGAAACAACTCAGCAGATGATCTTTGAAATGACAAACACACACATTCATTTTCTAGAAATAAGCAACATCAAAAATCCATTCTGCTATTTCAACACCATATTACGGCATCCTTGGGAGGCCTACAATCACAAACACTGTGTTTCACATTTCTGTGTCGCACAGCCCGTGCACTGCTGCGGCATTTTCTTCTGTAGAGACACGTTACCCATCTCAGCATATGGTAGCGTCATAGGCAATCTATTGTCTAAGTGACTGCCATGGGAGAATGAATCACTGGCCTGGCTGTGACACGACTCCTCCTTCACTCTCATCCTGGCCCGCTGTCCCCACCCGTTGGTGTCACGACTGCTCACATCCAACTAGCTTTTACAGCCATTTAAAGGTTAACCTCCTCTGGGCGTTGATGACACTGAGCAGAATACACAACAATGGTGCCGTTGCTATTTAAAGCCGCATGTCGCAGTGTACAGGGGGAGCTGACTGACACAAGCAGATGTGACGTTATTCTATGATTAAATATGTTTGTAATTACAGTTTTATTCCGGACCTATAATGGAAAATCTAGACATATGGAGACCTGCTGTAGCTGAAATGTGAGTGTATGTGGGGTGGGTTTCAATAGCATTTTTTCAAATTCAGTATCGAATCTTATTGCTCATTAACAAATCTGTTATAAATGATTTAATGTTTAAGAACTAAAATCTTTCTACATAAATGACTTGCTCTCTAGTTACCTAAATGACCGTAGTCTTTTTTACGTTGCTCTTGTCAATAAAAAAATTAGACAAAAAATGTAACATTCGATAAGGAATGCTTTAGATTCAAATCACAGTATTTGAAAAACCAAACCCAAAATGGAACAGGCCACTGTAACCCGATGTGAAGTAAGTGCTCACATTCTCTAAAAAGGTGATACAGTAGGTCACAGTTAATATCTGCAGAGATTCAGTACATGACCAATTAGCCCTCAGCTCAATCATAGACAAATGGTCATAACCTAGTATATGGTTGGACTGTTGCATTTTGCCTAGTTTCGGTTGATTTCAGCCCATCTGTTTGCTTCTCTCCTACTCTCTGTACGATGTGAAAGGTGCCGCTCATTGTGATGAGTTATCGCCCAACTCTTAAGTTCACCTCAGTTCTACAAAGCTATAAAACTTAACAGTTTTGATTCATTCTCATCACTATAACCAGTGATTGTTTTCAGTGAACAAGCTCCCAGAATCCCCCTGGTCAGCACCAACATGACGGCGAGTAACTGGTGAACAAAGTGGAGCATTTAGCAGCTAAAGTCACTGATAGTTCCCTCAGCGGTTGGTGGAGACCAAAACAGAGCTAAAAAGAAAAGTGAATATTGGAAACCTTCATCAGGTGGCCAGGAACACAACTCCAAGTGAATGTTGCTCTGGACCGGCTGGATGTGTAAATGTTTGCTAACATGTTTGCCACAAAAAACTTTGTAAGGTGAAAATATGCCCATGTTGTTTTACAGCTTCCTCCAGCTATTATTTCAGTAACAATTATAAGATAGAACACACACACAGTTGTCCAGGCTCAGGCTCTGTGCATGCTTTTCCTTGCCAATGGAGGTGGATAAGGGTTATGTGTATATGTGTGAGAGAGCTAGACTCAGTTCAAGACCCTCATTTATAAGTGGAGCTGTTTTTTACACCACACTTGGTTCTAGTACATTGCCCTCTATCAGCAGGCTATTATTAACAGCCTCCTTTTTTTCATCCAGCCTGAAATCAAGCCTTTATCTGCCTTTTATTGTGGCGTGCCATCAGGCAGCAAGCAGTGCTTGACCAGTTAAAGCTACAAATAGACATCAAATGGAACAATGCTGAAGTGGAGGCGATATCTCTCCTTACATCTCAGAACAGCGTTTGGTCCCATATAGGATCTGATATTACCTGTTTGCATCCATCATGTAATTTACTGCCCACTTGTGGTGGCAGCAGCTGGAGGACAGCTAAATTGACAAACAGCCATTGCATCTGATATTTCTTTCATTTTCATGGTGGTGACTATGTCGCGTGGCTTGGGCCTGTCAAGCAGAGAGGAGAGCACCATCTTTTGGCCGTTTGCGAATGCGCATTGCGGATTAATCCTAGGATCTTTTGACGGCTGACTTGCTATAGCTAGCTACAAACAAGTGGGCAATGTGCATGTCTTAAACTGCCCTCAGCGTGCAAAAAAAATACTTTAGGTAGCCGTAGCAAGTAAACAGGGAAATTAAACTGCGATTTATCATCTTAAACCGGTATAACTAATAACTAATAACCTGGGTCAACATGTGACGACGAGGAGTTAAGGTGTATTGTGGAGCAGCTTTTAATAACTCCTTTTGCAAGGAAAGCTTTCACAGACATATTTATTCAATTTACATATTTGTAGTTAACCATATAATATAACACCCAAACCTTTTGTTTCTGTTCTGCAGGATCTGCAGTAAGTGTGAGAAGCTTGAGACTGCATAATGAGGCAGGAAAATACAGGATTCTGCATTGTCACTGGAGTGTGTCACTGTCAGTTAATGGCTCTCTTGTAAATTACTATGGAAGTGATATGTTTAGATATTCTTCTTCTATACTGCAAATTTGATATGTTCAGTGTCAGTTCTTCGGCTCTGTTTGCCTGTCTGTAAAAGTCACCACGTGCCGCTGACCTGCAGACAGCAGAAGTCTCTGAATTATTTCATGCAGCCTCTCCACCACTTTGCCGGGGGAACATAGAACAAAGACCCAGATTAGCTTACTGTATCTCTGCATTCAGGTTCTAGTGGGTGCTCGCCTACAAACTAGCCCCAGTAGCACAGGTGTTTCAGCCAGCCAGTCAGCCAGGCAGCCAGCCCCCACCCACCACCATCACCACCTCAGCCCATTTCACATGCAGAGTGGAGAGCGATGGAGGAATTTTACATGGCTGGATACAGTACGGTATGTTATCGCCTGGAGTGGAAAAGTAGGTCATCAGCCTTGCAGGGAGCAGTGGAGCTTCACTGCTTCACTCTGCAGAGTAGGATGCTTACTGCACTCTGACTGTACAGCCAGTGTTAACAGTGTTTAATCCCTTGTTATGTGTGTACACAAGCAGCATCAACACATTTATGTGACCTGGATTTTTAATATCAATTCTGCAATTCTGCATTTGCTCTTGAACATCATAAAACTATGACAGTAAAAAAAAAAAAAGAAATCAATGAAACACATCAAGCAGAACATTATGAAGTGAAGTGAAGATGCAAAGGAAGTGACAGCAGTTATACATATACATACATAGATGGTGTTTGCTTACAGCTGAGTATTTGGTGCCTTAATCATAAGATCCACCTCTGCAGCTGCAGCTTGTACCAATGAAAGCAAAGCAGATGAAAAATAAACAGGTGCAGCTTGTCAAGACTCATGTCAAAAACAGTCTGGGGAAAAAAAGGATCAGGGAGAAACAACAAAAAGACAACAGGAAACTCATCCTGATGCACACAAATCAAAGACTGAGACCGCACCAGACAAACATAAGAGTGGCTGTGACACGACATGCAGATACTGAATGTATGCAACACGATCAATCACTGCTGCCTGAGGAAGAGCACTGAACACATAAAAAGGAGTATAGCGGAGACACACTTCATTAGCGTCTCCTAATAACAGAAGCAAGCGCTTCTTTACTTTTAATCCTTTTAGACCTCAGTGCATCCTTCAGCACCGTTGATCATCTCGTTTTAAATGAACAACAACCTCCAACAAGTGGGTAGTTGTCATCACCACTGCTATTGACTGGTACATACCTTTCCAATACAACCTTGTCAGTCACCACTGGCAACCCATCCTCATCCTCCTCCTTCTCCTCCTCCTCCTCCTCCTCCTCCTCCTCATCCTCCTCCTCAGCAAACACCACACGTGCTATGCCACAAGGCGCCATTGTTTGTCTAATCCATTTCTTTCTAAATGCTTCCCGATGGCGGTGTAACACACTAGCGAAATGCATCATTTCATTGCTATGCCAGTGACTCCCAACTGTGTCTCCTAAAAGCCAATGAGCCATTCATTCTTGACATTTTAAGAAAGTGACTTCATGATGTCAAGTGCTCGATCTCTGAAAATGTATAACATCCCAGAGATAAGGAGTCTGAATTAATACTTTGCCATTTCCAACAAATGTCTATCTGCCAACATTAGATCATTTGTGGGGAGTTTTTCATAGAGATCTGACTTTTTAGGATGAGTTATGAATGTGGAACTGCCCTGCTTCTTATATTTGGTAACATATCAAAAATGACTTCTTTTTTTTTCTCACCCATCTTTGGAACATTAATTCCTTTATATTTCAGTGCTACTAGTGCTGCACAAAAAGACCTAATGACTCAAATTTGATCTCTGCTGCACTGGCTGAAATGGAAAATTGCTAGCACTTTGGGCTCCATGTTTGTATGTAAGGTGCTATATAGATAAAGCTGAGATGAGTACTAAGACTGTATTATATTTTGAGCTAAGGAAAGTGTGGCCCCTGGCTAAATAACTGACATATCTATTCTCCAGCACTTACGGCAGTTCCAGGGTTATATGGGATAAGAATGTTGAAAGTCTACAGCAGAAATTGAACCAGGGATATTGCACTAAATGGCCTGTGTCTTTATTAATGGGCCCACGTGTTCTAGAGGAACACTAAAGGAAAGAAAGTGCACTACAAAAAAAAACCCAAAAACTAAAGTAAACTAAAAAGCAACTCACTGCAACTAAAAGCTCAAAGCTCAAAACTGTTTGAGCTTTCAACTTCTTACGGGTAACATGTAATCAAATGCTTGCACATGCTACAGTGACTCCCCTTAGGGTCCTCTTTCTTCCTATCTGCCAGTCCAGTAAGACCTTGTTTGGGCCCTCAGCTCCTGAGGAAAATATCTGGCTCATTAAATGTTTGGCTCATTTCCACGTTTTTCAAAGTTTGTATGGACAGGTAGAAATATAAAAATGTTTTTCATTTTTTCATTTAAAAAACTTCTGCAATGTCAAATGTAGTCTACACTGCAGCTTTATAGAAGAAAATACCATCTAAAACTTGAAAAAAAAACTGACTTAAATCTATGTGACACATTTCGTTGGTAAGCAAAAAATGAGATTTATTACATTTCATTTGCTGTGGCAATAAGTGTGTGCCATTAGTCAATTTTGAAATCCATCAAGTTTCCTTCAAACACCTTAACAACAGTCAGTTCCCTTGTGAGGATCCACACATATCAAACCTCTAATCCCTGAGGTATGACACTGCAGATGCTGGAGAGGAAAAAAATAAGTGAGCGACGAAGATAATTTGATATGGAAATAGCTGGAGGGGAGGGGAGAGATTTCTACTTGAATAGCTGTCTGACAGTGGTCTCGTCATAAGCTCAATCCTTGGCTCAGACACACTGACAGACAGCAAAATGTTAGGCTCATATTACCTTCAAGAGAAGCTTATTCTTATTTACTCTCAGTAATGTAACACAGTTCAGGTCAAATTGGCATCAAACCATCTCAAAATAACAAATTTTTTTGAAACATGCATTACAAATCATTTGTTTTCTTGTTGAGTTGTTTTTCAACAACAGGTTTTTACTTAAAAACTATATAACTCACACATCTTTTTTTATTGCTTTAAAATTAAAAAGACTGGGGAATTTATAGATAGGCTTAAATTAATAAAACAACATTAAATTAATTAGCTAATTTGGCAAATGCATATATTACCAAATTCAGAATGTACTGAGTTGAATATATTATTATAAAGTGGACTTTCCTGTCTTTTCCCATGTACTTCATGACATTTGTTCCATAAGTGCAGACAGAGACACTAACAACCACAGGAGCAGACAATGCTGAGAGTATAGCAATAATTCAGGGTGTCTGAACACTTTAAGACCTAGATAAAGAGAATTTAAAACCCTTTTCATTCAGGAATGTAGAACAAGAGTGGGTCGATATAATTTCAAATGGATCTATGTAAACATAATCTCAAAATTTAAGACCTGTTGTAATTAAAAATAGAATTATTGACCATGCAATTGAAGACTTCTCGGGAAGGTTTTACTGATTATCTGATGGCTACAATCAAAGAGAGGAAGAGAGGCTTAATTCTCAATGTGGGATAATGTCCACAGAACGTGTGTATCTTAACTATTCAATAGGATTAATGTGTTGAAAGACGATCTCCCATTTTTCCCTGCTAGATCTGCGAAAGCCAGTTGATTAAGAAGCACACAACACATCTGTCAGGAGAGCTGATTGCACACTTTGTGACAGGTAGATCTCAGGCAGAACGTACACCAATCAGCTGGATCATTTATAACAGAATCAATATGTCCTCAGCCTTGCTAGTCCATATTAATTATGCTAATCAAGTGAATGTGTATTGATCACCGATAACAACACTTGACATGTGGAAGCTCTTTAGAGAAATTGAAAAACTGATATTCCTTCCTTGTTCAGCATTAAGAAGTAAACAGACGATGGAAGAGAGAGATGTTGCTGTTGTGTTTGTAGCAAGAAGAGGGAACAACAAGTCGTTTATGCACCAGAGCTGCTGTCCGACGAAAACATTTTCCTCAATGCAAAGTCCATTTAGTAGCTGTTCTTGCGTTCATCTCGTTTTCATTCAGTTGTCACGGAATAGCAGCATCCATTTCCTATTTTTTTTCAGCCCTTTAAATGAACTAAGATATTTAATGTTTAAAAGATATCGATAGATATGTTAAGCTAGATACTCGACAACTGCTTAGACACTTGCACCACAGTCAAAGCAGACCAGAGCCAGTCTAGATTTACAGTAACTTCCAGTCCATGTATTCAGAGAGACTTTTATCAAGCACTCTGGATATATATAGCTCCATACAGCATGCAACACTACTACTATGAAATCAGAGGACAATATTCAATATTCAGGACAATATTCAAACTGAACATACTTATTACTGAGTACAAGCCAAGACACCTATCAAACACAGCTAAAACAAACGATTACATTTGTTCGGTATAATCAAAAAGATCTCCACAGTTTAAGCAACAGACACTTTCAGACATATTTCTGCCAGATTGTTTCCCTCTGCTCATGTTCAAAGCAAAATTCTCTCATTCTTTCTTATCTTTCTTGTTCTGCCAGAATCACAAGTAAATTCCCTCTTAAAAAGAGTCCATCTTGTGTGATGGTGCACAAACATAATCTGTGTGTGAAGATGCATAGTTGTGACACTGTGACATATAGTTTCATATCTTTCTAATATACTGTAAATCCATTAAGATCTGGTTGTCATCACTGATCAAAACTGTGCTAATCAAAACTATTTAATCTCTTAATAATGTCTGGCAGGTCCACTACTCTGAAAACTGGTTATTCACTGTGTAGAAACAGAAGCTGCACACAAGCTGCTCCTTTGATCCTGAGCACTGCTGGGGGAAATTTGATAAATTACAAAATAAAAAAAATAAAAAAAGGCAACAAACCTGCCTGTATAAAATACAACGGTAAAGACTAGGATGCACTTGTCTACCTTTCCCCTAATCAATCCACTGTGCCTGGAAAATGATTTCTCACATATCAAACCTTCACAGCTGGTGTTTTCCTGGCAACCACCTCCCTATGTTTCTGCATACTGGCATGTCAGCTTATACTCTATGCACTCACACACACATCAGCAAACAGATGCGACATCACGAGTGTTGGGCAGTTGCTGCAGTGTTTGAGACACTCTATAAAACCACCCAGCATTCTGCTGGCACACCACAGAGTTGGGCATTAGTTTTTTCATGCACAGGCTACTTCTTTTGTTTTTGCAGTTTTGGTTAGACAGGTAAATTATCTTTAAAAGAATCGGTTTAAAAAACAGGAATCCATTTCAAATTTAAGGATGCAACACAGGTGAGAATAGGAGTGCAGTAAAATAATGAAAACTTTGAGAGTACGTGCAGCATAATTTATTGAACTCACCTTTGCGGGTTCTGCATACTTGTGTGGGGTGACAGTTCATCTGTTAACTTAAAACAACATAAGTTTTCATCACATTCCGACGGGACCATGAAGTGCTCGCTGTGTATTACAGCAGCTGTTTCACTTCAGCTGATCTGATGGCTGATATTCTGGGAGACAAATGGGATATTGTGCCGCTTCCAACTGGAAAACATGTCTAAATGTTTGGAGGTTGAACCAGGCAGAGCTGGTGGTGAAACGAGGGGTGGCCTTGCGTGTGCATGCACTGGATTAGTTGCTATGGTTGCAGCCCCACACTGCCTCACCAAAACTAAATCACAAACATCAACACATTCACATGTTTGCGTGGGCCAAGAGTAGAAAAACTACAACACTCTTAAAGCAAAGACTCATTCACTAACAGCTTTTTTTTTCAGTGCTGTATTTTTAACCTCAGTTTGTTGTGTTTTGGTGGAACAGTGAAGAGACACAGACCTAAACTGCGGAGAGCATCAATAGTATTTATCTGCTTGTTTGTTTTTGTCAGTTTCATTTGAAATAGTCATTTATCTCAGAGACAAACAAGGTTATAGGGAGACTCACAGTGGAATTTGCTCATCTGAATGTCTGGCAATGACATTACTTCTTTTTTCATTGTTATTGTCACATACACTAATACAGTACCGCTAATGACCTATTCACGTTTTAATTTGTAAGCCCACTTTCAAAGCTGACAGGCATGACTCCCGTGACTCTCCGGGTCTGAATAAAAGGTGTCCAATAAAATCAAGGATTAATAGAATATACAAAACCCTGCAGGTCACAGGAAGCACAAAATAATGTCATTATGTACAAGACCGCAATGATTATCTCCATTACTGATTAATACAGTGATGTTTCAACATTAATGGGTTGATCAATGGCAAGAATTATTGAGAATTATTATGTAGTATCTTTTGGCTTTTGCAACAGAAAAATGATGATATAAGACAGCAGGAAAAGGAGGAATCCACACATTTGAGAAGACGTAACCGTAAATGTTTGGCATGACATAAAACAGTTTTAAGATTCTTCATCATTCATTCCTTAATATACTCATCAATTAATGATAGACTGCAGGATTAATTGACTAATGGCTTCTGCTTTACAGTCGACAGTTTTTGGGAAATAAGCTTATTCACTTAGCGTAAGATGTGAAGATTGATGCCTCTTCCATATCCATATCTATCAGCAGCCAGTTAGCTTAGCTTAGCATAAAGACGGGAAGACTGGAAACGGCTAGTCTGACTCCTGTCCAATGATAAGAAAAGTGCAGCGAAAGCTCATTAACTAACATGATATTTCTTGTTTGTGTAATCCGAACAAAAACCCAGGTGTAATAAAAAGACAATTTGCTGGGGGTTTTTTTAAGCCATTTCCAGTCATTGTGCTGAGATAAACAGCTGCTGGTGGTAGCTTCTTATTTGACAGTTCATCTAACTCTCAGCAAGAAAGTGACTATTCCTTTAAAAAGTGCTTCAAAAGAGAAACTGACATGATCACTCCATCATTCTCATTGATGTTTTTCTATGCAAATTTATTTAGCATGTTTCAGACATCCACTGTGTTTCGTTCATCTGCTCGGCGTATCATATCACATCACTGTGAAACTGAATATTCATATCTTTCTCATGCTGGAAAAATGAGGAGACATATGCCATAACATTAAAGCTCGAGGCCATTGACATGCTACTAAACCTTGCTTGGTCTATTCAGAGAAACCAACATTCAGAGAGCGTGTGTGCTGTACTAGCACTTTATTACTTTGACTTTAACACCTAACTTGTCCATTAATCTGGGGACATGGGCCCCTGTGTGTATTAAATCTCATCTGAATTGCAATATTGGAGATCAATAAACTCTTAAATGGATTCGTGAGTTGTTTGGAGGGGAGCAGTAAAGGATGTATGTCACCAATTAGTCTCACATCTCATTTCACAGAGCAAAACAAGAAGAGTCATTGACAAGTCAGATCTGAGGCAAACGAATAAATTTCATCTATTCATTTACAATTCGTATATTTATATTCATACCATCTCAAACTGGCAACAACTGTCCATAATCAGAACTGTGGTATGTATACAACCATTTAGCTTTAAAACAAATTAATTTTAAATTACAGCAAGACAACGCAACACAAACAGCATATTACACCTCTCTAGCACAATTAACATCAGAAATCACTGTGTCTGCAAAACAATATGATAAGAGAAACCAGCATAAATAATAAGCTAACAGACAGAGGCTAGAGAGATGATGAAATGTGATCATGAATAAATTAGTAGCCTAAATAACTTTGTTCTTGGCCAAATAACATCTATTTCTAAACCTACATCAGGCTGAGTGCAGTTCATTATCTAGATGTAACTTCTTGTTAATGATATTCAGATCTCTCGCAGCCTGACTCCTGCACTCGGCGATTATGAGTTACTATCAAATTAACGGCACCTTGATTCAGAGTGGATCCAACCAAATTAGGTCCCACATGAACTTTCAAACAAAGTAGAGCAATTACAAAACGTGCATGGCCATTTTATTTTTATGCTATCCAGAGAGAAGACCAAGAGAGAGGGAGGTAAGGCACTTCCAACATAGTTATAATATTTGACTGTCAAACAGGTTTATGCACAGGTCTGTGCTATTCAGATGAAAATTAGACACTACCAACCATCAACTGTACTGTCGCTCTTTGGATCTCACCATTAACTGCTAAACAGGGGTGGCATTAAATGAACTACATTTCAAATTGTGTCTCATATACTTCACGTTTTTATATCCTTTTTCAGTGTGGGTTGTAAATTAAAGTGATGCTTCACAAAGGAATGTTCATTATGTTCAGTAATGGGATCACTCTGCCTTTGAGGGACAATATCATGTCATCCCTTTTTTGTTAATTTGCAATCTGGCCATCAGTATCTCTACAAAAAGATTTTCAGTCATATTTTGGTGACTTTTTATTTCCTTTTCTATTTTCATTTATTCCTAAAACCCCTCAGAGTCTCCATTCTTTCCAACAGTTAATATCTGCTGCATGTGTCAAGATGATTGATGTTGTAAAGAATTATCTGCAAGTTAATAGCATTAAAAAGAAATGTTAAATTAAAACTATGCAAATTTGGCTGAAAAGCAGCCAATATCTATGTTTATGTCCACAAGTGGCAATTACAATCTCGTCTCACCGTGTGTGTGTATCGCACTTACTTACTTAAGTCACAATGATCGGCTGACTAACATCATGCGACCAGTGTCGTAAAGGCTAGAAAAGCTGTGCCGGTTAAAACAGAAACACTCTGCCAAAATGTAATAATTCTCAATAATCTATAGCTTATAGGTCATATTAGTGAGCTCGGCCAGCAGCTAACATTACGCTATTTACAGGGAATTAGTGTTGCCCATGGCTGCACAGTGCAACTTCCTGTATATGCTACTGCTTTATTTATGATTTCCGGTAAATTTTTATCAATACATTACGTGATTGCGGATTGGTGCATAGACTCACGTACTCGCCAATTCCCAATCCAGTATTTATCTGAAGCAATTACTGTAACAGAATCGGAACAACTCTACTTTAAAGACATAAGTATATTAAGTTATATCAAATATTATTATTCTCTGCGACAGTGTAACAGTAGAGAAGCAGAAAGGCGTCGTACGGTCAGAGAAGTGAAAGAACAATGTCAGTTACCCAGGAATAACATTAGCTAACATTAGCCACCATAAGCTACTGATCATACCTGACCCAATAGACTGTGGCAGCCAAATCCAAAGTCTCTTGAATTGAATCTGCTTTCTATCTGTGGGAGTAAAACTTTGTTATTTCTTACTTGAAAAGTTTCACAGTCTCGCTTTAAAGTCTACAAAGAAAGTTTCTAACTAGAGAAAGAAAATAGCAGACAGGAAGGAGCCTGGAGGGTTTTCATAAACTAATTTGAGAGAGAGAAATTCACAATCACGCAAACTGCAAGAGAAAATTGGCTGTTAAACCGAATGATGTGTGTGTGGCGCATGCCTCTCATCTATACAATAAGGAATAATAGCATTTGATACTTAATGATAATTTATGACTCTTGGTAATGCCATCTCTGTACTATCTATTAAACATTAAAAGACACTTAACATTAAATTAGTTAAAATAAAGAAATCAAATTCAGGCTTGAAGGCACACACTCAGCTACTGTATGACATTTTATTTTTATGATGGCATGAAAAAATTAAGAAATAGTTCAAACTTCTGAAAACTCTGAAAACCATTTAATCTATGATACAGTCAAAAGAAATAATGCCCTGCGCCCTGTAGTAGCTTCATAAGCTCCAAAAGAGAGTACCATATTCATTAATCAGAGATGTAGGATTATTGTTCTCTCAGTGTCAATATTGAACTTTCAATCACCTGGAAACAGCTGGATGTTTTTGTCAGAGAACTGTAGGAGAAGTATTTTTAGAATTTATCAATTTTTCGCAGGAAGAATAATAAAGTCCATCTACCAAAACCTTAATTTTAAGCTGTTTTGACAGAGGCCAAAATATTAATATCTGTTCCCTTGCATATTGGACAATTCTGTTTCAAATAGCACTAAGTATTGACCTCTTTTACAGTCAAGTATGATGGTAACAAAAAAAAGATTTAAAAAAAAAAATTTGGTGGCTGCTGCTTGTGCAGAATGAAAAAGGTTAAAAAAATGTTAAGCATATCATTCAGTATGATTATAACCATAGCAACCAGGCAGAGGAATGGAGACAAGACTGGTTCATCTTTGTGAGCTAGAATCACTGGGTTAAACTACTTTAACTTCATTCACCAAAAGATTGAACACACTGAGTTAATCTAGAATGACACTTTCACTGTCTCTGCTCTTTCTGATGCAAATGCACACACTTACAAATCTCTCAAAATCAGGATTCTCCACTGCCTTGGTATACGTATAGTGAAGACATTATTTGTTGAGTCTTCAAACACAAAAAATCACCACCATAGTGGCTCTGCAATGCAGGTGCCGCCTGCTTTCCTGCAGATGACACTGACTTGCCAACACAGCGCTCATCCTGGCAATGCAACTCCTGTCTTTACGTGGGCGCAAGTCACATCTTTCATTGGCTTGTGCCTCATTATAGTGTTGCCATCCTGGAAACTAATGTGGAGGCTATATCACAGACGCTACTGAGACTTCTATCTTGACTTTTTTTGTGCGTCTATGTAAAGTAGGTGCTTCACACTGTGGAACGATACCATACTTTCGCCTTTTCATTGGCTCATATGGAAACTGTTTTATGAGTTTTCCTTACAACTTGAAAAGTTTAGGTGTTGTTTAGTATTATGTGTTTAGAAGTATGACTTTTATTACAACAAGTACATGTTGTTCCCTTCAGTCAGGGCTATGATATCTAAGTGATCACTATTGTATATTTTATGAATTTATGAATGTGTGTGTGGAGGGGAGGGGCTGATGACTATGCCAGGAATCAACTCAGATTCAAATCAGGGAGTGACCTTTAATGCAGCAGCAGCTGGTGATGCAGGTAATGTAGATTAATTGCTCCTGCAAAAACGTAGACAGGAAGGAAGAGTGCCGGTAAAGAACGTCCCCGGTGTTTAAACAGGCCTTTGTCCAAATAGGACAGGTGAAACTCTCCTATCGTTCCCTAGTCCTCACTTCTAAACAACTGAAAAGCTAGATTATTATTTGTATGATGTTAGATTTATATTATTATAAGATTATTTACTGTATAAATCTAGATATATTTTCAATGTTTCATATTTCTTTTAATTAATATCACAAAACTGATTCATAAAACTGTTTTAGGACTGTATCTGCGGGCAGATGTCAATTAGTGATAAGTCAACAAGTCCTCCAATCCATACGAGCATGTTGTTCTTTTGTTCCTACCCTCATTTACGACCCAGAGAAGTGTTTCCTAATATAGCGCCCATATGTGTACCGGACCTTGGCTGTCATGGTTACCATAATAAACACGTGACTGTACCGAGAGCGGCATACCAAACTTTGCTGTGGTTAATATAATAACAGTAAAGGCTTGGTAAGATATAGGCACAAGAACTACTTGGTTGGTGTTAGGAAAAGATCAGGATTTGGGTTAAAATAAGTACTTCCTCAACATCAGACAATCTTTTGTTGTCATGGTTACAATAATAACAACAAACAGTCATGGATAATAGAAACAATATAAACTACCGGTTTCACATGGGAATTGAACGGCAATCTCTTGTGTCATATTCCTGTGTTTTCTTGAACCATCCATCCACCCAAACCTCTCCCTAACACAGACTTTGTCTCTCTTTATACTTACGTCGCTGCACCTTTCCATTTGCACCTGTCATTATTACTACGACCACTAGATGTTGCCTAACAACAAAACGTAACTATGAGTCGTAATAAGCTGCTGCACAAACGACCTGTCTGATCTTTTTTCACACGGCAGTCTCTTGTAAGTATTTGAGGGCTAACAGCTAAAGTGACATGTAAATATTTCTTTGAAAAAAAAGATCTGACTAGAGAATATGGTGTATTCGATGTTAAAATGGGTACAAATAAGACATTAATTTGGGATGCTCAGTGCGTCGCTGAAATTCTCACCCACCACTGCAGAGACCCGAGGGTTGATTCCCAGTAGCAATACCTGTGGCTTAGCTGTGTTCATGGGTGCAAAGCTGGCAACGTTAATGCTGCAACAACCTCTAATGGCAGCTGTCTTATTTTAAAGTTTCCTTCCCCCCTTCCATTTTCACTTATTTCCAATGGCGGTCTGTTAATGTCGACATTTTGGTGTGTGATAGCAGACTGCTTCCACCTGTGCTTTACCTGCTACTGAAAGTCGTGCTTGCAGCTCTATGATCAACAGCTTTTCATTTTATTCTGCTACTTCTGAGGAATATGGGAATTAGGAGTGTGTGACTGACAGATGATTGTAATATAGCAGCCCAGTCACCTGTCTCCCTCTGGACCATCATGGCTGGTAGTGTGCGCAGAAATGAGAGAGGAGAGAGAGAGAGAGAGAGAGAGAGAGAAAGAGAAACACTTTTTGTTCTCGCCCTCAAGAGGTTTTCACTGTAGCATTGAACAAATGATGAATACAGAAATGTCGGTGGCGAGGTTCCATAAATCAAAGCTGATCACACTGACATTTCATGTGGCCCCTGCCCTTTAAAGTATCCCGGCATCTTTTCCAACTGGCAAACATTTTGTGTACAGTCTAGGACTCAGAGTTGGTATATATGACCTATTTAGGATACAAATATGCATCCTGATAAAGGGTTCAACTGGTGAACACTATATTAAATACTATCAAAGTTTTAATTTACATAGCACAGCTTTGATGTATGATTTAATGTTTATTCCATTAACAGATTAGTCAATTGAAATGGAATGGAAAAGATTTGATAAACCATCATTAACTATTAATCCATTATCAAGCAAAAACATCATCTAGTTCCAGCTTTTCAAACGTGAGTATTTGCTGCTGTTTTCTACCGTTGTAAATCGAATATCTTTGGAATTTTCTGACTTTGGTGATCAACATATCAACAAATTTTTAGTAAATGTATAGTCTAAACGATTAAGTTAATAATAATAAATATTTAGGCTTTATCTAATTGTGAAATGTTTGCACTTGCAGCTGTATATCTCTGTGAATACACCCCGGATCAAGCTTAGATTTAACAATTATTTGATATTGTTGATTAATTCATCAGTGCTCTTAAATATTTCAATTTAATTAGGCCAGATTTATCTTTCAGGCAATTGCATGGATTTATAAAGAAATCTGTGGCATCGCCTTGTCTCTCCCTCACTCTCTGCTTATTATCTCTGTCTCTCATCCTTTATCTCACCACAACTCTCAACCCTCCATCAAACTGACAAGGTTCTTTTGCAAAACCAATTAGGAGGTCATGGTCATACCAAATTACACCCAGCACCTCCTATACGTCAACTGGCTTCGGAGTCAAGTGTAACTAATGCGACGGACTGATGTTGACACAAGTAACAAACATGTTGATGAGCCTTGGTCGTATCAAGACTCTGCTGCTTGCTGAGGCCCTCTACCACTCTTCACCTACTGTACGAGAGAGGCTGAGTGTAATGTGAAAAGAAGAGGAGGGAAAGAGATAAAAGAAGCTCCTTGAATTATGAATGGGGCTGATAATGGAAATGTGATTGGAAAATGAAAGATGGGGAAGAATCAGGTTTGTCATCAGCACCAAATGCAAGATGAGGACTGAGAATAGACTCTGGAGCAGACTGTTATTTTGCATATTTTTGTGTGCTGTGACAAACGTGCCATTTAATTAACCATAGCTCCCTACTACCATAATTTCAACTATAACGGGAATGCAGAAGCTGCTGGATAACAAACTGAAGGTATCACAAAGTCAACAGATAAATTTCCTCCCACCGCGGCGACGGAAAATGCAGAACATTTTATAAATGACTCCAAAATCACACAAAGGACTGGGGGCACTATCTTAATTCACCCTCCTCCATACACGCAGTCCGAGGCTGTGAGGATAAACTGTGGAGAAGCTGCGATGAATAGGCAGAAAGCAGCCACCTCTGCACAATCTACACCACAAGCAGCATTTCATCTGAGAGAAGAGATTTTCATTATCAGTATGTGGAGGAATACTTTCTCAGTACATTGGAGAAAGACAAGGAACAATGCTCCAGTACTAAATGATTATACAGCAGTCACTCTATTTGTGATGAATTACATTTTATAGGACATGACATTTTGTTTTATTATGCTATTACAAATAACACAACAGTTTTCCATTGTTACAATAATGTTCATTATATTCATATCAGTATATCTTTCTGCATTTAATTCTGTGACTTTGCCAGATTGCCACATACTGTATACTCATCAGCACATAGTGTGTGTTGTATGTAGACAGGCCAAGGTGTTCTCCTGGATTTAACTAAAGCATGCTGGGAGTGACGGGCTCCGCAGGCCCAAAATAAGCTGGAAGAAATGAATGTAATGTCTAATGTGAAATATACATAAATCTGAATGGATCTATTGTCTGACAGTTTTCATTTATTTTTAAAATTAGACAATAAAACAGAGCTGTAAAAATGTAAAGAGGAAGGGTTTTTGCACACGTATCGTAAACACATAACCCTGAATAATACTCCTGTCCACATATGCCAAACTTTACACCCTTCCAGGATCTCATAAACCACCATACTGCCTCAATATTCAGAACTCACTTCACCTCTATATCAACCAAAAGAGAGACATGTACGCACTGTCTCTGATAGGCACGGATTATCTCATTCACATATCCAAAAATCAGCCACACGCACACACTAGGGTTGCACGGTATACCGGTACCAGTATAGTACCGCGATACTAGAGTTTTGAAAACGGTACTATACCGGCATTTAAAAACAAACGGTACTTTTATTTCATTTTATTGAATGCAAATGAATTGGTAAATTGGAGCCTGTCTCTTTAAGCACAGCGAGGCCAGCGAGTGTGACGTAGTTGCCCGAGAGGATGTAAGCCGCGTCCCACGCGCACTCGCATGTTTAGACTGAGGAGGAGAGAGAAACGACAAGTCGCATCTTAGACAGACGGAGCGGGTTGAAGAATATACCGTAGATAGAGATGGCAGCTGCAGAAAAGCCCGTACTTGTGGTCAAAATGGGGGCCCGAAGTTCGGTGTGGAAATATTTCGGGTTCAAACCGAACGATAAAGGCGAGCCACTGAACCCAGAGGCATCGCAGTGCAAGCGATGCTACAAAGTGTGTCTCGCAGAAGGAGCCAACACTTCAAACCTGTCGAAAGATTTAAAGGACAACCATGCGGACTTGTTCCGAGACTTCAGTCAAGAACGACAGGTGATAATGTT
>NW_019524969.1:88428-249787 GCF_002814215.2 Seriola lalandi dorsalis | reverse complement strand
AAGTATCGAAAAGTATCGAAATACATATTGGTATCGGTATCGAAACAGAAATTTGGCATCGTGACAACCCTAGCACACACACACACACATACACAAGGCCTGAAAGATGTGCCATCCCCCTGCTCATTAGTCCACTGTGACCCTGAGCCAAGCCGCCTCATTAAGAAGAATCCTTGAATCGCCTCTGATACCTCTCTGAGCTGAGCTCACTCTTCCACTCTCTGCTGCTGCCATTTTACTTTCTTCACGGGGAGAAGCTGACCGACACCTCTCCGCCATTACCATCCGTAAAAAGGTGCAACATCTACATCAAAGTAAACACGGCGTCCTGAGTACGACTGCAGTGAGTGAGGATCCATTTCTTGCTAGTTCAGCATATAAATACACATGCATTTATTGAGGACTTAGTGGTATTCACCAGAGACATGACTAACAGTACATAAGTATATTCTTTCAGTTTGTGGGTAGTTGTGAAGTTGTCATCTCTGGATAGACAGTCTCACCCTGAGCCCTTCTCTCTGTCATGAGAAGTGAGTCATGTCTGTGAAGCACTATTATTATCGTCTGCCCGGGGCAGGAATTAGAGATAAGCTGCAGTGGAGGCTGATTTAAGGGGAGCTCAAAGGAAAGTTGGGAAAAAAAAAAAAAATATATATATCCTAACTTAACATTTTTGGGCAAAAGGGAAACTGAAACTGTCCCTCAGAAAGAGCAGTATCCTGCCCCTTGAGATACTTATAAATGTAAAATTCTCTTTTCATTCACTGTTATGGCTCTACATGTGCTGAAACAACAATTATTGTAAGCATTTATAACATTTAAAATCAACCTGATGACTGGAATACTGGAATACTCATTTTAAGAAGCAGATTTGTATGCAATCATATTTTTTATCCTAAATTTGATCATATTGCTTGATTATATATATTGCTTGAGTGAAGGGTAACAATCTTGTACTCAACTGCAACATTTCCACATTCACTTCTCAGAACAAAAAAAAATAAAAACTCATTGTTTTCATTTCTCTAATGGCTGAAACTTCTGTCTGCACCTAAATCAGTGAGTGTACTTTGCTTTTGGCCACAGAATAGTGTTACCACTGCTACACAGTCAGGACCTGAAAATACACCAGCTAGACAGGCTGTCTTCCTACTCTGAAGCTCCATACTTCCTGCGTACTGCACGACAGTTAGTATAGACTTGTTTGTTAAAAAGGGATGCGCCTCAGTAGGCCGTCATTGATCGCAGCCACAATTACAACTTCTTTAAAACGTTCCAATAAGCTCAATGGTGTAATTTCCACAGGTAATGGTGTGTAACTATCCCTTTGTCCTCTTTGTTTTTACAGATTCAGTTTCATTTAGTCACTAAAATCTTTGTAAACAGTTTTCTTACTGTCCAACTGCCACAGTTTCAGATGAGAAAAGCATACAAAGCTTTGAGGGCTTTCTGTGCCCTGGGTTTCTCCTCTCAGGGTACAGAGATTTGTGCCCTACTGTCTGATTGGTGGAGGCTGTACCTGCAGTCTGACAGAACTTCAACTACCCTAAACTAAAGGACATTGCTTAGTAAAGATGCAAATGCAATATTCATTCATCATCAAGTAGGAGAGGTCTATCAATGAAAGCTTTAAGTGGCTTCCCGGAATCAAACCTAAGCTCCTTGAACAGGCGATTTACAAGTTCTACTTCACAAAATCTAATTATTATAAGTATCTGTTTAAGTGCTGATGTGTCAGAATGATTCATCATTAGGTATAGATGTCCAGCACTGATGATCCTCACTGCCTGAGATGTTGCATCATAGATTTATGCAACATGGGTTTTTGTTCCTGGTTCCAACACTGATAAAGACGTGCCATCTAGTCAGTCAGTTACACAGAGTGCTCTCGAGTATGGTGCAACATGGTGAAATCAGTGTTTTCTTGCAACACTGAGAGCAGTGAGAGAAGCCTTTTCTATTGGCCTGTCAAGTTTTCTTTTTAGTCTTGTGCAGGAATATGGTTTTATGTATCAGTGCAGCCAGTTAAAGGACAAGGGAAAGCTCTTTATGTCTGGATACAGCTAAGCATGATGTGTTTCTCACTGTCCGTCCTCAGTCCTCACTCAAAACTTACCATGAGCTGTACATCACCTAAGGAGTAATCTGGTTTATTATGCACTTTGTGGACTAAACAACATTGCTGGCAGAGGCAAAACTTACTCATTCTGCAGGAAAAAAGGGAACAGGCTTTTTAGTTCCCCTGAGAACTCATGGTGGAAAAAAAAAAAAAAAACATTGGCCGAAAGCCGCAAAGCCATTAAAAGATTTTGATGCACCCCTTTCATGCTTCACTAGTTACTCATCTTCTCTTTGCCAGAACAACTCGGTATCTTCTCATACACAACTGAGACAAACACAACCATTATGTCATCTACATTATGTCCTCCTGTGTCAAAACTGTTGCTGTCGGGCGGCGACTTCCTGGAGTGACAAGACTCCGTGGCAACTGGCCAACAAATAGTCACGTATGTAACCAACCATGGTCAAAATCTGTGTCATATGATTCCTCTGGACACTTTGTGAAATATTTATGCTGACTGGGAAAGCATCGGCCCATGCACACCGCTAGCTCTCTGACATACATCAATGTGACGCTTAAATCATCGGTCACCTTTGTTTTGTTTCTTTATTGCTGTTGCGTTAGTGGTTGGTAACCAGATGCTCAACTTTCACCAAATGGGAATTCAGTGCTGCTCATTTGACAGATTTTATCAAATCAGATCACATTAATAATCAATAGCTGTTGAATTTAGGATTGAGGTAGATCATGAAAACAAGTCCAGGGAGAAACATGCCCAGCTGGGTTATAGTGTGTATTGTAATATGACAGAGGGGATCCAGACCAGCTTCAATATCATTCCCGTAATATATAGTAATACCTGATGAGACCCTATAAAAATAAATACAGGTACACACCTGAAAAAAATCAAACTCTCATAGGTGTAACACTGTAACTTTAATAACTAATTTGAACTAATTTGTTTAAATTAAAATTCACCCAGACTCATTATTTTGGACAAGAGAATTTTCAAATCATCATATCATCACAGTATTAAAGATGCAATGACTAATTGATCAACATAACCGCAACCATTTTGGTAACTGATTAATAAAATTGAGTCATTATTTTTTAATACAACATGTCAAAATTCTCTGGGTTCAGCTTCTCAAATGTGAATATTTTCTGATTCCCTCACACTTCTATGATACTAAACTCAATTGGGTTTTGGACTATTTATCAGGGAAAAACAAGATATTTATATCTTGGACTTTGGCAAACTGGGGCAGACATTTTTTACAATCAAGTAAATAACCGGTAGATGAATCGATAATAAAAGCCATCTGTCGAGTGACAATAACAATGTAAAGTTGAAGAAATGAATAAACCTGTTATACTTAAAAGGCTTTACTAACCCCTACCTTAACCTTTCAACTACACACGTTGTGTGTATGCATCTATTTCTTCAAAAGAAAATGGACAACAAAACATGTTACACAATGTCTCAGAGATTAGTGATATCCTCTATAATCATAATAGGAAAAGCATAAGTACATAATCACATTAAGAGTGATCAATGACACTGAGACAGTGGGCCAGCGCGCACAAGTGCCAGGAGCCCCAAAACTAAAGCAGCTAAATTGAATTCAGCCTTCATTCATTTCATAATTCACACCTCTGATTTTCCAACTGTGACATGTTCAAATGTTTTGAGAAACACTCGTCGCTCCAAGCCTCTGTATCTCTAGTTCCACTTTTCTTTTTTCTATATAGTCTTTTTTTAAATGATGTTTTGCTGGCGCTGAATGAGCTGCCGTCACTTCTGCTCTGCTGGCTCACAGTGATGTCAGTCAACTGTCATCTTATTGTCCCTCTGTTAACAACAGCTCTACTGTGTTGACATTATACACACAACGTTTCATAGATACACCTCCCATCGAAAAAGGTGTGTGTCTGTGTGTGATGACGAGCAGAAAAGGGGGCCAGGATCAGCCATCGAAATGTTACTGCGTTTTGTTGCGTATTAAATACGCACATAAAGACAAGTTTGTATTTAATGAGAGGACATGTGGAATAAAAGCCTCAGTTACATTGGGAGCTGTCAGATTGCAGACACTGCTTGATTTCCCCTCAGCTCTTTTGAAAATTTTCTCTAAAAAAGAAAAAAAAAAAACAGTTTCATTGAAGGTTGAATTTAAGGACATAGCACTGTGTTATTCATCAGAATCCTTTCAAGGCTGATAATTAAGAAGTGAGCCTTCCTGACTTCAGGATATCAAAACTTAACAACCAGCAGCTCTCCTGCACTTGGCTGGATCCTGTCCTCTATTAACAGCTCGTCACAGTGAGATGAAACCCATCCAACCCCACCCAGCCACCCACCTCCATCGCACACTGCACTCAATCCCACAACACAAACACACACATACACACACACAAACAGACACACACACACACACACACACACACACACACACACACACACACAGACATCCTCCTTGAGTTTTACATTGTATTCCTGGTCAGCTGAGCTCTGTCTGTGTGCACGTTTAAACGATAAGAAAGAGAACGACAAATCGAGAGCAAGATGACGGCAAACAAACACAGCTGAATTGGATAAGGGGGAAAGTGAGAAATTGGTAGTGAGTGGGAGGTTGTGTGTGCATGTGTGTGTGTGTGCATGTATGTGTGTGTGTGTGTGTGCGTGTGTTTGTTGTTTGTGTGAGTGTGAGTGTTTGTGTGTGTGTGTGTACACGCAGGAGTGAAAGGTAGAAGAAGAAAGAAGATAGCGTGTGTTTTTCGTGCTTCAGTCTATTCAATAAAATCTGGTTTTCCTGTGAGAAGAGACTGGTGTGTATTTCAGAGTGGTGCTGAAGTGTAACCCTGTTAATGTTTAGTCCTGGTCCACAGGTTTGATATACTGGATTAAGCTTTCTGGGCAGGAATCCAGCGCAGAGCTCTGAGATGTTGCTGTTGTGCAGCATGTTGACATGATGGTATATGACTTATCTCCAAGTATAAAGACACTTGCGTTGGCTAATTAATGACACGATAACAGGAAGTGTTTCACTATGATTACTAGACACAGTGCATAAGCACAGAAATGGCCTCTTTCTGTGCCACAGCTAATATGATTTGCACAGGCCCCTGTCTTCACTATATGAAGGATTAAATTTGTGTGGTTTGATGCCCCTGTTGCTGCCTAAGTGGTAGTTTGTGATATGATTTGACGCTTGGTAAATTCCAAACTTTATTTTTAGAAAGTACTTGCACATTTTTATTTTTTTTATTTTCACCACAGCATCATATTGAGCTGATTGGTTACTGATCAGACCAGGTTATAATCATTAATCAGGTGGGGGTTTTTTTTGAGAATTTTGCTCCAAAACTGTGGAAATATTTCTGCAGACACAAATATAATTCTAATGTTTAATATAAGATGAGGAGCAATCTCCTGCTGTAACTTACCTAATAACAGCAATTTCACTTCTCTGGCTGCCTTCTCTCCGTCTTCTCGGAGGTTTTTGTCAATCATCTTTGACCTCTCCGCGGCTGCCTTATCCTCGGCGCTCACTGTACAACCCATGGCTCCAAACGCAGGGGCGCACAAACCACTTGCGCAAAAAGAGGTTTCAGTGCTGGTGGATCTCAGCGTGCCAGCCGATGCCAGGAATAAAACGTTGGAGCAGCTCTTTGCTTCCAGCACTGGCAGTGTGGAAAACCAGAGACCAGAGTTTTTACCCGCACGTTAAAAGTCAATGTTTCTGCTAAAAAGAAGCTCACAGATGAAGCAGCTGCATCAGAATCATTTGTTGTTCTACACCGAGTCTGTTACCGGTGGTCCATGTCGAGGCGCTCGCAGCCCTCTGTCCTGCCTCCATGCACGCACACACACACACTCACACACACACACAGGCTGAAGATGCCTGTGCTCGCTCGCTGCTGCTCCGTTGCAGACTGCCTCACTTGTGTCGTCGGCCTGGTGAGCGGCGCGTCCCTCGGTCGCGCGACTGCTGCAGTCTTTTTTTTTTTTTCCGGCGCTTCAATTAGGCTCGCGCGGAAATCCTCCGATCTCCCCGAGACAATTGGAAGCAGTCGTCCGGTCGCATCGACGTCACTTGGACAACTTGTCGCGATAGTTCAATTAAAACAGGTGAGCCCTCCGCTGTCGCTTGTTTGGCTGCAATTAGAGAGGGAGCCAGCGAGGCGTGATTCGAGGAGTGTGCGGTGATGTGCAGACTGCAGTGGGCGCTGTGCCAGCTTCATTCCTTCATGCGCTTCTCATGGGTGCAGACTCAAGAGACGACAAACACAACATTATAAGGTGGACTTGAAAGGTTCTCAATGACTGGTCGAACTGTGCAGAAGCAGGTTGGTCTTTGTAGTGATGCAGGACCGGCTGTTAAAATGGTTAAAACGGGCCTTTTTGACACATGTTTATATATTTGGCACATAATTAGGCCGATTTAAGAGTTGGTGGACAGCGCCGCCTAAAGGACACAGGCCTACCTGTTTCCTCTGCGAGTTGACAGTTACTGGGCCCATATACTCTGTGAAGCCATAAAGAGATAACAATAATAGGCTAAACAATAAACTTCATTATATAGCACAATCTCTAAGATTTACAGCACATTACACAAAGCAAACATAAAAGCAGATAATTTCAAACAGTTAAAAGATGTAAATACACTTCAAGTAAAATGGGAAATATTCAAAAAAATGATGCCCATAATAAATATAGGCCTAAATGTGATCCTCTAAGATTGAGTAGAAGACATACTTTTATGCTATAAAAAATCATTGATTTCATCTAAGAGGAAATTCGATTTTTGCCTTTTAAAACTGTTTCCTCCATTATTCAGCCATAATTTAATTTATAGTCATTTTTAAACTTCAGTTGCATCTGGACTCTGCAGTCCTAAATTGAGGTTATATTTTTAGTATTTTTTCCTAAAGCACAGTGTGATGCTGATAAGAGAATGCTCCAGAACACTCTTCATTGCATAATAATGCTGTTAAATGCAAAATGTTTTATTGCAAATTCAGCTCTAATGTGCCATTTAACTGTTGACGATTGTTGAGATTTTCTTGCTTAAAGAGACCGCTGGACATATTCTGTAGGCTACATTTGTTTTTTGTGTTGTTAGATATTAGCAGTGAAATCCAGATCAGAGCGACAGAAATATACTAATAGAACCTATGTCTTGTCTTCAGTTTGACTGTAAACAAATCCAAATCAATTGGTTTTGCTGGGTTAAAGTAAAAATCTGTGGTGTGTTCACAAAACAAGGTCAGCAGTCAGGGATCACGATGACCTCAAGTTCAGGTTTAGTGTGTTTTGGTAAACAAAGCTTATAAGGACATTGACCAGGTATAGACCAACTCTTTCAAACCATGTACAAATGCACGTGTGTCCGTGTGCGTGCGAGTGTGTCTTTATATATATCCCTACAATGGTCAACTGTGTAAATGTCTGTTAAATTTCATCAAATGTCAAACAAATTAACAGCAACACATTGAAAAACCGCAAATGTCTGATTTGTTCATTTGCACTGAAACACAACAACCAGAAATATGTGCTGCTTAAATCAGAATTAGTTTCATTGAAGGGCGGAAATGATGACAACAGAGACGATGTAAAAACATCTACAATTATTTTATTGCCAAACTAAAACTGTCCCTGCTATTTACACTTTACAAGCTACTGTAAATATGCATAACAAATATAAAAGGTTTACATTTATATACATTATTTATATAAAGCCACATCTTATTCACCAAAATTCATATACCTTGTTATTTACTTATAGTTGTGTCATTTCATAGATTTACATCTTGAATAACAGCTATAATAAAATATCAGATAGATTTGTTTAGGTACATGAAAAATGCATATTGAATATAGCATGTTTGGTATTTAAACTGTGGAACCTGTTTAAAAGTTAAAGCCGTTTCAAAGCAGTATAGGTAGGCTGTTATTTTGGCATGGTGAATAAAAACTCTGTTCACTAAACATGACAAAAGTAACCCTTCATTTACACCACAACAGCCACTGCAAATAACCGTGGAAAAGCAAGGGACGGAGGTCGATACGTGCATTAAATATTTCTCCTGCTGTTCTTCATTATTTGTCCCTAAAAAAACCTCGATTAAGAATCAGAACTGCTAAACAAACATGAAATACAGGAATATATAAATAAAATGAGAGAAGTGATGATTTACACGGGACTCCTCTGAAGCCTGAGAGTTGTAATACAATATAAAACCTTCTTTGGCTACAAGTATTTGTTGTAACGTTTCTCTGAGTTGTTAAAAACTTAGTATTGTTTTAAAACGTAATTCATCTTAAGTTAACTTGTGATATATATTTCTACATAAAGAAATGTTCCTGTACTCTATAAAAAAGTGATATATATATACTGTATATATGTATATGTATGTGTATATATATATATATATATATATATATATATATATATATATATATATATATATAGTCAGTGCTATTATGGGACCCAAAATCAGTCTGAAGAACTACAAATATTTGAAGCATTCATCCACATCCCTAAATTTACCTCGAATTGAGTGTGTCCACAGACTGAACATCACAGCAGCAACATTTGAAAAATTAATCGTTGTCACAACTTTTAAGAAGGGCTTCATAATACTAATATAACACTATAATAACTATAGCACAGACTGGGACTTCAATACACGTCACTATAAGATGCCAATTGTACAGTATTACAATAACATCTATCTATGACAGTGTTAGCTGTTCACTATAACAACTACAGGATGGACAGGTCATAAGTACATGCAAAACATTAACCTCAAGTCTAAATATTCACAAGTGTGAAAGTAGATCGAAATACTCCAAAGCAGTACGGCAAAGACGTTACGGCAGAACCACAAAAGATTAATACATCTTCCAATTAAGACAATTAACTTGATAAACTCTGCCAGACCCACCAGTGGGATTATCTTTTACAAATTCATGTTGCTTGGCCAGGAATTGATCAAACCCTCAATGTTCGATTTAAAGGGTGGGGACACCCCATTTACAAATTATAAAAATAAAAAAAATGGAACCATATTTCTCTATCTCACCTTTCTGAATATGTGGTATCTAGGCAAGAATGTTTTGGTTTTCTTTTCATAAGTTTTGAGATATGTATATTGCTCAAGTGTCCACATACTTTTATCCATATAAAGCATCTCAAAACCTGGGTAAGTACAACCAAAACTCTCTCCATGGTCAAGTATTGTATTATTATCTATTATTTATCCTTTTTAAGTATTTCATATTGGCATTTTTCAGTTTTTGTACTGTCCACTTTGCTGCTGTAACACTGTGGGACTAATAAAAGACTATCTTATCTCCAATGCCATATTTTCTTCACTTACTAAACACAAGTGAGGAAAACTGCAACAAAGTCATGGATTCCATATCATATGGAGAAGGTAGTTTCTGAATTCATAAGAATTTAATGAGAAATTTAAAGGGGGGAAATAATCATAGAGGTTTATGAGCTAGACTCAAAGGTGAAGTGTCAGGGTATACTTGAACTCTGCTTGGTTTATATTCAAGGTCACAGTTTGGCATATATGTGCTAAAAGTTTTACAAAGGGAGGTATCAGATCCTTAAATCAAGCTCTTTCTATTTCATCAAACATTCAAAGTATTGTCTGTCTGTAACACCTTCCATTAACTATATACTGTAAGCTATCATTAATTTCATCATATACAGTAGTTAAATAGAATCCATTTGAAATTAAAAACATAGTTATAGTAGCTAAATAAATATACACTCCTGTTTATATTGTTTGTTTCTGTGCTGTTCCAAATGCAGAAAGGCACCAGGGTTTGTGAAGAAATTGCTGATTTATGCATATGGAACAAAAGCTTAGACTGCATGATACAACACTACATAACAACTCTGGCAATTGACAGATAATGAAAATGAAATGTCATCTGCGCTTTAAGGCTTTAAAGCACTTTTTGTTTTATATTACACGATGATGTACAGTTCAGAGTGCTGCTGGTTCAGGATGAGTCCTGTTTTGTGCGTCTCATGGAAAATAATTCATATTTGTGTAAAAATAAGTTCTGAGTGATTAAGTTATAGCTCTTATGTTTATCTTGATGCCTCCCTCTCTCCAGTCTAAAAGACAATCATACCAACTTTTTTTCTTTACAGTACCAGCTGCAGCTGTTTGCGTGTAAATAAAGAGGAAGCAACGGGAAAGGACCGTTGCACCATCGTGAATGTGGATGCACAAACAGATGGTAAACAGATGATAAAAAAAGACCCTGTTCAGTCCTGATTATTCATATAAATTACATCATCATTGCACTACGTTAGGATGAATTATTGAACTTTTTTATGAAAGATTTCAGATATGTGTTAAGTTACAGTCAAAACGCTAATTCAACTTGGATTAGTCGAAGTGTGATTCCAACCCACATTCAATACTGTATATTACTGTTACTGTGTGCTGGACAACCCTGTAGTGTGTACCCACTGAGGTGGTAGTGCTCCCTTTACACTAACCAGTTCTTTTTCCCCGTTTCCTAAGCCCACACACACTGAAGCAACCTCTAGTGGCCTCCTGCAGCACGGCTGCTCCCCGTTGTCCAGTCGATGAATATGAAGCTCAGACTCATTACCATGAAGGAGACGCCCAGGGCAGCAAAAATGACAGACTAGAAACGAGGGGAAAACACACCAGTGGTACAGAAGCTTCATTATCAAGAACTCTGTATGTAAAATAGACCACAAAAAGGCCCGCATCACCATACTAGTATAATCACTGGTTCAGGACTACATGACAAAGCTTCTAATGGCTCACCACAATCTTATGAACGGAGTTCATGGGTTCATCATCTTTGGGGACGATGCGGATGTAGAAAACAGCAGGGAAGATGAAAATGAGGCAGGGAGCCGACGTGGCACCTGAGTAAAGCATAAAGAGGAAGGACTGGTCAAAAACAAAGCATACAGCAATATACAGAGAGTTTTATTGAATGCAGTGATAAACATTTGAAACATATATAAGATTTTTTTTAAAAGGTTCAGATTTCCTTTCAACATATTTCCAGCTGGATTTTATATCCTCATGCATCATGTAGCCTACTGTGCATAAGATTTGATCTTAATGACAGAAAGTAATATTTATATGACTATATCCAAAGACTGAAATTATATTTTAGTTTGTCCTGGTTTTGATGATGAGAATAACAGATTAAATAAATCGTACTAAGTAATTAATCCAAACATTATTAAACCTGAAAAGAGGGGTCATCATGGAATAAAGCATTCTTTAAAGAGGCTGTTTGTAAGTTGTCTCTGGTACGTAAAAAGCTGTTAGCTATTTAACTTGTTAGCTATGTAGCAATAGCAAAACTTACAAATGGCTCCTTTAAAGTCTAAAGCACTGATGAACTAAACAAAATGAAAAAAAATGAATGAAATGAAAATATTATTATGAATAAGAGAGCATTCAATACAGTTTACAAATACAAATACCCGGCCTTTTTGTAACAAACACAGCTCAGTAAATCTTGTGATACGATTATGATAGAAAGTGAGGAGAAAACACAAAGAGCTGCCTTATGCACTGTCCTGTGAATAAAAACAATTAAACAAAAAAAGTTACAGGAGGCTTGCTTTGCAAATTATATTTTCACTCAGATTTTTGTATTTTTGTCACCAGTTTTTGAACTCAGAATAAACGCAGCTAAATTGCCAGATTGTGAGCTCTAAACAAACAACCAGCTCCATTGCGTCATCTGACAGTGTGAGTTATATTTGTATGTTTCTGTATACTGATATGCATTCAAGTACATCCCGAATGTACCCCCACATGTGTACTTAAATGCATCCACATGTTTTGTCAAAGCAGAAACCGTTGCTTTGAAGATGTCCTTGGCGGTCTTTTAACTTAAATCTTTTCAACTTTCACCTCTAACCTATGAAACGTTGCCTCCAATCTGAGGACAGAACATGACAATAATATTGACACAAGCCAACAGTTTGTCCGTGAACAAACATGTCATGTTTTTTAGTTTTGCTTTTAATGGCCTGAAACATAATGACACTGCCATGTCAAACAGGAGGTTTCAGTACGTAAACAGAGACAGAATAAGTAACCAACGATCACACTGTATGTAGCATATAACCTATGGTCAAATAAGTCCAGACATGTGGATGAGACTTCTAGGAAACATTAAATGCTCTTTTTAAGAATCTCAGGGATTTTTCTGTTGTCATTTGGTAATATAGGATACGATATAAGATATAACAGGAAGAGCTAAAGACATAAAAGGCCCATGCCTCAGAAGTGCCTCGTACAGTTTTAGACATTACAGCCTATCTGTGGGACTAGTCCATCTTTATACTATTTCAAGTGTGTGGCACTAGAAATTTTAAAGGGGCTAAATTTTCTCTGATGCTGAACATGGTTTCTTGCCAGGAGTGGGTGATTGACGCTTGACAAGAGCTTTGGCCATCTTTGTCTTTATAATACAAGAGGTTATAAATCACCTTCTGAGTATCACTATGTCTAACTAAATTTGATGCTGAACTCGCAACATTTCTTCTAAACTGGTAAGTAAACAGCTGTTAATGTGTTAGCTATGTAGCAATAGCAAAACTTACAAATAGTTCCTCTAAGTTTTAAACTAACCAATGATGCCGAAGATGCCCAGAATGTTTGGAGCAAATATCACCAGCAGGTTGATGAAGGTGAGCAGAATGAGAGCAATGGCAATGTGACGCAACCAGTTGAAAGCCTTAGTGGGGAATAACATCTGCAGGATGGCTCTACGCACCTGTGGACAGAAACAAACAGTTAATTTAATAAGGAAATAATATCACAATATAAGATTCATTGAGCACTGCAGGTGCAACAAATCAAAAACAAACTCACGGGGAACAACACAATAGGGACGGTCAGTGTGACAGCGGTGAGGACGGCCACTCGCACACACAGGATCAAAGTGTCATAAGGATCGATCCGGTTGTAAGTGTGCAGCAGTTCAGGCTCCACTTTGTCTGCAGGAATATAAAGAGAACATATTTCATTAATACATGTGAATGTCACTCAGTAATACTGTACCTTTTGGCAGTGGAAAACATCATTATAACAAACAACCACCACAAGAGGGAGCTTTCATTCTATGTGTAGAAATGTAAAAGGTAGATAAGTAAAGGCTCAGTAAGTGATTTTACTTCAACCATGAATACTGTGTGTCAAAAGACAAGACTGGGCAATACTAAAAAACATATATATCAATTAAACCATTGATTAAGAAATTCATAAAACGACGACTTTCTCTTGCCAAAAAGGTGTTACAGTAAAATTTAAGACTTTACTGCTTAAATAAAGAAGAACACCGGTTCATCACAAAATCAGGCCCTGTAGATTTTCCTTATAATATTTCTTTTAGATATTTCCAAAGTTAATATCATCATTTCACTATTTTCTGAACCATACCTACAGCCTCTAAGCCAAACAGTATTCCTTTTGCCTCTCAATAAATCTTTTCACAATAAGAAACATCGATCTGATTTGGGCATAAATGTATTTATAAATGTCTTATACTGCAAACACAAACTCCAAACGAAGTGGCACAGACAGCTGTTCTCACCGTAAAAGGTTAGGTAGCCAAAGAGGGCTGCTAGAAAGTACATGGTGTACATGACTAAAATGGAGATGTTTGACACCTTCTGCATCTTCTTCTGTGTTGGACTGAAATCAGAGACAGTTGAAAATTATGTGAACGCAAAATTCTGCACTGACATGCTATCAAATATTGAAGGTTAGAAAGGGATGACTCACTTGCGGAGTTCGGTGTAGATGGGCAGGACCTCAGGGTGGCATACAAAGGCGAAAGCCAAGATGGGGATGGTGTATGCTGTCTGTGAAGAGACACACAAACACATGATTTTCAACCGAGCATCTCAAAATAAGTATGGGAACACCTGCAGAACTCAATCTTCGGAAACGATCCAGATATGAAAACTGCATCTTCACTTCAGACGCCTACCTGTGAGTTGATGGTGAACATGCGTGGGTAGCAGTGAGAGTCTTCGTCGTCCGCGTGAACCAGACCATTGTTGTACTCGTGGCCGTGGCTTGAGACGTTCATGCTGAGGTGGGCAGCAGTGCTGTTGGCTGAGAACTCCTCGAACGGGCAGGGAATCTGAAACTTCTTATAGACAACCTGCAGAGAGATGCAAAAAGAGGGAAGAAAAGCGAGGATATAATCAAAGAAAGGATCAGATTAGTGTGACTCAGCCTCTAAGTACTTAGCTTTTACTCTCAACCTTTGATGTCCGTAAGCAGCTCTTAAATTCGCCTTATCAAACATAGCCACATACCACTTAAAATAGAGACAAGTGTGGGAAAGAGATGAGGGTGGGAAAGCAAGTAACATATGTGCCAAAATGACATGCCAGAACAAATGAGGCTCCTTGTGAAGAGTCACAGTGGTGATGTGCCGCTATGTGAGCTGGAAAAACTTACTGCGCTGAGAAAGAACACCATGCAGCTGAGAGAAAACCCGCTGCTATAACCAAGGTAACCTGAAAAGAAAGTGAACAAGACAGTTAATGTGACAGCTTCTTAAACTGAACTAATCTGTTTGGTCTTCATGTGTTGTTTGGGACTATATAAGCTTTATCAGTTACACAAGAAGTCGAGAAAGTTTATAGTCAGATTTCCTACTGCTCTATAAATGAGGCTTATACAAAAACATCCCTAAAATTCGCAGTTTGAATGACCTCACAGCGCTATGATATCAGAAGGGGCATGTTTATTTCATGTTGTAGTGAGTAGCTCAGACTGGACTAGAGAGTGTGATCATCCCAGGAAAAGAGATATCTAATTGGGCACCTGCTGCTTCCGCTGCCAGTGGTGGAATAAAAACACACTAATTACTTGACTTTGAGGTAAATGTTCCATCAAGATGTCATTATGTAAGTTGGCTCAAGGTCAAACGAAAGCATATCTTAATAAAAGATAGAAAACGTTTCTTGAAAAGAAACCAGCAAATGCACGAGTCAGATAAGCGTACTGCAGTAAAATGTAAAATGCTTTGAAATGCGGAGGACAAGAACCAAAATAGAATGAGCTGAATAAAGTTTAAGGGTCTAAACGTTGGTCAAAGCTACATCACACAACAAAGCTTGAGTAAAAACAGAAAATCTTCCAGTGCAAAGACATCATTGATTAATAGTCTTTTAAAGTTTGGGGGGAGCACAGGAACTTGTTCTCCAGGCTCCAAGAGAAAAAAACAAAAGTTAAAGTTAGAAGTTAATATAGAGCATGTGAAATTTTCGATTTAACAACACATTGTGACATTTTAATTTAATACTCATATTTTTACTTAATATCTAATAATTTAACTTAGCAAATCAATTTTTAAAGGCATTTTAGGCTTTTATACAGAGATGAAAGAAATTCAAGAGAAGACAGGAAATGAGAGCGAGAGATGAAACGAAGGTTCCCAGCAAGACTTGAACTGGGGACACTGCAGGTCGTGTTCAGCCAGTAAGTCAAAACATTTGGACTTAGCAGGCACTCAGACCGAAATCGGCCCCGTATAGAAAACACAGCAGAGGGATGTTTTTTATTACAGGGCTACTGTCAGGTTGAACGCGACCTAAAACCTCATAATTTTGATTTAGTAAGTCATCATCATCATTTTAACTTAGTATTACAATTTTGACTCACTGACCATGAGTGTTTTTAATTTTTGTCATTGCCAAAAGAGCTTCCACTCTCCTGTGGCTGTGCCCCGCTTGAGACCATGAAAAGAGTCTAAACAGGTTATACGCCTCATTCAGATTCAGATGTCTCAAAAATAAATATTGGGGAGAGGACAACAGGCAGAAATGCCAGAGAACATGTACAACTGTAGTGTTACTCACCAAGTTGCTTCATTAAAGACAGGGGCAGGATGATACCGGCAGAGACCATGATGACCAGGTAGTTTCCATTCATGTACCACAGACTGTTTGGAGAAAAGTCTAGTTTACTTTGGTGAGCTCAATATTTCAAACACTGGCACAGAGACACAGCACACAGAGACACATACATACAAAAATAGACTAGGGACTGAGACTGTGAGGGATTGCTTTACTCATTTAGTGAAACTGTTGGTGCTGCTTTTTCTAAAATCACACAGTCTGAGAGCACTTGTTTGAATGTCACCAGGTTGTGAGAAATCTCTCGGGCCAAATGGTTGATGTGTTGGATTTTGGTAGGACAACAGCAGCCCGCTGGGAACATCACTGGCCTCAAGATTGTGGAAAAAACGTGTCTGCTTATGTTGCTCTCGACAGAAGCACTGGAATAGACTGTTACATAATGGATGATGTATGTGACAGTTCACAGTTGCAGAGAAGGAGGACATAGTGGAGCCTACACAACACAAAGGACAGATGAAAAAAGTCAGTGAATATTACCAGTGTCGGCTTCACAGCCTTTGCCATCTCTGTCCTTCATGTCCTGTTTCTCAACTCGTATTATGACACAGAGCCATCCAAAAACAGTTCTCAATCCAAAAGGCATTGCTTAAGGGTCTTTGGATCAAGGCTAAAAAACATATGAGGTTGGAATGACACATCCAATCTTAGCCCTGCTTCCCCACTTCAATCCAGTGTGGGACCTTGCTGCTGTATCACTGTGTGCTATATGTGGGCACCACACATATCCTCCCATTAAACAAACGTCCTGTGAATGCCCCCTATAAAACACAGCTCACTCGTATAACCTAAATAGCCGACACAACATGCTCACGCGGACATGTCATTGCGTTCTGTGTTGATCTGTTACAGTGACCTACTCTTGCAACACAGGAAGAACATAGGATATCTCACCAGCTACAACATTATTGTTTACAGTAAACAGAAGGTAAATGGTTCGACAGCTTGTTTATTGTCACATAAATAGAAGATTTGTTTCAGTCCATCACCAGTTTACTTAATGGAGTAGAAAAGACAAACTTTCCTTTGCATGACTCGCTCAGGAAAACATATTGACCGTAAATCTTAAACATCAGTAGCTTTACACCTGAGAAGACCACCAGCAACACGCAGCTTATAGAAATGATTGTCAAACCATTAAAGACCACTGTCTCCTAAATCCTGTTTACAGAAAGCTTTTTGTGCCCCATTTTAAGCTGCTAAGCCTGTTATTCTAAACTCATCCGAACGGGACACCACCGGTGGGATCAGCTGTCAGCCATGGCTGGACAGGCTGTAACAAACAGTGATCTACGAGACCGGCGGTGTCTCTTCCTTGAAAGCATGGGAAGTCGCACGAGTCACAGGTCACGCCCTCTTTGGACTTCTTGTCAGTAGGTCATGTCTGATGATCGTGTTTCACTTGTGGCCGCTCAAACCTTTCGACAGTTGAGACCAATCCAAGTCCAGTTTCAGTTTACTGAGGACGAGCACAGGTCGCGCTGCTAGTCTTCATAAGCAAACTGCAAGTCTTGCATTTGAACATTTTCCTGCTGAGGTCAAGTGTTTGCAGTGCAGAGGCCTTGTAATTAAATATTTAAGCTGTGTGGTTAACAAATGCCTGTCTGACACTGTATTTTTTTTTTTTTTTTTTAATAAAATTTTACTGGCCAATGATACTGGCTTGTGATATTACGTTGTAACCAAAATATTAGCACTGGTGTATGTGTCAGCTAATTATTAACAAGAAAGCCCACAACTTTAGAGCACTGACAAGTGTATTTCCAACTTTATTTATTTTAACTTTTATTCTTAAACTGTAAAAAGTCCCTATCTGCACATATCTTTGGCTGATAGATCGTTCTTAAATTCTTTTAATTCTCAAATAGATGAAATATCAATCACGCTCTGGTCTTTAGGGAGTCGAGTCTCACTACAGTCTCAAAGCCTCATTTTTGTGACTTCAGTCTGACCCAAGTCCAAGTCTGAGGGTCTGCAGCCCTGAGATCCTCTCCCTGTGTGACCAAGCTGAGACTCTGCACTGCAACCTGTACATTGTACCCGATAATCCTCATTCAAACTCCATAAGAAATGTGTCCATATAATTCATGTGTACGTCTTCATCTATTGCTAGAAACTATTTCTTTATCTTCCCCTAGGCAATCTTAGTGAAAAGTGAAAGGTACTTGTCCGTCCGTCTGCTACACATCATGGCCGTCTATATTTAGATAGCAACAAGTCATAAATAAAGCCACAGCCACAGCCCCACCACCCGCCGCCCCTCATTCCACTGTGCCCTCCTGACGCCACAGATTCGAACAGCAAGAGGTGCGTCTAGTGGAAATGAACAGTGTGTGTCTCGGTTGTTGAGAGCTGGCCCTGAGCTGACCTGTCCTTATGCACGACCTCGGAATTTGGCACCCATGTTACACCACCTGCTGCTGTCATTAGTGCTTGTGTGTGTCTGTGTGTGTGTGAGACAGAGAGAGAGTGAGAGAGAGAGAGACATAATATGATTTTGATTGTATCTAAGCTTCTGACCCTGGCATTAATACACACGAAGACAGATATAAGTATATGAGTTTATCTGATCAGTGATAAAGGGTAATGACATGCCCTTCAGGAGGCGCAGGCCCACATGTGAGAGGTATCTTAAGGGTACGGTCAAAATATTGGAAAGACAAGAGCAGCAACACGATGGAGAGACAGGTCAGGCCACAACCGTAGTTGGATATCTTGTATAGATGCTGTTTTGTGTATTGCATTTAATGTCAGGTCTCTAAGAGGGCTGTCTGTTTAGCCCCAATATGTAAAACACAAGGTTGCTGACATTTCTGAAAAGTTTATGTTCCAGGCCTGAGATGTTTTTAAAGGGATGTGGCTGCAGTCGCTGCAATCCCTTCTGAGCACAAGGTTTGTTTTTAGATTTCAACAGGCAGCTGGAATCCACTTCAGTCGTCCATGGCCTTATGCAGAGTGTCTGTGGCATGACTCTGACGTGAACAGTGCTTGTCTCCACAAGCTGAAAGCACTGAGGGTTTATGTTGTGTGTATACATAACTGACAGATACTCAACCGTAGCCCCCCACCCCCGTCTGTTGCTCAGCCAATTACAAACTGCCATTCTCATCACACTCACACCCCCCCCCCACTGACTGAATCAATGAATGGTGCAAACTGACATATTCACTGGCCACAAAGTCTGCCGGGCCCCTTGACCCTGCGCACGGTGTCTGAGCTCTGGGCCAACAGCAGCGCAGGGATGTTGGTGATGGGAAGCGCATCAATGATAATACTCACTCAGAGTTGGGATCTGCCTTCAGGAAAGCCTGGATGACCAGCGGTAACTCAGATTTAACAATGTAGAGGTAGCTGGACATCGCTGTAATAAAACAAGACAAAGGAAATGTGAAAATGAGCGGCCGAGTGACTCGTACGCTGGACAATCAAACATCGTCAAAGCCATGTCACAAGAACACTTATCATACTGTTTGTGTAAGTGACGGAGCAGAAGCTAGTACTGAGGACACTGAGGTCATGCCATGTTATGTTTTTTCTGGGAATTTGGGGTATTTCAGTAACCAGGGGAAGGTTACTTTTTACAATTTAACAAAATTAAAAAAAGATATCATCCAGAGATTACACTTGGGCTACTTTTATTTCCCCCATCAGAGTTTGATTGCTTTGAAACGACGTGAAAACACATGCAATAAGCTGAAACTATTAGTTAGGTAATTGAGCACAGAAAATGAATTTCCAACTATTTGGATAATAAATCAATTTTTTCTGTAATTTTTCAAGCAAAAATGCCAAGCATGATCAAGTTGTAGCTTCTCCACTGTGAGGATTTGCTGCTTTTCTCTGTTTTATGTGATAATAAATCAGCTGGCTTTGACTTTTGCATTGTTGGTTGAGCAAAACAAGCAATTCATCCTCTTGGGCTTTAGGGAACTGTGAAATACCAAGTATCTCAACAGTAATTCATTCTTAACTGTTGGACTTACTTTCAGGCTGAAAAAGCAAAATGAAAAGTGTTGCATTCAGTCTCTGAGCTCTATGAATTTAACCTTTTTTGCTTAATGAAAGTCTAATGTGTCTGACCAACTTTGGGCAGACACATCCGACCACAGATGCTGTTCAGTGAGTGGGAACAACTCTTATTATAGGCGAAACCTCCGTGAACACAGCTGTTTACCAACAGGTCTACTGGTCTTTGCTCTTAATACAAACCCATATTCCATACTTAAATAGATGTGCAGCCCAGAACAAAAGCCAAAGTATTGCTAGTGCTTTCAGTGAATATGGATGTGTGATGGTTGGGTAATGGGGGATATAAACTCTAATCCATTTAATGGTGTGTAATTCCTGTTTTCTGCTACAGGGAGTTTACAAACAGGCAAATGCATTAACCGCAAAGTCACTGTGGCTCCTCACCTCCAATATTCTGCAGGGTAATTGCTATACCAGCAGCCATTTTTCCAGGAGTGCCAAAGGCTCTGTACCCCAGCTGTTCATAAGCTCGAATTCCTGTAAGTAGATAATACTTTATAAACAATCATTTTCACGTCTGCTGAGACATCTCTTTGAGCAACACAATAAAAGACAAGAAATAAAACACAAAAAAATGACCAAGAATTATGTTGGTCTATACACTATAAACTTTACACCAGATTATAGAATAATCGAACTCAATTTAATTTCCCTTCTTATTAACAGTCTAAATTAGATTAGAGAAACTAAGTGGACTGGAAACCTAAACAATAATTTAATTACAACTGCCTAACTTACTGCTGTAGTGAGTGTGCTTAAACCAGTGAACTATAAAAACTGTTGATCTTTGCCCCTTTTTTTAATTAATGTTTTTTTTTTTTTTGTCATTTTGGTAGTATAACTTTATAACATGTACAGTGGTTGTACTGTTTCACTGCAAAAGGCCTGGACATGGCACAAGGCTTACCCACAATGCCAGAGGATTTGAGCAGCAGATGAATGGAGTAAGATGACAGGGCTGCCACTGCAGTCAGAAGAAACCTGTGCCACAATACAAAAGGGAGGGTCATATGCCATTGTTGCATGTCAACTTTATATTTATCCAGTTTTTGCATTCCTTGGATTACAAGCCTGGCATTCCTTCATTTGCAATAGGTTCTCTACATCCGTGTCCTGCCTTAGCATGGGATTTTGGAGCCGATGCTGCTCACTGCTTCAAAATGCTTATTGTATTACTGTAACACATTATCAACAGCTGACACAAACAATAGGAGGCATTCTTGAAACAGTAAGTCTTTTTAAATAAAAGAATTGAAATGTACTCCATTGATGAAGGTCAACAGTCTTACACAAGGATGAAAATGCTATTTCCCATAACCCCTTTGTCTGCTGAGTTGTAGTGGTCCTCCTACAGAGGTACAGAGCCACGGGCAAGGGCTCTCAGGTCAACATTCCTGAAGAGTCAGAGGCTGATCTCAAATCCATCACCTTTCTCAGACCTTTTCCCAGCATTTCTGTACACTTTTGTATTTCTTGTAGCCACAACTGAAGTGGGAATCTTTAGGGGTGGAGATCAAGCCCTGAGATTCCACTGAACTGTAACTAGTGCTGTCACAAAGGCCGCGTAAACTGTCTGAGCTCCCTCAACTCACAAACTAGTGTTTATTTGTGTCTGTTGGTAATAACCACATTTGATGCCTTGTCTAAATAAAGAAGTATCCCTCTCTGGATCCTGACACCCTGGTGAAATATTCAGCAAGGCGCTTGGCTTTTCATAACTGCTCTATTTCTGTGTCGCAACGGAAATATGCTGATGAGGTCTGAGAATCTCTATTTGTATCGCGGTTAGTGGATCATGATGTCTCTGAGGCAGCAAAGAACAAACGTCAAAGCAAGCCTATATACAAATATAAATGTCTGAACATGTAAAAAACATAAATACTGCACATATTTTTAATAGATGTGCTCTAAAAAATGTGTTCAAATAACTATGCAGTTCACTAGGAAGCTTGCATCAATGCTTTCTTGCGTAAAGGTTATTATATAGCGATATAAAGCCCACAAGATTGTTTCTCTTGAAATACACACTCTTTTGTTTTTTCTTTCTAGAAATTAAGCGTTTTAAATTCCTCCAGCCTGTTCCTTTTACAAGAGTCACATGCTTTTAATTCCATAGAAATCAGGGATTAAACTGATTTTTTAAAAAAGAAGAAAAAAAAAGCAGATTGCATTTTATGCAAGGGTTTATGAAAGGCGCTGTTTTGTGCTGTAGACCAACACAAAGAAAGGTTTACAGTGAGATACAGTACGATGAAAATAGGTTTGTTTTAATACTGATTTGTCCTATTGTGTATGTCAAATAGATAAAAAGAGATACTATATCTTAAAGTTGCTGAAACAGTTAGGTATGAAAAAAACATTTATATTAAACAAAACTTTCCAATAAGCTTTTAGCAGTCTTGAACCTTTGCTACAGTTTAACGTATGCGATCCAATCTGAGCACCACGATGAGACAATGCATCATCAACAGGGGAAACTCCACTCAATGTGCACAACCATCAATATAGTCCATCAATAAGACTGAAGTGGCTTAACTACAGCCCAAATGTGAATATGTCTTTGCATGTTTTAGTCAGAACATTTAGTGCATTTTGTACATGCTTGGCTTTTTGAAGAATTATTAAAAAAGGGAATTTAGTGTTAGTGGCATTATTGCACTATATTTACATCCAATTGTGCAGGAGGGATTTTATCCCTCAGTCTGATCCTACAGCTTTTTCCATACCTCACATGTCTATGTTTTATGTGTCTTATAACAGAAGGGAGGGATGCCCCACTGTGGGTTGGCCGTACATGTAAGTGGTTACGTTTTTGGTAAACTTTGATATGTAAGTGCTGTTTATTGTATGTCATGTTTGATGTAAGTTGTCATGATTTTGAAGACTGTTAACCTTCAGGTTGCTTTGAAAACTCATTTAAATGTAACTGAAATGTCTCTTGCTATTCCAGCTATGCAGCAATGATTCAGTCACAGGGGTTGCTACCTATAGGCTATACAGTTATAACCTCACTGACCTAATTCCTTAGAGAAATTTCATAAGAGGAGCTATTCTTCGAAAGCTCTAGCATCGATCTGACTTCCTTTTTCCACGGTTGAAGCTAATGCTGAGGCCATTCTCGATTTCAGTCCTGCCACTTGCTCTGTGAAGCTACACAGACTACATGACCAAGACTACCAGGGTCATGGTCTGACAGAAGCCGTCTGCACGGAGCAGAAGGAACTAAATGAGCAATCCAGATGCCTCACACAGGGTCTGGAGGTTCAGTTATTCTGGGCTGTGGCCTTTCTGGGGTCTCTATATGTAGCAACAAGGGAGGGGGCGAGAGCCTGAGCAAAACAACATGAATAGAGGTGAGCATATCGTGGGACATGACATGTTACCAGATGTCATGACAGTTACTGAATCACTCCTGTAAGGAACTAGCACTACCCTTGCACTTGATGGCACCACAAGTGTGGCCCACTCCTGGAGAGTACATTGGAGATACTCAGGACTTTTTTTACTACTTTTTTTGAGTGTATTCAACCATTTACCTGACTCCACCCTTCACTAAATTAGCACCACTATAGCCAAAGGTCCATGTAAAGACGATTTGTCAAAAAAAAAAAAAAAAACTGACAAGTCAGCACTGCAACCATTAACATAAGTGACTTTGTCTCTGTTTGATAAGTGCGTAGATTCTAGCTGTTGTTCTGGAAATGAAACATCACAAACTCACAAGAAGAGGAGTATGCCAGTGTTGGCCATGGCATAGGCCAATCCCAGGATTCCACTGCCCATAATAGCATTACCCAGGTTGAAGACAGACATGCCCAAAGAGGTCTTCCCTTCAAACTGTTGGAAAAAATGAACAAGACCATACAAAATACAAAATCTCTCAACAATAATGCTCTTTCTGTTGTTTCATATCTGTAAACTTGGGCTTTTACACTCACATCTGTGAAGCGTATAGGTTTCTTTCCATCTGCACTGGGCAAAAATTCCTCATTCTCCAGTCCTCCATCAGGATCATCAAATCTAGGGGGAAAATTGATGCCTGTTAATTGATTGTCTATCTATATCAAAAAACTGTACACATATCTGCTGCAGACAGCAGTCAAAATCACGCTCTTAAGTTTTTGTTGTTGTTTTTGCGTTATGAAATGCATGAAAAAAAATATGCAGAGGAAAAAAGCCCCCATACAAATCTTCACAAACATACCTGACTGTTTGAGTGCCATTTCTGTATAAGGATCCACCCGTTGAGGCAAGCCCAAAAACAAGGTAAACATGCATTTAAAAAAGCAAAGATTATGCAGGAAGTAAGTCATTCTGTATGATGCTCACCACATCCGACTCCTGGTCAAATTAATAGGAAACTCTTATCACAGGGACAAAGGTAGATATAAGTAAATCAGTCAAAATCTCAGAAAATTAACTTAGAAGTCAGTTGTTTTACTTGAAATAATCCAGGATGTGGTTTCCACACAAGTATAACTAATAGAGAACGTCAAAAGGACTTTAACACATGCTGTGTTAAATGCCATTACCATATATAAGCAACAACCATTCATTTGTGTGAGACAATACTCACTGATCCTCCTCGAGCAGCGTCTTCATTGGCACACCCATGTCGTCTCCGAGGTCGTGACTTTTCCCGTTGGATAGGATGTTCATCTCTGACTGAGCAGGTTCCATGATCCAACTTCAGATTTATTTATTTTTTGGCTTGTATGTGTTCAACGAAGGTGATCCTTTAAAGTCACTTGGTGTCTCGAAAACCTAGGGACAGAGGCGGAAAAGTCATGAATCACAAACAAACAGATGTGTGGGTTTGTTTGTTTGATGTTTCTTTGTTTAAGATGCCTTTCAGTGAAAATGGGAAGCACACTTTGAATGTTTAATGTTCTAATGTTTAAAATGTTTAACCCTGAACACATATTTTCTAAGTCAGCTTCCTATTTTTTCTGCATTTTTTTGTGTTTTGTTCTCACTGGTTTGCTGCCGCTGGGTTGGAAAAAGCTGATGTAAAAGGATTTCCATGAACTAATCAGGATCTAGCAATAATCTGTGACGTTGTTTCCACACCACACTGTCAATCAAATCTGATCAAATAGCACTCACACAGTCCGAGTCAGAAACGCTTAACAAATACTACAAACAAATAACAAATAATTGAAACCATGTTATTTAATAACCAATATTATGATCAAATACAGCTGTTTCACATTAGTAGGGCAAGGATATAATAATTTTTGTTCTCTGTGACTTTGAGGCCAAAGAGAGTAACTTTAGGCTACATTGCTTTAGTGCCTTGCTTTACAACTGTACTGTTTTGCTGGCTATATTTACCTTTATATATCTCTTTTTCTAACTGTAATTATAAATGGAGTTCTTATTGTGTCATGCAGTGTTGCAGAGCATGTTAGCTCTTGTACTAATCTACTGATATGTCCGGTTTCTGAAATTCTGCGATCAATGACAGACGTCACGGATCCTATTCAATATTTGTCTGTCCAGCAACTGTGCACCAATGACTCACTTCTGCTGTTGACACAGTGACTTCCAACAACCAAGACCTGACCTCATTCAGTCACTCATTCAATTCATTCACTGAAACTTCTGCTGCAGATACACTGGCACATGAACAGCACGCAGCGACATATCTGTAGCTATAAGTGATCACAGGATGAGATAAAGTGCTGGAAACGATGACAAATTTTTTTTTTGTGCTTTTCCAGAACTTCAGCACTGAGCAAGGCAAACAAGTCCAAAGCACAAGGTCAAAGGTCAAGGTATATTTGAGTTTTTTTACATTTTTGTTTGCTCTTGTCTTTTGTGTAGTTAAGAGTCACAAGCCTGCAGATTATCACTGTTACTGGTAAGGTCCCACACAATGACACAGCGGTCATAATGACAAATATAAGCATAAGGTGATAAACAAAATACCAAATCACTCACAACAAGGGTTCCTTAAATTACTGAGAAAGCAGTTTGCAAAACAGTTATTACTGTAATACTACTAGTAATTGCCTTAACGAGTCTGTGGTTTTCAGCAGCTGTGGTTTGAAGACAGAGGTGGTATAGCTACATTTGTTAACTGAGAAACTATTGTTACTGATTAAAAACTAATAATAAGTTGTCATAGCCCGCCACAACCCCAATGAATCCTCTTCACTATTTCACCCAGAGAGACAATAGCGTGTTGTTCGCTGCTTCCGCTGTGTCCAGTGTACAGCAGCTCAATTGTGTTCACAGTGTCTTCTATGCCAGAAGATCACTGTTACTGCTATTCATACTGTACAGCTGAAGAGGGTCATTGACACCACGCCACTGCGGCTACAAAAGGAACATGAGAGGAGTAAAACGAAGTCACAATGCATGATACTCGACACAATAATCAGGTATAGTAGCCTATAAAGGAACGAATGATTGACCCCGGTAAAAAAAAAAAAGAAAAAAGCTCTAAATCTGTATCTTATTAAAAACCTATGAACAGCTAACGTCAGTGAAACCTTACATTGCTTCATCTACCCTGAGATAGATGAAGCAAGTCCTTTAACGTCACTATGTAAAAGATGTGACGTTAAAGGACTTGCTGATGTCAGTGTTTCCTGTTGCATAACTTTGATGATCATCATTTGAATGATCATTTCCACAGAGGTCGGAGCGGGACTTCACCTTATAAATTACAAATAGGGAGGAGTAACACAATTTTTAAGAGGATGCATACTGTGCCACTGGAGCCCAGGTCAGTTCAATCAGTGTTTTTGGTCATTAGCAGCAATAAAAAAAAAAGAGGATCAGGACTTATTCTCACCAACAGCAACTCCCTGGGGCCACTGCATTTACAGTAAATACAGCAGGAGGCTCATTAATAACAATGTTGACATTTTTCCACCCATATGATCACTGTTTTGTTGTAATGTACATCTGTAACCTGGCAACATACCCGTGTGAGTAAGTGTTTTATACTTCATTTATGTCAATGGTGGCGTATGTTTGCAAACACACTGTGCCTCACATGACATTTGAAAACTACGTTCATTAGTGACGTTTGTGAAGAGGTGTAGGTGAAATTCGATGAGCATGAGTCTGTTTTTCAATGCTTGGTATAAATTAATCTTAAGTTGTCCGAAGGTATCGTTTACACTTTCAATAAGATAAAATCCAAATTTTTCTACATGTATATTTATCACAGGAAATAACAGAAAAAAAACCCAAATCTTATCTTGGCTCTAAAAAACAGAACATGAAAGCACTTGCCTCTAAGCAGTTTAGAATAGTTTATAATATTTCAAATAAAAATATTGATTGCAACAAGCAGCTCTGATGATTTTGCGTAAGAATAAATGCAACCACTGGTCACACCAAGGTCTGAGGTCTTTAATTTTCAAATAAATTCAAAGAAGCTTCTTGGGGGGGAAAAAAATACGTACCTTTGTTCTCATTATATGGAAAACAGTGACAGTGTGAATTATTTCCAATTAATTGCTAGAGCAGTATTTCTCAAACTTTTTCACATCAAAGGTCCCTAAACTGACACAAACTTCACTGAATCCCATCTGATAAGAGTTTTGCTTTTAGATGTTTTATCACAAAGTGTTTGGAAACCATGACCAAAATAGTCATATATTCTGTTATGGATGGAATTCTGTTGAAAATGAATTAATCCTCTTTTTGAGGGCCCCCCCTCAAGGGCCGCTGGTGGTCCCCAGACCCACTTTGAGAACCACTGTGCTAGAGAATCTTTTAATCAGACCACAGCAATAATACAATTCAATATAAAGCATTTGGAGAGAGTAAAGTATATCCCTAAATATCCCTAATTTCCTCAATATAATTACCAAATAATAATGTTCTTTCATGGAATCTTCCATTGGAAACTATTAGAGAAATTACAGACTCATAAGATACATCAAAATAAATTACCAGGTGTTTGGCTTTCAGGAAGTCTCTGTAAAGACCCATGTGGTCACGTCCATCTGTTGCCGTTCTGTGTTAAATCCAAGCCGACTATACCACATGGGCCTTACCAAAATTGAACTAAAAAACATGTTGTGTTTGGGTTCGTGATCTAGCGTGGCTCTCCACTTCCACCCATTCTGGCGGACGCATGCAGTCAATCAGCAGCATTGATACTGAACTGACTGAGATGAGGCACCATGAAGCGGCATCTGACATGGACAGGACAAGTCTGAGATCAGGTAGCTGTATGCAAAATCAGTTCTGTAAACAGACACGGTTGCTGCTACTATTTCTGCTGTGTAATTTTATCTGGCGATGGGTGAATGACAGGCCAGACAGTTCAACCATATGTGCATCTATAAACATGCCCATCAAGATGAGCCAGGGCAGCTTGTTAGAGACTTGACATATGTGATTTATGAAGTGATTGTTGTACCGCTGCTATTTCCTCATTCTATATTATTGAAACACATATTTACTACTAACCTTTAAGGTCCTGTCACTTTAGTTGTACAATCTAATTGTTTTTTAATTAATAAATCCAAATGAAAAAAAAAAAAGATTAGCTTGATGAAGACTGGGAATTGGTGTGCTGCTCAAAGTGTGACTTATGATACCAGTTGTTTTAGTAGAGATGGATTATGTATGTAAAATATCCATGACTCTTTAACAACAAATTTGTGCAAACTCTGGTGCAAAGGAAGGGGCATTGATTTATTGTTTTTGGCAAGAGATGCAAAAATGAAAATAAAACTTGATATTGCTCCTTCTCATCCAGGTCTCTGTGTCCAAGCCATGAAAACGTTCTATTTCTAAGCATCTCCACACATCCCAAACAGATGGAGATCATTTGTTTACTACCTGTTTTGGTAAGGAACGCACTGTTTCTAAGTCATGAAATAAATTCTAAAATAATTTACTGCTTATTTACTGTTAATGAATACTGATCTCTGTCTATCCGAGAAAATGCCCTGTTAGCATATGGTATTCTACTCAGCACCAGAGGGGGTCACCTTACACTTTTACACTCTATTGGAGCCCAAAGTGAGTTCTGTTACATAACAAATCGGCCATGAAGAGGCATGAAAATGAAAAGTCCCATTCTGAGGACTTATGTGACATTTGAAATGTTTGAACAGGTGGGCGGGTGAATTACAATTAGTTATTTGAGTTTGTTATTTTTTCCATTAAATTGAGAGAGCAACTATTTAAAAATCATTTTACTCTCAAAAGAACTGTAGCTGCTGCATTCTCGACAATTATTTCCCATCTCTTCTTGTGTCAGCTGGGCGTAAAAACAGGCAGAGGCACGGGAGGGCGGTGGGCGAGCACATGTAGATGAGGAGATGCCCATGTGGTGGTGTATCAGGAACAGGCACGAGGTTCAGCCAAGAGCGCCTGGCAGCACCAGCTCATCCTTCGGCCACGTGCTCTGCTGGGGACAGAGGAACACATGCTCGTGCCCTGCGATATCGGCCACCACCTGAATCAAGTATTCCTCTCCATGGCAACGCAGGCTTTTATTATGGTGAATTTCTCATGGATTACATCCCTTGTAAATGCTCTAAATAACTAAATGTTGAAATGAACAAAATGTTGGAGCATTTTTTTGAGTAATGCCATAAAATGATCCTTACATGCAACTGATTACAAAATGTTATTGTGAGAGAAAAGTAATTCACTCAGTGCATAAACTAGTTAATTACTAGCCCTCCCATTCCATGCTACTGAGTTAGATTCGTTTTGGTGTTTTCAAGTACAGTAAAAAGTAACATCTGACAACAATTAATTGAACCATTGAGCCATGTTTTACCCTCTGCCCCCCTGTATATCAATATTCTTAAAAAGTTATAACACTCAGCAAATAGTTTCAGCCTTTTTGACTAGATAATCAACACACATTCTCTACGGTATATATATCAAATAAACTATACCAGTAGTAGGTTAAACAACAACAAAAAAAGTTTCTAAATGTCTGAACCTGAACTCATTGTTAAAAAATATATATATATATGTATATATAAGGTAAATTAGATAAATTCCTATACCCTTTGGTCAGCACGATTATTTCACCTTCATCCACTAATGCAAATGTTCAAATATACACAACAAAAGATATGAGCTGTGACATTCATGCTAAAATGGACAGTAGCTCCCTGCATCACCTGCCTGTTTCCAAGCAGTGTGATGCATGACAGAACACACAAACTAATGATTTAACTAAATCACGAGTCAGCCCCTGAGCCAGAGGCAAAACCAGCATTTTCACCGAAGGAATTAGTTTCACGACACAATTCAGTTTAATCTACAGCACATGCTTCATCAGTCTGTTTAAATGCTGTTAATGAATTCTGAATATTAAAGCTGTAGGTTGTAAATGTTGGCAAATTGGGGCACATGATAAATGTAAGTGAACCCTGTGTCCACTATGTACACGTGTAAAAAAACGTCTGCTGCAATCTACAAGACAAACAAAGACGTAAATGTAGATGTAAAAATAGCATTTAGGAATAAGACTAAATAAAAGCAACTGCAAAAGTCAATCATCTATACATTGTTCAGGAAAAGGTTTGTAGCCTATTGAATTTACTTTAGCACAGATCTTTGTGTGGCAGTCAGGTGAAGAAGTTTCCCCTGACTGTTGAACACAAACATTCATCAGAAACCAAAGTCCTCCATTATACTGTACAGTAAATAACATATAAAAATATAAAAATCTGCATGTTTGGTGACTCATTTGCAAGAGCATTAGCTATAACTCTATATTGATGTGCAGCATACAACAGCTTTGACTTCTCTGTGTGGTTGAGCCAGATTTAAAAGGAATTAAAAAAAAAAAAAAATCAGCATTTAAGCGACATTCAGAGACACACATGGTCAGTGATCATCACAAACAGGCGATATCCAATTTAATAAAAGTGTTTGAGAATGTTTAATAAACCATCATCTCATCATCATCCCATTAAGTTCCTCACAGAATTTATACGCAGGCTGTCTCCTTCTGACTCCTTCTCTCACACAGACTGACTGAATGAATTGTTGAAGGGATGGTAAAAGGAAGCAGCACTTCTACAGCGCACAAAGGGAGCCAAGATATAATTTAACATGCTGTTTTACAAGTGGCCAAAGCTAAATCTGTGTTTACACAAGGATTTAACTAAGACTATTAAGCTCAGCTCTTTAAAAGATGATTTGCAGAGCAACAGCAAACTGCCCCACAATCCTCCCCTGCTGCACCATGGTGGCAGGTGAGGCGTTTGCTGGACCGCTGAAATCTGCCAGCTACAGAGGCAAGTGCACCACTTCTGTTTTCCTTTGATCCACGGGGGTATGGACCAAACATGAAGTTCCCGAACATATAGAAAAGTAATGACTCAGGATCAAATTGAGTCTGTCGAACTGAGCGTGAGCATGTCTTCAGCCCATAACGTTTCTGGTTAGAATACAGAAGGGAGACACCAACACAGGAATACCTGTACAATGTGGAGGAAACACTCTGCTATAAACTCTGCCTTTGTTTGCATTGGCACTATTGATAACATTATGTCCAGATTCCTGTTGTCTGCAGACTCTACTCTCCAATGAAGACTAAGTGTAAAACTGATGGGAACAATGGTCATGATGATGAAGTTGAAAAAAAAAACAGTCCTTCTCTGCCCTTATTGTTTTGTTTGGCTGGAGAAGCTGTGCTCGTTGAAACTGCTTTATTAAACCTGCAATAACTGATGAGAGTGAACCGTAACAGTGAACTGAACAATGAGGAGAAACTTTGACATAAAGCGCCGTAAAACCGAGGGGAGCTACAGATTCAGGTGATAATTCTCTGTAAGTTAAACAGGAACGTCCATCTCACGTTGTCACATTGTTTTCACATTTTTATTCCATATTGTTATTACACAACAATATGGAATAACAAGGTGAGTAACTATCTGCCTGTTGAAGCTTTACATATCTTGTATTGTTCCAGGTTAAAACTTGAGACTTGAATGTCTTTATTTTCAAATCCAAAGTCAAGACAAGTCTTTAGGAGAGCCCGACCAATAGATCAGCTTATATAACTTGCTGACGTCCAATATATGCTAAAGTTTCCTCGCTTGCCAAGTATATGGTGATTTATTTCTTGCAACTGTTCAAATACAATGACATGTGGCTCTCTCTGGAATTTTAAAGGCTGCATATATTAGCTTGAGATCCTATGTTTTGGCACTGGTTGCTCCAGAGGGAACAAACTCGTGGGAGTGTTAGTGCCATTAAAGAAATCTTTAAGATGAAAGGGGCCGGCATGGAGAACATTTTATCTTCAAACTCCTCTCAGAGGATTAGATCAGTTCACTCACAGCCACAACTTTATACCTAAACAAATGAATTAATTTGAATACACAATATCAACAAAAGACAATGACTTTCCAGTGACTTCAATATAAATAGACGACAGCACATGATAAGGTCAGGTTCAACTCCACAGATTATGAGCCCCATGACAACGATAATAATAACCTCTGGAGTGGCCGATACTTAACACTTGGGGTTGACTCAAACACAGATATTCACAGGTCTCTTCGGAGTGACGGAAGAGCACAACTGGCTGCTTCCCACATGGATAAAACATCGCCCACCCCCCAACCCTAACCCCACACACACACACACACACACACACACACACACACACACACACACACACACACACACGGCGCACCTGTCCAGCTCCTGCTCCAGCTCCTAGCACATGCTGAGGTCAGTGACCATGGTCAGGCTTATCTGCTCATTTTCCTCTGTGATGAACCCAGCATGTAAACCCATGTAGGGTGTTTAGATAGGGGCCAAAGTCAAAAACGTGGCCCCTCAGTTCTCTGGACAGTCTGTCTGTATCCCAGAATTGGTTAAAGGTTTTCAGCCTTAGTGCGTTTGGTATTTTAAAAATCTTTTCATACAATATTTGGTAGTTCCACAGTTTTCACCAATGCAGCCATAGTTTTCTACAGTTGATGACCTGGCACCATCTTCATTCAAGCGACTGGGAGTTAAAGTGCTTTTCTTCACCCCATCTGACCAGTTGAGGCACAGGAGCGCTCACATTAGCACAACCACTTCTTTCCAAGACAGTCAAAGATTGAAACTAGCAACCTGCTACATGCATGGAAACTTTTTCGACCTTTAGGGCCATGATGCTGGTTTGAAAAAACTTTGGTGTTACAAACCCTCTTCCTCAAAAATGTCTGAAACGTCACAAGTTAAACACAATAAAAAAGTTGAAGTTGAAGTACGATTATGATTATAAACTGCAGAATATTTTATCATAAAGCAACAGTCAAGCATAGATTTTTAAAGGGCTAGTTCCCTTTAAAGAGTAATCACATAAGAATGTAGTCTACATACACATGAAACATAAAAATAAAGAGGTTCTCCAACTAATGATTATTTTTCACTATTGATTAATCTGCAGGTTTCTTCTTGATTGGTCATTTTATCATTTGGTCCATACAAATGTCGATAAATTGATAATCTTTGTCATAATTTCCTCAAGACCCAAGTGAAGTAAATTGCTTGTTTTGTCTGATCAATAGTCCAAAAATATGTTCAGTTTTCTGTCATTTAAGACAAAATAAGCAACGAATCCTCTCAGTAAAGAAGCTGGAACCACCAAATGATGATACTTTTGCTGGCCGCTGGTCTACTGACAGAATAAGTGACATTTAACATGATACACCACAACAGCAGGGAAGAACACCAAACCCAAATTCACCGCTCAAAGAAAAAGTGAAAAACAACAAAACATTTAGATAAGTAAAGGGAGAGAATAAAAAATTGTCACTCAAATGTAGAAGGAAAAAACTTCTTGTTACCAAAAGCCACTGTTTTCAGACAGACAATAATAACACAATATCACATCTACCAGGCTCAGTGCGTAAAGGGTGATAATGTGCAGCTTTAAATTTCCCACACAGGGCGCTCTTCTTCCACATGCGTATATTTAGCCCACAATAACAAAGGCAGAGTGCTTTAAAAGTGCTGCTGATGGTTGTTAAAGCTGCTGCTGTTTACATTGTTCGCATCTCAACGCAGGGTGAATTTGTTATCGCAGAGTGGTCGCTGTTATTCAGAGGAAAACTCTTAGTCGGACATGGTTCTGAATGCAGGAGGAAAAAGGAACCAGTCTCTACTCAGTGTTATTTGGCTTGAACACATGAAGATGTAGGCTGAGAAAAACTACAGGAGAATGTCTCACAGTCACAATTTAAATGGCACAAGCTTCATATCGATTATTCAGTTTGATTAAGCGCCAACAACTGCTTTTGAAAAGAAAAAAAAACACACATGAACTGAAGCTTGGAAATATTTGGAAACACTTTCACCAAAAAAAAAAAAAAAAAATCTGGTTATGTTTCCACACGCTGGTCACATATAGACATGTTGCCATTCATCCAGATGTTGGTTTTACCTGTTGCAAGGCGACTTTCACTTTAACTTCCAGGCTCATCCAACGCGTATCGAGAGAGATCGAAAACGCAACATGAGTTAGACGCACAATAGATGACCAACAATCTGTCACTGACTCCTTGAGGCACATGGTCGTGACATCTGGACTTGGCGCTCACTGCAGGGGCAGCGAACAGGCTATTCTTTCTGTATTGATCACTCCCCAATAGGAAACAAAGCCATATGCCTCACTATAGTGTGCCATGGGATCATATAGCATATAAATATCCATAATATGTGTTTTCATTCTTTTTCCCCTGGGCTCCATGTGTGGTTGAAAAGAAATCATACTAGTTCCATTGTTTTAAATGATTATTTTACAAGCCTCAACCTTTCAATTAAATCAGTTCAATTGCCTACAAATATAACGTCAAACAAAGCTGCGTCATATCTGTAATCAAAGCATGTGTATTTATCCTGAATGGAGAAATAGACCAGATTTGTTCAGTCTTACCAAAGGCTCTCGTCACGAAGCTTTCAGGTTAATTCCTCTGGTGAGTGGGGACAATTTGGTGATCAGTGTCTCTCTCTCCTTTCCTGTTTTCTTTTTCTCAGTGGTCGATACAGTGTCTATCTGCATTTGTGGTTATTTACGCACATTACAGACCGTCGCTCTTCCCAAGTAAGCACCTACAAACACGCGCTTTGAGAAATGGTCGGCATTGTAAAAGACTCCTGAGCTCAACTGTGGGGGTCGCACTGGGTCCGCCTCTTTGACCCCCCCCCCCCCCCCCCCCCCCATCCACTCCAATAAGCTGAGCAGCTGAGCTGCTGGTTCTCAGCACTTGGTCTCGTAGTAGGTGTGGGAAAAGCAGAAATAGTCATCGTCACACTGCTCTAGTCATTGGTATGAACGAACTGCGCATAAATGGCACCACACAGTCAATCTGGCAACGCACGACTCTGACAGAATGTACGCAACAAATCAAACAGCTGTCATTAACATTATCATGGGGGTGCATGGGTCAAACTTTTCTGGACTCGGTTGTGGGCATTTCTGGCAATGACATTTAAGGATATCAAATATAGACATTCCATATACATACGTAATATTATTTGTATACATGCATATACAAATAATACAGAGACAAATACTGTACAATAAATGAATGTACTAATTGATTTTAACTTTATAGCTGTACAGCAAGTTGAAACAACATTTTCTTTCTTTCTTTCTTTCTTTCTTTCTTTCTGTTGAAAATAATGACTGACTGAGACTGAGATATTACTAGTAGGAAATGTCTGTAGTCATGTTGACATCAGAATAGAATAGAGCAGATTTCTTTGTCATTATAGTAGTGTGGAAAGTTGTCTTTAGCTCATCAAATATTGCCCTACGGTACAAAAAAGTAGTAAACATACAAATACACTACATAATATAAATACTATTAAACTGTAGAACATTAAAATCTAAAATAAAACACTGTGGGCAACTCAGAACAGATCAGTATGATATTTAAACCCACAATGTCATACTGAAGATCCGTTCAAATCTGCGCTGAGAACAGACACATTCAGGTTTACAATAGAGTTGTACCTTAAAGACCATAGTACCAGAGGATTGTTTAAATTCATTAGTGTATTGCAGCCTAGCGGCCTCTAGAGGCCGCTGACATAATGAAGTTTGACCATGCTCAGAATAGTTCAATAGTTCAGAAGGAGCTTATTGCTTCTAGTTGTTGCAACTCAAAACCAAAAGTTCACTTCACTCAATTTAAAAACACCAACATTAACAAATAAACACACTTGATCCTGTGGTTAATGTGTGATATCACATTTCTGATAGCAGCGTTGCTAAATAGTGGTTATTTATAAGGCCAGTGCAACTAGATAAACAGGGATATTAACATTTTTACATGGTGCATTACATGTTTGAAAATAGACATCATGAAGGAGTATAAACAAACATTTTACTGTAAAATGTATTTTTATTTTATTATATTTATAAGTTATTTATCTAAAGTACAGTTTTTGACTATTGCTGCACAAGAATAAATTAATAAGCTCTAAATAGACATTTTTAAACAATTTATTAAAAACTGAAAATATGATAGTAAAAAGTAAATTCTAAATAGAAACTAAGTTCTGCCTTTTTACATATAGGCCTATTAATTAAACCAACACATCCGCTGATTCTATGGATTAGTGGGAGAAGTGTCACCTCCACGTGACTCTGACCCTTTACTGTCATGACTCAGTTATTTAAGGAATCAGTGCTAACTCTATGAGGAGATATAGCAACATGGAACACAATGGCAGTTCATGAGAGCCGCAAACTTGGGCTAACATACCATTCACTGTTTCTTGTTCTACTGCCCAGCTGGGTTTTTAGGTGTGGTGTTTGGCAGCGTGTAACTACAAAGAACAGATACAGAGTGTTCACAGAACAAAAGAAAGACATGTAACCAAACTCTACTCTGCCGTTGAGTTTAGGATTCTTAAGAAAAACAAACTTTCCTGGTGCTGTCTGCTGGAATCAGGAGTGATATTTAACAATAATCTAAATTACATTTAGTGGAATCAAACTCCACTAATCAAAAAATGAAGAACATGTTGCCCTGAACTTAATTCACGCCACAAGCTTACTCAATGATGCTAAAGGCACCTCGGCTAAAATCTGCTTAAGCAATGAGCAGAACTTGATCAATTTACAGTTTATTGATTGAAAAGAATTACGTAAGCCCATTCATAGAGAGAGGGGCACTGCTCATCTTTCTGGTGCTGCAGATGGATGTCTGGCTTTTGTGATTTTTCCAAGAAAGCAGGATGGGAATGTAACAGCAGAGATTCCTTCTAAGACCACAGGAGTCAAGATGTATTGCTGCAATATATTTATGTAACAGAGGTGGACGTGAGGTTCAGAACATTTCTCCCTGAGAGGTGGAAATATCAAAAGGACAGGACGCCATGAGGTCCATGAAACAAACCCAAGGGATGTACTGTATTATGTTTCCATTGTGTAACACACTGTTTATATAAGGGGCCAGCACAGAGACAGACGAACTGACCACCTCTTTGTATGAAGGAACAATATCATTTATAACATAATTTACTACACTTCTTAGTCAGACAATGGAAACATACAGTATCTACTAAATATCTGTCTCTACTAACAAACAGAGTTTGAGCTGACGATCTCTTCAGACAAAAGATACACAGGAGCAAAACAAACAGGTTATTTTTTATATTCGCATTTACACTGTGTTTAAAGATTGTCTCTTAATCATCTGGGTTCAAACTAAAAATTTGAATAAACACATTGCATTAAACATCAGTTACAGGGAAATATGGATTGAAAATGACAGGAAAGACAGGTTAAAGAGACATGCTCCTTTCTGCGCATCAACTAGTTCTTTGGTGCGGTGTTTTATCTGAGCCAGAGAAACGCCCCATTGTGACAACACAGAATTTATTCATGCGCACATCCATATTAGTACATATGATACTTACCCCGGTCACGTGTGTAAATAAGCAGAAAGTCTCCAGTGGAGTGTTTATATTATTGTAGAAAGGCACCTGAAAGGAACAGCCACAAGAGAAACCATCCTGAGCATTGCATGGTCTGTGACTAATATGATGCTCTATTCAGCCTATACCAGGTCTGGTCACAGTGCTGGAGTGATGTATTGCATGTTTATTTGAAATAGACCTATCAATATGTCATATCCTGTCAATATTTTTAACATAAAGAAATACAAATTGATATTCAAAATTCAATTTAATGCTTAATGTTTCAAATGTTAGTACAAAAGTATTTTAAATAAAGGAACTTGAAAACTAGACATTTTCCCTGGCATATCACAGAATACCACTGCATGTCATTGTTAAATAAAACAATGCAGTAAGACACATATGGCATTTCCTGTGCCTCTTAAACAGACTTCCACATCTTCTCACTATGTATTAAGACTAGGGTTGTCACGATGCCAAATTTCTGTTTCGATACCGATACCAATATGTATTTCGATACTTTTCGATACTTTTTGTAAAAAATATTTCATTATATTATGTATTGCCTTAATGGGTTATTTAAATATTTAAAGAATGTAATTTAATTTTTAAAAATATATTTTTTAATGTATTTATTAACCATGGACATGTTTTAGCTCTCTGTTTGCAGGCTACTGTAGGTTTACTACTGGGCTGGGAGGGGCTTTGTACTTCTTTCATTGACATTACAGTGCAGTGAACAGGTGAACAACATTATCACCTGTCGTTCTTGACTGAAGTCTCGGAACAAGTCCGCATGGTTGTCCTTTAAATCTTTCGACAGGTTTGAAGTGTTGGCTCCTTCTGCGAGACACACTTTGTAGCACCGCTTGCACTGCAGTGCCTCTGGGTTCAGTGGCTCGCCTTTATCGTTCGGTTTGAACCCGAAATATTTCCACACCGAACTTCGGGCCCCCATTTTGACCACAAGTACGGGCTTTTCTGCAGCTGCCATCTCTATCTACGGTATATTCTTCAACCCGCTCCGTCTGTCTAAGACGCGACTTGTCGTTTCTCTCTCCTCCTCAGTCTAAACATGCGAGTGCGCGTGGGACGCGGCTTACATCCTCTCGGGCAACTACGTCACACTCGCTGGCCTCGCTGTGCTTAAAGAGACAGGCTCCAATTTACCAATTCATTTGCATTCAATAAAATGAAATAAAAGTACCGTTTGTTTTTAAATGCCGGTATAGTACCGTTTTCAAACCTCTAGTATCGCGGTACTATACTGGTACCGGTATACCGTGCAACCCTAATTAAGACAGGACAGTTTTTTTTTTTTTTTTTTTTTAATTCTGGTTACACAGTCCACTACACTGCTACACTGCTAAGAAAACCCACCTCAGGCGTATTACATGGCACCATGTCTTTCTTTGCAACACTGAAAGCTCCAACAAGAGGAAAGCCCATCAGGTAGGAAAGAGACTGGAACAGGCCAGGCCAAATAAGATGGGTCATGAACAGCTGGATCTAAATCGTATGTGGTAAAACCTGCAGAAACTCTCACTCCATTTATATATAATGACTTGTCTCACTGACGAAACATATTTTTGGTGTCACCTTCTCAGAAAGATAAGGCTGCAAAGTCAACAACTGAACTGGAGCTGGGAAACATTTGGTGTCTTGTTAAAGGACACCTCAGCAGGGTGGATGCCAGTCAGCACATGGCCTTTACTCTGGGTCCTCTAGTGGATGGACAATCTCACTACAACACCCTAAAACTACCACTAAATAAGTTGTACAGAAGACATGCATGCAGACATGCACCTTCTCCATGATGAAAGGTCCTAAAAACTGCATGCTGACCACAGTGAGTTAAGCTTTCTTCATATAATCTATAGTATGTTCCTAAAATGCAGCAGGTTTCAGCTGTGAATATATGAGGGCTGACGATGAGTCAGATAGAGGAAGAGACAAAGTAAGCAACATATTATAAAATAATATGTATAAATAATAAAACTGAAGCAAAAACAATAGGGTTCTAGGGGTAAGAATCCTTTAGGAAGCAAAAAAAAACAAAAAACACTGACTCCGGCCTTTTGTGATTAATCGAACACCATCAGTAATCTCTTATGTAATTTATTTCATGTACAAACAAAAGAATTTGTATAAACTGTACAATCTTTTTAACATGCTGTGACAAAAAAAGGCATTACAACAGAAGAAATACAAAAGAAATCTGTAACCTAGGGAAGTAAATTTACTGTGCATATGTACAACTCATAAATTATGTCATTCACTCTCTTGATATTCCTCCATTACAAATTATTTCTATGGTCTGGTTTATGGCAAGAGGCATAGATCATATATGGAGTGAAATCATTGAAGAAGGACCTATCTTTTGCTTCCATACCAATTCTTCCATCCTTATTTACGCAGACACCTTGGAGCAAAATCATCTGCAGGCCATGATGATCAATCATTTGAGCTTGAGACTAATGTCTCATTCCAATTCAGTGAAACGAGCGAACATGGCTTTGCGGACTGCGTCTTTGTACGTGTCTGAAGCAGAGAGGGTGTAGTTGGTGCCTTTAGTGCCAAGTCCAGCTCCTTTTGTTCTCATCTGTGCCTGAGGAGAAGAACCACAAACTTCAGATCTTTTTAAAAGATGTATACAGTTATTGATGCTGATGGATACTGGATACACAGACACCACAAGATAATTACTGTGGATACCTCAATGGGTGTGGTGATGCCTTGTTGGTTGCGACCAAGTCCTTTCCCCTCCTTCCAGCCCATGGCCTGCAGCATTTTGTTCCCAATATTGTCACTGTTAAGGCCGTCCTTAGTGGGCTGCTCATAGTTACTGCAAAGGAAAAAGGGAAATATTTAAACATCCCTGCCCTACAAGGACTGGAAAACAGCATGTTCCACAGTACCTTAAGTAAAACAGAGTCGCTTACATGACTGGTGCTGGTTGGCTAAATTTCTTCTTTTTGGGCGCTGGGGGTTCAGGGATACCATATTTTTCTCTCCTCTCAGCTGCTCTGTCTCTATATTTCATCTATTCACCAGAAGAATCAAAACATTTTGAATTTTCAAATGCAGTCACTCTGAAAGAGGAACAACATTACACACTAACAGCTGGGTGATTCTGTATTGAGCCCAACCTCAGTCTCTTTCCTCTCCAACTCTTCCAGCTCTGCTTCCGTCATTTGGGATCGGCGTAGAACCTCCAGGTTTTTCTAGGAAGGACCAGTGAATAGATGAATACCTCAATGAATTAATGGGGGCTCACACTTTTCCTGCTGATACTTTGGACTTCCCTTATTTAGGTCTGAAGACAATATATGTGTGATATTACCTTGTGGAGGTCAGAGAGTTGCTGATGTCGAACAAGACTCTCTTTATTGGGAAACTGTCTCCTACACAACAAGCAGGCCAACTTTTTCCAGTCCGTCAGCTTGTCCTGGCCTCCGTCACCTCCATCAATCTCTGCTAGCCCCTCCTCAGGGTCACTGTCTCCACTGTAGGCTGCCACAAGGCCACACTAACCACACCGTGGATAAACAAAGGCAGGTGTAAATATTGTTACCATAAATACCACCTGAATATAACTGAGCACATATATTTCCAATTAACCTAAAATGGCATTGACAATAATTGTTATAACCCTCCAAGATATAGTTCAGCGTCCAAAATCAGGGATGCTGAAACACTCACCTTTGAAGTGTTGACAGAGCTGGTTGGTGGCTCCTCCTCAGGGGCCCTTGGCATCTCTGGCATTAGTCTGTCTAGAGCTCCTGCCTGCTAGAATAAATAAATAATAAAAGAAATACATCAATCCATCCATTTAGCACATTTAGTTCTAAGGTATACACATGCAGTATCTGAACTTTTTCAGATATTAAATCCCACTGGATTACCTTCTTTTCAAACAGTGTGAAGCCAGCATCAGCAGCTGCTGCCTCCTTCCTCTCTTCTTGACTAATAGGCTGAAAGCTACTCCTAAAGTTCTCTTTCTGCTTGTTGAGACTTTTAGCCCACCGTTCCATGTCTTTAGCAATCTGAAAGTATCAAATATATTTGAACATGAACTTAAAACCTAAAAATAAAACTCAAATATGAAACATTTTCAAAAAGGCTACATGAAAGAAGAAGTAGAATGTTCATAACAGACAATAAGTGCTGAAATAAGGTTTAAGATAATACCTGCTGAGCAGTCTTGCTTTTGGGCTTTTCCTTTTTCTCCTTGCCTTCTTTTGATTCTTTGCCTGCGTTATCATTTTGTCCAGCATTTGCGTCAGTTGAGGCAGGTACATATGTCTGCTTCTCACTGTCCCAGTACAGATACTGCTGGGTCTGAGAGTTGTAGTAATACTGAAAGGACATAAACAACAATGTTCATAATCAAAACAATATAAACTCCTGTGACTGTCATCAAAATGACAGAAAGCCAGGTGGCTGTGCACTACTCACATGTGTGTTTGGGTCATAGTAGAGGCCAGTTTGAGGATCATAATAGTAGCCAGAGGACTCATCATACTGATAGGTGGATGTATCAGGAACAGCTGTCAATAGTACAGCATTACATAATTATCAAAAGCTGTAGAAAACTTCTTTGGTGGGTTATAAAATATAGTTTTAACTAAAAATACCAGTTAGTTATTGATATCATTGCATTATTCATAAATAAGTGAGGGTTCCCAGCCTTAATCTCAACTAAGCTTCCCTTCTGACACCAGTTTACAAGCAGGCACCTTTTGCCCTCATGAGCTTTAAGCAGATCACCTTCAGCAGTAATTAAAGTATTAAAAGACTAGTCAAGACTGACTTATTTGTAAATTTAGTGTTTAACAGCATATCACTCTTAAACTACAGAACCAAACTGTTAAAACTCGCTGTTTCAAGCTGTACCCAGGGAAACACTTCCGTACAATGTACATGACAATGACCTCGGGAGGATTATGCATACCACACTACAACAGAAAAGGTTTTAAGGGATCCTGTGTGCTCATACCATTGCTGTTGTCAGCTGTCTGTCCAGAGGCTATTAATGTACTGGCAGCGGTAACAGTGGCAGCAACTACAGGGGCAACAGGCACAGACGCAGCTTCAATGCCAGGGAGATGTCCTGTCTGGGGTTTTGCCTCCAGTTGCTGAGCAAGTGGCAATGCCTAGAATCAACGTAATTGTTATTTTGAGACTGTTACACAATGCATTTTAACAATGGTACTATAGTGTAATTACAGAGTTAAAGATAACATGTGTTACCTGAACAGCAGGCTGAGCAATTATATGGGGTTGGTAGACTTGTGCACTCTGTGAGATTACTACTCCAGCTGCAGTTGGAACAATCTTTACACCTGGGGCAGCTAAAATTGGAAATGCAAAGCTTTGTGAGCATTTTTTCCAATGCTCAACAGCAGTGTGCAAACAGAATCAAATTAATACAGTGGGAGATCTCTATGTGTTGGGAAAAAAAATTATTTTATTTTTCCAATATCAATATTCCAATACTAATATTAAATGGTCAATAACTGTGCCAACATCTGTAAAGTGTGAAAGCATCTCCTACCTCCTAGAATTCCATTTCCCTGCGAGGTGCTGGCCCCTGCTCCTTGCTGGTAGTAAGTCTGGTACTCCTATTGAAAAAGTAATTAATTGAAATGCAAAGATTAATTTTTGAGTTACAGAAGTGTGAAACAACCTAATTTAAATTCGTACACAATGGAGATGCAGATAATTGTGGCTCGATTTTCTAAAGATTTCTATGAAATACATGTACAACCTCATGTCTTATCATGTCGTCATCAGTGATATAATGGTCATATTTTATTATCATTTATATTATTAATAATAATGGTACACATTTTTTTTTCTTCTACTAACCTGTGACATTGGAGTATAGCCTTCTTGCAAGTAGCTGTACTCCGACATTCCCTCTGAGCTCTGTCGTGGCAGAAAAAAAGTGTGAATTATGATTATGCGACATTGACATATCATTGGGAGATGATAAATGATGTCATGTTGAGAGTACGTGGGCCTACCTGACTTGAAGACCACTGAGCTGCAGCGATGGCTGTGCTGGCCACAGAGAAGGCACTGACACGATTCCCGTCTGGTAGTAAAAGGTCCCTAAAACAGGCAGATGTCGAAAAGTCTAATTTGTGTATGGCTGAGGAAAACCAGAGGCAACTTGGAGGAAGAACTCAAGATGTGCTTAAGAAACTTAAAATTTAAGGAATACAGTTGGTGGCTTTTCATCTATCACAAAAAACCAGGGCACACATTACACTATGTTGTTGTTACACTCACTTTCTAGCACTCTTAGCATAATCCACCCCAATTGTTTTTCCATCCAGTTTTAGAGGAGGCTGTAGTCCCTGTAAGATGGTTAGCAGCTGAGAGGCCTCCTGTGAAAAGAATTGATATTAAATTATAAGTGAAATGCAGAGAGATGGTGAATTCATCCATTTAAGATGACTAAGGAATGATATTAGTAGAAAAGCCAAATGGAATCCACTGATAAGTGTTTGGTTGTTCCAGCAGTAAATTATGATGCTTCTTAACAGTATATTGTGACAATATTTAAATGTAGATATTAAAGAATACTTTACCAGAGGAGAGGACAGCTGTACAAAGGCAAAGCCTCTGTTCTGGCCTGTCTGCTTGTCCTTGATGAGGCGAATGTTGTTCGATGAAAGATTAGCGTATGGCGCCAGGGCTGTCATGATGGCTTCAACGGTGGTCAGGGGAGCAATATTTCTCAGAATGATTGCTGTTCAGAACAAAAATCTATGTTTTAGAGCAGCCTATCATGGATTGCATATTTCTCATTCGAAAATGTAATATTATAGCCGTAAAACAGAAGTCCTTACTGTCGCCATAGAAATCTCCACTGGGTTGAGTTTCAGAGACTCCAGTATTACTGTTGGTTTCACTTTCTGTTGAGAGAATGACAGAAGTAAGAGGTGCATTAACATAACCTTCAGAACAGTGTAATCAGAGAACTGGAAGGTATAAAGTGATAAGTGTCAAAAACCTGCACTAAAAATTTGTATGTTTACAATACCAGATAGGCTATCTCATAAACTCTATTGTGTATTGTGTTTTGTCTCCATTTTGTGTTATTGTCAGGTGGGAAGGGAAAAATGCATGCTGTTTCTCCATCTATGCACTTTGCTTACATCTGACAGAGTGACAACAATTACTATCATTTGTTTTACTCGGCCTCTACAACTCCGAAAACACAAACTTTGCGTTGCATCCCAGGACTGCTGCCTCAGGCAGCCCGGATGTCTGCTGTCAGTGGCCTTTTGTTGATTTAACTACTTACCAGCTTTGGCTGCTCCACACCTGAAGCACTTCAGCCTCCTCCGGAAATTGTACAGGCCACACTGCAAGTAACCGTTCACATCATTTTTATTATACACCTACTAAAGCCCTTAACAGTGCTGCCTCAGAGAACAGGCAGTCTATATTGGTGCAGCATACCATACTTACCCGAGACACAATCTAACCTTTACCTCTTATCCAAATGTAGGTGTACCAAAAAATTAGCTGACAGGACTGCAACAATTATAATTTAAAGACCTAACTTGTGTGTGTGTGTCTGTGTGAGTATGTGTGTGTGTGTGTGTGTGCGCGCAATGATCTGCAGTAGCATTGTTTGCATAATGTGACTGTGAAACCAAGACAGATCATTAACTTACAGTGTTGCAGAGCCAGTCTTCATACTTGTTTCTGGGATGACTGTAGTGCATGTCCACGCTTTTGCCTTGGATGGTCAGACGTTTCTGAAAGAGGAGGATATAGATCACTCAAGTGTTCATGGTGAGCATTAATCTCATCAACAGAGCAAGCAGTGTTGGAAGGGAGAGAAGGGGAAGAGGGACCCCCCAACAGATAGCCTTTGTGTTAAAGACAGGCACATGATGTATATGTGAGCATGATGTATAGAGGGTTCTTTAGGTGTTTGGGACCCGCGTGCCCAGACTGAGCTGGAGCAGAGTGTACAATGTGACCCTAACAGGCTGTTTTAAAGACATGTATTGGCTTCCAACAAAAATGTAAAGAGAAGGGTGACTTTCTTAAAAAAAAAAAAAAAAATCTTCTTCTAATCAGGGGTGGGCTTAGAAAAAGAATAGTCTGTGGTTGCACTCAACTCTCAAATATCATTGATAATGCCTCTATCACTCTATCAGTAAGGCAATGATAATGTGTTCATTATCTTAAATGCAGATTCATTAAGGAGCTGACAATTAACTCAAAATATGTCTCAAACCTGCAGCTTTAAAGGTACTACCTTAACAGTAAGTTAAACAAAATACTTGTTAACACATAAACCATGAATATAATCATATCTCTTAATCTATAAGGAATCGTTTTGCTCTGTAATAAACAATCCATGGTTTTTTTTCAAGATCTGTACAGTTTACACACTACTTATTCAATGCACTTTGGTTGCCTTTTGGGTTATTTTTCCAGATCCCCAAGATTAAAACTAGACTTGGCGATTGTGAAGCAACCTGATTGGTCTCCATCCATCGGGTAGCATCTTGCAAGTGATAAAAGTCCACGAAGGCGAAACCACGGCTTATACCTAGAGACAGCATTCAAATATAGACGGGAGGCGTGTTAGTTAAGAGTCCATGGGCATATTATTCAAACTCTTCCACAAACTGCTTCACGACCCAGGCCCTTTTTGGTACAAAATGGGCCACACTCCTTAGGGGTTTTACCATAGCAAGAAATCCTGCTGAATATCACTGTTTGAACCACACTCAACAACAAAGTGTGTGTCTGCCAATTGACTTTCTTAAAAAACTAATATTGCTGCTGTTACTTACCTTAAAAAGATCCTTAATGAACTGAAATGAAAAGTCTTAAATTAACATTTCAAACCCCTCCCTAGTAACAATTATCTTCTAGCTGCTATGGGAAAATGGGTCTGAATGGAAGCAGATTGGCCCTATGGTCAAACACTGGGGGAAAGGTTGGGGTCCGCCTTATAGCTGGTTCTCACCTGTTTTCTTTTTCATCAGCCTGACATCCACTGGCTGGGGTCCTTCCAGTTGGTCTATGGCAAAACGAATCTAAATAACAACATAGAGACGATACTTTAACGTTATTATTCTAAACCTCCCCCATTTTAAAAGGCATTTCATGTTACAGAGTCTGTTGGTTACACACATAAAAACCAAACTAGGCAACAACAACAAAAAAAAATCATATCTTAAGGAGAAAACTAAAGACTTACATCATCCTCAGTGACATGAGGAGACAGACCCCAGAGCATGATGGTCTTACTCTTCTTCTCCTCCCCAGGCTCCCTTCTATAATCCTGCTCTGGGTAGTCACCATCAGAGTGATAACCATCTTCTGATCGATCACTGTTGCGTCGTTTCCTTTCTCTGTACTTTAAAACAAATATATCAACACATCAGTTAAGTATCAATGTCAACAAACAAGAAAGCATTTTACTAAGACATCATAATACCATTGAAAGTCAATAAATATCAAAACAACTACCTCTGGACTGTCTCTTGATCCTCGGCGATCTCCTCCTTCATAGCGATCACTACGTCTATCTTCCCCCCAGCGACGCATGTTGTGATCTCGCTCTTGATCTCTGTCTCTTCTGTCGCGCCATTCTGATTCATCGCGGGACTGTTCAGAGCCATATCTACCACTCCGTTCTGTCCGACTAATCCTATTTAGGAACACATTGAAAGGAAAAGTAAAACATCAGCATACCATGACTATTCCTTATAGTATGATGCAAGCAAATACTATTGAAACAGCAAGTTGAATTACAAAATTTCTTGATTAACAATATAACAAAAATTAGCCTGATATCTTCCTCCTGTTGTAGAGGTATATGCAGATTACAAGGGCATTCTGATCATTTACATCTGTATAAGTTTAACACTTAAAGATGTCTTAAGTAGTTCACTACTTACAAAATATTTCCAGAAAAAGAACACCTCCACAGATAAGATCAGGAATCAAGGCCTTTCCAGTCAGCTTTAATTTCTCAATCTATGCGGTGTGGGCAGTAGTCACTAAATTGGCCAGCGCTTATGGTCTAATTTCAGGAGTTAGATACATAAAAGACCGCTGACAGGCAACCTTCTCTCAAAGTGGAGAGTGTTATGCCTAGCTCTCCTTAACAAGATACAGTAACTTGGAGTGGTCAAATGGTCACTGGATTATATCATTTTCAATATGTACACTTTTCCTATCTCATGCTAAATCAAGACTGTTTGGACTTTTGCTTCTGAGATTAAATTAGTAATTTATTTCAGGCTGATGGATTAAAATCTTTTTTTCTCAGTTGAGACAGTGTCATTTATGTAAAAGTGCCATCATTAAGGCTACGTTTGTTGACAGTAAAAATCCCTTTCCTAAAGTATTTTGCATAGTGGGCATTTTTCACATATCCAATTGCTGATTTAAGTGAGCCTGGCTTCAGAAATACACAGGTTATCTGGCCCTAAAATGAAGGTTTTGTTTAAGTTTCAAATGTTTTGAATGCAATAATCTATTACTCCCTTTGAGGATATGACAATATTTAAACTAGGACCAAAATAACACTGTCACTATGCTTAGCCACACCTACCATGGCGAACTTCGCTAGCGCTGAACGCTGAAACTCACCTTTTATCAGCTCCCATTTTTCACTGTCTTCGCACTCACACGACCTCTACAAAGCACAAATGTCGAGAATTCCAAGTTATGCAATCATTCTTTCGTAATTGTAGTTATTAACAATCCCAAACAGAGAGCAGTCCACCTTTTAGTTGCATTATACAGATTACAGTGAGCAAAATGTTTGTAACGTATAATATGGAGCCGGTCTAACGTTAGCAAACAGACATGACTTATGCCAAAAACAATGACGCAAATGCGAAGCTATTAGATGTTTCGGTTTCCAATCTGAATATGCAGTAACTCACCAGTGTCGTTTGTTAACAATGTTGTTGCACACTATTAGTTTTTCAAAATTATATTTGTAGAATTGTGAGCAGGAAAATTCATCTCACGTTCAAGGACTTTCCACAACACTACGACAGTGCCTTCTTTGTCCCAAGATGCATTGGTGTATAACCCGGTGCATTCTGGGTGATGATAAAATCTCACCCCGAATTTGCCTCACAGGCAGAACATAGTCCTGGGCTCTCTCTTTGGTCTGACAATCGGTTATTATTATGTTGACATTACATATAGATAAAGCACAAATTGTTACAGCTGTCTGTCTGCCAATGCTTGAGACGAACCCGTGCTAACAGAACATACACAGACGTGTAGCACATGGTGTAGTGGTTGAAATGCTGCCTGAAAGCCCATACAGAGGGCAAAAGTAATAAAACCTTATATTTCCGCCATTTTACTCGGTATCACTTTTTTTTAGCTTGCCATTTTTGCAGTATATGGAAGTCGTTTGCAATCATTTAATATTTTGATACTAATCCAGAAATAATTGGTCATAAATTGTTCATTCGACACATTTAAATAGGTTGCTGTTTGTTGCTAGATTGATACTGACTTAAAGTTATGCTGATTTTTACAAAATAAAATTATACGATTATTATAAAAGTTTAACTGTATATTACCCTGACTTGTGCATTAGACTGCCATTCAAGTTCATATGATTGGAATACTTTAATACACTGACTGATCTAGAGGTCTGACTCAGCGGAGTCTTTTAAATAATTTGCAGTCCAAGAAAAATGAAATATAAGGATTTAAGTCTAGTGTCTTTGTAACACAAGTGTCTGCTTATCGTGTCAGTTGTGCAAGATGTTAATATTATTCATACTGTACTAAATACGGTATTACAGTGTAAGATAAAGTGCAAGAACATGTAGACAATGTTAAGTGTGGGTAGACTGTATACTATTCGTGTGATCTTTAATCAATATAAAGTATGCACATAAATGCATTGCTATATATAAACTATTATTCAAAATATTTATTTACATCAACTTTTATTCGAGCATTCAAGCCATTTTTGTGTACCACAACCCTGTAATAATCTGATCTCTCTGATCTCTTGCTTGTATATAATAAGGTACTAAACATGTTACTGTTCACTTATCATTGGTTAACTGTGTGTCTATATCTGTATCTTCCTAAGCTTCTGCTTTGTTGAGTGTATTAAGAGCCACTGAAAACTAGACCCAGTTTCCTTGTGTGTCAACATTTCTTGTCAATTAAGTTAAACCTGACTATGATAAACTACAACATGAAACAAAGTCATTGTTTATCATTTATTACAGTATTTAAATCCGGAAACATCACCAAACAGTTCACTGTACAAGCAGGTCCTTAATAAAGATGACTACACAATTGTTCAACATGGCACACAAGAATGTTCCCCTTTCATAAATCTCTGATGTGGTAATGATACTGTATACAACACAGATGGTCAATAAATTGTGCTGATACCTGATCCATAATTTAGCTCCACAACATTTTTGAAACCAATACTTATGGAGCTCATTTTTATTTTGTCAAATTGATGATGCTTGAATCACTGATGCCCATAACAGAGCCATATCTTCTATACAAATGCATCATGAGATAAAATAACACAAAACTTAGCCATTTAATATAAAAATGGTCCACATGGCCCCAAAAAAGTAGGGTGCAATCCATCACACTTATTCCAAGGATTCAGGGTGGGGGGATGGGCAAGTAGCTCTAGGATTCTATGAATTTCAATGATGAATTCTAGGTCAAGGTCTCTCCTTTTGTCACCTGTAATGAGATACGAATTTATATGAATGGTTATATTACTTTGAAATATACAAATAAAAAAGCAATTGGTTTGTTTAATTACAATGCAGCATACTTACTCTCGCCTCAATGTATTCGATCCTCCTCTCCAACGCTGTCAGCTTCTCATTGAGAGTGGCCAACCGGGATCGACACGACATGTCTGTTGGTAATAAGTTGCATGTAGCAACAGTTATGACATTTTAGTCTATATGGTGCAATTTGTCCATGCCAAAGAACATGAAAACATGTCAGTGGGGATGCAGCTGCTGGTGTTACATGAATGACAGCAGTACAGACTAGCGTTAGCAGTGGCTAAGACACTGGCATTAGCTGTTTCAATACTCGAATGTATTAGTGTTTTGATTACATGTTTTGACATTTGTTATACGGCTAACATAAGTTTACGAGCAAAACAAAAATGTGCGCCAACCATACATCAAACTGTCAAGGTAGTTGTACGAGGAAACAATAAGAAGACCGCAGCTAACGATAGAGCTAATTGCTAACTGGGAGTGGCCACTGAAAACATCAACACCAGTGCTAGCAACAGCAGGATAGCTAGCTCAAGTAGCTAGCCATTTATACAAAACATCCACATTAGTGGTGATCTTATCAGTCAATTTGTTTTTTCAAAGCTTACCGAATGAGTTAAGAAAGTCGGCGATTTTTTTGATACTGCTCGTAATTACTTCTATATACTCGCGATTTGCCCAATCTTGGTGGATCTCTCTTTGCACTGGATCTTCCTGGCCAGCCATGTTGGACGAGTCGCAGTCTGGCGTAGCGTTAAATCAAGGATAGCTCTCTGCGTTCATCCAGGAAGTATGGCGTACATTGAGCAACTGTTCCTGTTTTATCTATAGTTAGCAATCGGTAATAGTTAAGACAAATTACGAACTAGTTTTAAGTAATACATTAAATGTATTACGACTACTAACTACTATTCCATGCAATATAACGTTTAAGTAATGTTACATGTATGACGTTAGTTTGCGTAAATATCCCTTTGAGGTAAACTAAGACAAACAAAATCATCATGGGCAGCCAGCAAAATTAAATGTTTTTAACATAAGAGCTTTAAATTGGTAGTAACTTAGTCAGTCACGTACAGTAGGGTCCAAAAGCAAAGATGTTTGAAGTTTTAGATTTTGTTCACATAAACACACGCAAACACTTTGCATATGTCAAATAAAAGCCAAACAGATTTCCAGATAGACTGTTTTAAGGGATGTATTTGTATGCATTGAACAGAAATCACTGCACTTTCTTTGACATGAAATGTTTAATTCTTCTGTTGTGATATGAGTCATACACAGTGGCTGAGTAAGTCTTTTACATGTTCATCAGAAACTCCCCTCACAAAAAGGTTTTAAGGAATGTCTTCATTCAGTAAACAGGCTGAACAACTATAGTGTACTTCAATATCACAACGCCTACTTAGTAGTGCTCTAGCTAATTTAAACTGTCAAAGTGTAAAACTCGATAAAACCCAAAACAGATGTGTGTCACTGATTACTCTTTTTAGCCAGGCTGTACATAACTGATATTCTTTACAGCCACCCAGGGTGTGTCATAGCACACTTTACTTGACTCTCTTGAGTAGCTCTTGAATATCTGCCTCAATATCTTTGGTGAGGAAACTTCTGCTGTAGCGCTTGTAGGGCTCTCCATCAGGACTAACCAGGAACTTCTCAAAGTTCCAGGAGACATCGTTCCTACACACTGGACTCCAAATGATGCACTTTGGATCAGTTATGAGAGCCATGGTATCATCACTGGGAAATGGCAGCTTTTCCTTCAAATAGACAAACAAGGGGTGTGCATCCTTTCCATTCACATCCACCTTCTCAAGGAGCTGGAACTTTGGTTCAAAACCATTCCCTGGACGGACATACTTCAGAGATCTTAGGATTTCATCATTCTTGCAGTTCTCCTGTTATACAAAAACAAATAAAGACAGAAACATTAAATACATTGTAGAGCAGATGAACACTCTGCCATCAAGATTATTAAAAGCTACTGCAGGTTTTCATTCAAATATATTCAAATATATTTTCATTTAATGTTACTGAATACTTTACTACATTTGAGATGAAAATTTTTCCCTGTCTGACCCTGAAGTTACTGTGTTTTGTTCATTTAGATTTTAAGATGCAAAACCTTTCAAGTTATAAAATGTGAAGCTATAGAGGTTATAGCATATACTACCAAATAGTACTAAATAAAACGTTTAACACTTGCTCCAGCCATAGTAAATACAACAGTAAAATGCGTCTTTACAATCAATACATTAGTGATGATGTAATGTAATGTAATGTAATATGGTTTGCCACTCTGCTGTTTATTAGCTGAATTTCTGTTAATTTTAGTTATAGTGTTCAAATCCAAAATTCTTGAGAGTAGTTACAAAAATATATGACCTTAATAGTGGCCTACTTGGTTTTTGCTCTATAGTCTGACGATTAAGAAGCAAAAATAGTCCTATAGCTTATCTGATCATATTGTAAATATATAAGTAAAATGCTCACAGTATGACAACCATTTCTGGAATTACACATGGCTTACCTGATGACCAAATTGATTGCAGGGTACACCCAGAATAACGAGTCCCTTATCGGAATAACGAGAGTGGAGGTCGTTCATCTGAGTGTAATCCCTGGTTGTTGTTCCTCAAAGAGACGCCACATTCTCAATGAGAACAACTTTCCCCTTCAGTGCAGCGAAGCTGAAGACTTCTCCAGACAGCAGTTTAGCTGTCAGATCATAAAACCTTTTCACATTCGCAGCCATACTCCTGAATTCCGGATGAATTGATCAAAGACGTTAGACTTCAGTGAGTCAGTTAATTTTTATTCAGGCGGTCCGATGTCAACAAGTCCAGCCTTCACTTTACTCACGGGGCGGGACACGAATGTAACACAACCCACAAAACCTTAATACGACCCTACTATTTCAATAGTTCGTTGTATTTATTACTTTTTGTAATATCCGTAAGATTAAGTCACAAAAACTGTTTTCAGAGGTCACTATTGCAATTCTTGAGCACTAACTCACAAAAAGCAATTTCACAATTAGGAAGTAACATTCTTACATATATGCACTGCAAGGTTGTGTGATGAATATTAATTATTAGCCAAATATGGTAAATCAGTGTCTTACGCAAGACGCGTTTCTCATGACTTTACACATTGAAGTGTCTGACCTGTTGTTACGTTCACAGATTTTAACTGTCATTCAGAATAAGTTACAAACATTTGTGTCAATAATGAGAATCAAAATAATGTAGATTACTCGAAATACCAAAGTTGGCACGAACTTATCAAATTACCTATCCGTGTATAACTTTACACTCATATACTACCCAGGAAGTGTTATGGACTGAATTAAAACAATGTGTTTCACATGGACATGCTTTGTTTCTACGAATTTGATTTACTTAGTCCTAGTGAAATTCACCCCGTTGGTCGGCGAAAATGGTACCTTCCAGGAAGTCCTGAGCGGCGTGTAATCTTCAGTGCTTTATCGTTTAGTGAAATAAATCTACACTCAGTTCGACTACACAGCCAGTGCTGGCTGAAAACAACATAACAGTCTTTTAAAAATGTTAAACTGCGTTGTGTGTTCAGAAGCAGCTGAATAACGGTACCAGCTCCGCCTGTTAGCAGCTATCATGCCAGACTGGGTCAGTCTGTGTGCGCTCATCAGTCTGTTGTTAAGTCTTTTAACAGTAGCAGCTTACATCTTGTACTCGGGACTCCTCTCAGACATTATCGTGCTAACCGGCTCTCCTCCCATGAAGAAGATTACTTTCGCCTACAAATTTAAAGAGGGACCGTACAAAAACTGTGGACAACTTTTTAAGGAGTCTCTGAGTATTGGACCAAAGCTTTCATGCATCGGAGTGTATTATGATGACCCTAAAAAGGTAACATCCATTACACAGCACTCTTTATAGAACAGCAGTTTATTTTTGCCATGTTTTCCCGCACTTTTCTCAATTATTTAACTTAAAAATCAGACAGACTTTTTTAAACATAAACCAGTAGGTCGCTAGATGGCGACAATGCCATTCTCATAAAACAAATCGAAATATGGATCCCAATTCACAGCAGGTAGTCAGAACTTGATCAGTTTAGTTCATGAGTACTTTACATCCTGTCTTTTTTCTGTTTTACACGGTCTTTATACTTTTGGCACTGGCAGATGTTTGTGTTTTCCCCTAAGCATTATCACAACACATCTGGACAGGGTGTTTTGTGGATTCAGATATCATAAAAAATGATCTAAGTGCACTTGTTTATTTTGGTCCTGAGATGTAGTTCCAAACCAGTTAATAAATTCAGGTATATTGGACTTTTTCATGAATAAAAAGATATATTTCAAGAAATATGAACCATGTTGAATCAAGGCAGTAAAGTATGGTTACCCACTAATAGCACTCATCACAATAAATCAACAAATTGTTAAAAAAGTAGTATAAATTTGAATTCCATGACAGTGATCTTAATTTAGCAGTACATTATTGAAATGATCCCAATTTGATTTCACAGTTTGAAATTAGACTCTGAATTCTGTTCTTAAACCACCAAGTTTTTGTATGGTAATTAATTTTGCCTCAGAGAGTCTCAGTCAGATTTGTGGTTTGTATGTGTGTTTAGTTATGGTGTATTTTGAATCATTGATCAATGAATCAAGCTTTCCAGGCTGGTAATGTTGGATTTACCCTCTGACACTAAGCTGATCAGTCTTTTTAGCTCAGGGTTTTTACAGCAGTATCCTGGTCTGTGAAACTCTGAATTACCTTGGGATTGTTGTTGCTCTTAGGAGCGGAGCAATAAGTGTCACTGGGAAAAATGCCAGAATGAAATGAAATGAGGAATGCTGATTATGAGATAAAAATCAACTCCAGTAGTGAAAGTTATGATGAAACATATGTTATCATGTTGTTGGAGATCCATAAAGATCAACAGTCAGAATGTGGAAGCTTCCAGCACCTCTTTGAATTTAACTACGTCTTTTGTGGTCTCCTTTACTGCCACACCAATGTTGCTAAAAACACAATTAGTTAGTTGGATATATCCGTGAGATGTTTTCCCACACTACTGATTGTACCCTGTTTGAACTCATCCATCCCCAAACCTTAGTGTCTATGAGCAGCAGGAAATAATATCTGCCGGATCTGTTTTCCTGATACCTAATCCTACTCACTCAGTGGGGTTTCCAAAATCATGTGGTGTTGGTTCTCACATTTTAAAGTGAGTCTAGCGCGAGTCCTTTTTTCAATAGGCTCTGGATAAACAGACCAAGAAGGAATGGAATGAGGAGTAGCACCTTGAAATGATTAAGCAGTTTGGAGGTTCAGGTAACTAGAGGGGAAAACAGAGGCCTGACAGGTGTGGTCTTAAGAAACATGCATCTGCTATAGCATAAGCTGATAGTGACTGTTGAACACTGTATGTATCCTGCTGTCATAGCAAACTGATTACCTCAAGCTACATGGAACGTAAACACTTTCATACACTGCACAATGTAGAGTTTGGGCATATATAAAATTAGATACCATGTAATTATTGTAATATCATGGCAATAATGTAAGATAAAACTTTACTGAGTCTGAAGAAAATTTTTGTGTCAAATATTCTCACTATACTAAGTAATTGACTAAGTATGGAGGAATTAAAAAGATATTAATTGAGCACTCAATTAATCCATCAAAAGAAAATCAATATACAACAATGTTGATATTTCATTAATCTATGCTTTTCTCTGTTTTATTTCATTGTAGACTGAATATTCTTCAGTTTTGGATTGTTGATTGGGAGACACGTTTTCTGAATATGTGATTGGGAACGTGTGTTAGACCTTTTTTACAATTTATAGTCATTTTATAGACTAAACGAATAATCAAATCAAATCAGTAGCATAATCGATCAATATCTGCAGTGCATGTCTACAGTATGTAAAATACAGTTTTGAACAGTAGCTTTTAATGGAGGAGTAAATGATCAGTCAGCATCTTGGTTGGGTATTATTAATGATTCTTTCTTCCCATGTTATATACCCTTATATTATTATGTTGCATATGGAACTCCCAATAGTCAGAATTTATCAGTATTGAGGCATTGAGTCACCTATACTGTGATAATACCTCTGTCTCCGAAGAACTGGCTTTCAATAGTATTGACTTAAGTGGCACTGCTTGAACCTGCCATAGCCTTATGGAGTGTAACCAGAGTTCAGCGACAGACTCGTCCCAGCTCCACATTAGAATCCTTTTGTTATGCTCATCCTCTTTTTCCCAAGCCGGCAATTAGTCTAACTGTGGGTCCTAGTTCCTCTGCACAGTCACAGCCAAGTCCTGATCTAAGTTAAAATAATTGGCGTAATGATCTCAGCTCATTAGCGTCCGAGCCTCAGGATGCCATTCAGTCCCCGCATCAGGAGCCCCAGAGTGCTCTCAGATAGGAGGACTGGTATTTTGTGGATAAATTGTGGGACACTGTCCATTGATATTTGCAGTGAGAAGGATTTTCAGAAGTGCAGCTGACAGAGGATAAGTGTCAGCATGGCTAGACTCATCCTCTGTTCTTGGTTTTCTCACTTTTACCTCCTTTAATCACTTCCTCTGGAGAAACAAAAGACCTCAACAAGGGCTCGAGTTGGTCCTGAGATGGTTGCCATGGATACATGGCAGGAGCAGCTCTGTCTGTTCCTTCAAACGGCCAACACAAATTTCTGAGCTCCACTCACTAAGCCCTCCACCAGCCTCTTCACAGTTTCAAAGCCAGGGGGGGGTTTCTGACCTGGTGTGCCCACTTCACCTCTACCATGCAGCTCTCTTCTTCTCCGCTGGCCCTCTGCGTCCAACATACGTCAGAGGGAGGTAAGGTGGGTAGATCATGTGGTTTTCTGTCAAACTTGATATTCGAAGTAAGCGATCGGGGTCAGGGTTTGTGGCCCTGGAGACAAGGATTGTCTAAATAAAAACCCAGATGACAAGTCGAATTGTGTTGAAATGACAAATGTGTCTGATTGTCTTCAGGGACCCATGTTTGGGTCACGATATGATGAAAGCAGAGGGCATAGCAGCTGGGGGAGGTACCAGTCAGTAAATACGATCACTCTGAATCTTACACAGTGAATGATGAAAAAGTTGAAAAATTCACTAATACTTGTCCTTTCAGAAAGTCGTAGAAAAACATTTAAAATGCGAGCCTTGCTGAATCTGTTTGTGGCTATAAAATACTTCATATGCTGCTGAAGGTAGTTTGCCTTTCTTGATGCTTTACCAAAGCTAGTTCAGATGATTTGCTACAAAGACAAGAAGAAGGGATTCCTCTAGTTAAATTTCTGAACTTTTTTGCTTCAGATGAGCTGTCAGCGTATTGAATAAAACATAAAAAAGATAGCACACTTGTGTATTGATGAGTGCAAAGAGGCAGAACAAAAATTGTGGACAGAGGCTCGTGCTTTTGGTGCTTCCTCTTTGTTCTGGACTCCCTGCTTGCAGTCCTGTGATGATTAATAAATCCACTTGGCTCAGACTTCCCACTGTGAGCCCCAAAAACATCCAAAGTGTTGAAAATGTCCTCATGTGTAAAGTTTCCCGAATTTACTTGTGGTACTTAAAATAAGATCAGTCAAGCCCATTAACTAGATATCTTGAGTCCTCACTCTTCTTTTGACTCTAGTGACAAACACCATTATTGATTTGGAGTGGTGAGTAGATGTTTATTTCGGGGATAGAGGACATTTGATGATGGGAGATCATCTCTCTTTCTCTGAGACCTTACTGAATCTTCCCTTAATAATTTCCACTGAGCACCTAAAGTATTTTGGTACCATGCTAACTAGAGACTAGTTGCAACTCTCATCATCTAAATAACCTGTGCATAAATAGCAGATTTTTCACTTTTTTGTTTGTTTCAACAGTGGCAACATACGGGAGGGAGAAAATTATGTACTTGTTGTCTCATTTTGTCCAACCAACAGTCCAAAAAAAGGATATTGAGTTTACAGTGATAGAAACAAAGGAAAAATTGCAAATCCTCACATTGGAGAAGCCGCTGCCAGGTAATTGTTGGCATTCATTGCTTACGAAATGGCTCAAACTATTTATCAGTGAACAAATGAGTTGCTGATTAATCTTCTGTCGATCAATGAGTTGAGTATTAGAGTTACTGTTATCGCTCTACCCTGAGGATGAATCTGTGAAATGGTCAAGTAAAGATAGTGATTGCTCTGTAAAATCTGATTTAAAAACCGATTCTGATAATCAGTGATTCAAATTCAGCAGTGTACCAGCCCACATGAAAGTAGACTGGTGCACTATATTCATAATAATACTCAGAATAGGATCATCTGTTGTTCTTCTGCTGAGACCAAACAAAGCTTAGGTCATACATTTATGCAGATATAACACTTCTTGCAGTGTGTGTGTGTGTGTGTGTGTGTGTGTTGGAAAAAAAATTGCTTAGTCTGCAGAGCTCAGTGAGCACCACACTTGTACCCATCACTGGCTTTGCTTGTTGAGGAACAGAGGAGAAAATGGGCATTCTTAGACACACTGGCTGTGCTTGAAGCGTAGCATTGATAGGTTTATGAACAAATTGGACCGGTCCAGCTTATTTATTCCATGAGCCTTCAGTGGTGCTCAGCTCAGCACAGTAGGGAGAAAGTCTTGGATGTCCCAGGAGTATTCATTTGTAAAAAGTGTCTCCCTTTTCTTATTTTTTAATGGGCACCAGGGCGCTCAGAATGGAAGAAGGGGCAATAATTGCTGCACTGCCAAATGCTCCAATTAGAGCTCCTATTAATGAGCATATCTTCTCTTTAACTTTGGAACATAGCTGACATCACAGAAGATATTATTTTTTTTCCTCCTAACGTCTCATTGTTTTATTTTAATGTGTGCTATCCACTGATTATGAAATATACCCACACCCTTATGTTTATGGCTCATCAGTCCTTAGAGACCGGTATTTGGAAATGTTGATGGCAGACAGCATTTCAGACAGTTTTCCCTTGTTTTTCAGAGTGATTGAGTGATTTATTGAGTAAAGATGATTTTGTACAATCAGTTCCTGCACTGGAACGCAATCAAACATTAAGGATTTTTTGGATAATGGACAGATAATATTTTTTGCTTGAGAGCATTAATCTGTCAGTAGTGATGCTGTCTTATTAGAGGCCCTGTAATCACGGTAATGAATAAAAGAGGAAAAGGTATGTGTGGGTATCTCTTCTATTCGATCAGTGTATCTAAACTATCAGTCTATCTTGTTCATATATCCCCTTTTATCTTTCATTATTTAACAGTTCTTTTCATCCTAACTTTTGCTCCTAGGTGCCTGGACCACAGTGTCGCTATGCTATCGGCAGTATTCTGAGCGAAGGCGAAAACAAGGCCGATGAGGAGCTTCTAAAGCGCTATGAGACATCTGGCTTTAATGTCTTCTCCTTTCCCGAAGTCACACACGTGGTCACTACCTCATTCCCCCACAGGACGTTTTTCTCTATTCTCCTGAGTGTGAGGAGAGTCTACCCACGGCTGGAGCTCTACATCAAGGTATTATGCTTTTAGATTATTTTCTGCAGAACCTCTCTCAGTCACTTGACTTATTTCCATATCACAGTCAATACATACAATTTGTGAAATGTAAAGTTCTTTTAAGACTAATGATAACCCAAAAAAATCAATATATATAACTAATTTACTGTATATACAGTGTATACATATCATAGATTTGGCAGTGGATTAGAGACAATGTACATACATGTGCACACTACAAGGAACTATAGTCCTTGTATGGACAGATGTTTGTGCAAGCCCAGGTGTGTGAAAAGTGACTTAATCCCTGTGTAAACTAAATGTAAGGGTAAAGGAAAACGGCATTAATCACTGTGCATCACAGTGAAGCAGACATTATATTCACACAGCTAGCATCTTAAGCCCATCACATACATGTCCCATGGGCCCTCAGCGTTCCCACACAGTGTCTTGGCTGCGCACTGAGTCAGCACACAAAGCACCATTAAATCGCTTTCTGTGGGCTTCCACTTTTTCTATTTGGACTCCGGTACTGACCATTTGCAAAATATTTTATATTTTTCAAACATTATTTCTGAATGATATTCCATCTTGGAAATAGATCAGGTGGAATAAATAACTATTATGAGCCACCGCCTGTATGCTTATTTTAGTGTTTGGAAAACTGGAAAGGAAATGTGCGAGTGTGTGTTTGTGTGTGTGTGTGTGATAGAATGAATCATTGCTGAGTCTGAGGTGGGACTACGTCAAACACTTGCAAGTAAATTATCAATATCTAACCTTGTGATCGTCACATGCACGTCTGAGTCATACTGTGCGTTTTCAGGCTTCACAGAGTTAAGATATGATTTGCGAAAAGCAGAACATGTCAAATCTTTTCTTTACGCCAGCCTTTGCGGCATCCCCTGGAGGGTAGGTAGGTGTGTGTTGGGTCCGAACAGCAGGAAGAGATTGATGGTTGGAGAGGAGATGGAGACATGGAGTGAACTTGAAGACAAAGGAGAAAAGAGGAGGAGAACATTTTGAGCTTCTTTTAGCACTTTATGATGAATGATCTCACTGAGTGCTGCTCGAGGGATGCTGGGAAAGTGAGTCATTGTGATGGGCAGAGAGTTTTGAAGATATGGTTTAATTATGGAGTGTGCTAAAACAGGTGGCAACACCACAGGTTGTCTCAATCACTCTGCTTCTGCTGGAGAAATGTGTTTGTGTGTCCTGTCTGGCCGGCTCTACCATCTGCTTGGATGCTGTTAAACCTGGCTCCGCTCCAGTGGCACTTAGCCTGTTTGAAAGGTCAGCTCACACAGCCATCAAACTGGGCATCAGTCTCCTTCACCAACAATATTAAATCTTCCTTTGATCTTTGTTTCTACACTTGCTACTTATGATTTACTATCCCGTTTTGAAGTCTCAACACTTGTGGCTATAGTTGGGGTTGTGATTGTTGCATGAGAAACAATATTGCATTACATATTGAATTACAGAATTAATAAACCATCTATTACGCATGTAATATAAGTACAGATACTTGTTGAATCAGACAAAAGAATAATAGCTACTACAGTTTGATGGTCTCGACTTTTGATACATACATTTGAATTTTAAAGTATATAAGATTTTCTCATCGACTCAGTTGCCAGTTTATTAGGTACACATTACTATGCAGTCTAGTGTGGTAATAGCTCTGAAATAAAGCCTTTAATGAAAATCTTGATGTTCATGATTTGGTTAAACTGTTTCAGACAGATGTTGATTCAACTTTATGGTTATTTGAGAGGCTGTAGTTTCTAATATTCAGAAACTACAACCCCCCCACCGATAGAGTTGGGGTGGACAAAATATTGGAAATACCTCCCATAACAATGTGATACAATTCAACAGCATGACAGACAGTCTAACCAATAGTGCTTAGTTATAATGTCTTGTGTGGGTTGCTTTCTATCCTCATCCATTATTTCCCCTCCAGCTATTATTGATATGCAACTACAGGAAAGAAAATCCTACACACAAACTATTGTGTTCATATTGACGTGTTCTGGAGGAAGACAGGCTTAAAAGGCAAGACAGACAGAATTCAAGTTCTCTGTCTGTGCGTCTGTAATAAACTGCAAAAACTCAACCTGATCTCCACAAAATTAAGTGGATAGAAAGAAATTGGTTGGAGTTTTGATCTGGGGTTTACAACACACAACACAATTTAGCTACAGTCATGAAATCCACAGAGGGAAGTTTGATTCCAAACTGTTTGGTAATATAAAAAAAAATGCATTTGATTTAAAATCCAAGTCGCACGGATTATATCTTTGGATGTAGCTTGAAGGTTGGACAGTGCAAGTGCAGTTTGCAGCATTTTCTCTTCTGACTCTTCGGTACATTTATAAAGTCCAGTGGTATTGCACTGCGGTATTTTGTTATTAAAAGAGGAGCCATCTAGTTATTTAAATACAGCTGTGTGTTGTCAAGTATTATCAGTTTAACAGGGATGTTGTTGTCTCCCTGTGGTCTCAAACCACACTGTACAACACTTGAGTTTGTTGAAATTCAGTTCTTGCTTCTTGCAACATCCAATGCCTCGTTACCTCCTGGTGATTGATTCTGTGGCATCCCAGAATTCACCCAGAATGGTAAATTCACCTGGTGTGCTCTGAGAAGCAGCATTGCTTTATAAGGCAGAGAATCGAATCCTAATAATATAACTGGATACATTTACACAGGAACTGTCAAAGAGTGACAACGAAAATATACTGTCAAGCAAATGTCAGCCATCAAACTGACTAAACCAACTCTCCATTTTGAAATTGTTAGAGCATATAAAACACCCACATTTATTATGTGAAACACAGGCAGTTGTCCACATTTCATGCTCCCTTATATCTTTTGTAACCAGCACACACTGAAAACAGACCAACACATCTTTGATTAAAAAGAAAATGCAAAATTCTTGCTCTTTCTGAAGATGGTTTACATGTACAGCTGAAAACAATTGGAATGTCATATCACATTGAGTCTTTGAAACCCTTAAAGCAGTTCGGGTTTCAGTGGAGTGTGAAGTGTTTCTGAAACTGCTGAAGTGTTTGAGATGGAAGCAGCTGAAGAGTCATTTAAAACAAAATGCTGACAGGGGTTGAAGCACCAGTTGCAGAGAAGGACCTTAAAGGATTTTAACCACAAATCTATGTGAAAGCTAATGCATTGAAATCAAATGATGAAACACAACAGCATTTGACTTCATTATGAATAGTTTATTAGTATATATGTAATTCAACAACAATATTCAAAGTGAAATGTGGCTCACATTTAACAGAAGCAGCCTAACAGCACAGCCGGTTCTCGATGGCTTTCTTTTTGTGAATAAAGCATGCTGTTGATGGCTGACACTTGAAATATCCCAAGTGGTGAGACCTTTTCAAACAAGCTCATCAGCATTTAGCATGCCTGGCTTGTCATGGCACAATGATTTCTGTCTGTCAGACACTTTGAGTCGCTGCCCCATGGCCGGGCTTGATATTTGCCTAGTCAGACCATCGATCGGCCCCAGTGTTTTTCTTCTGTGCCTTGGCTTTTTAGTGCTGGGCTACATCACAGACACCTTGGCATCTTGAGATTTGATTCGAGCACGGTGGCCAGGCCTTCAGACTGGTTAGGGGACTGGGGTAGGAGGATAATATTGCTGACATTCACCGAGATCTAAAGGTTTGTGAAAGGCAGACGATGGAACATTTGTTTGCTTGAGGGCACCGAAATTTCTTGCCAGCGCAGAGGTTCTGCGCTGAATATAAAGCAAGTTTTCCTTTGTTCCTGGGAAATGGCCTTTTTTTTTTTTTAGCAACTGACACGCACGGGTAGAGCGATCATGAAGTTTTCCTCAGCACAGTGGAAAACGAAGCTTCATTTTTGGGACAGAAGGTGCTGCCTCTCCCAATTCTGTTAGTGTCGTCTGCATAGGCGAGAGTGATGCAAAACAGAGCACAGATGCTAGTCCGCAGGGCCTGTTAAAAACGCAGACACTTAACTAACTGTGATGTACAATCAGAAAGGTCAGAAAAGGTCATGGGGTTTATAAGCTGGACAAAGTCATGGAGGCAGTGTCATATGCTGGAAGACTTAGAAGGGAAGCTTGGTTTAATTATAACTGTTAGGTTTCATATAGGGGCGAAACTGAGATTAAATTCAAAACCTCTTAGGGTACAGATTCATGCAAAACTTTTTGAGTTGCATTCCAATATTCAGAAGTTGTATGTAATTCTTTCTTCTGTTTCAGTTGTTACTCATGACACTAATGAGCCACAGAGATCAGGCCATGCTGTCAGTATGATTTATTAGAAAACTGTCTGTTTTTTTTTAAGTCTCACATTTCTTCTATTTACAAATTTACTATGTTTATCAGCTGCTCTCTGACAGGAACTCTTAAAGTGTCCGGCCTGTGTATGTCTTCCTTATTGACTGTCAAACACTGTTGTGTTGCACACTTTGTGCTTTTATTTGAACCAATAAAAGCCCAACCTTTCCAATAACCTGCACATGCACAATGGTTTGCATTAAAATGCAGGCTGCTTCAAATACAGAATCCATATCTAAACGTTAAAATAAGCCATACATTAAGATAATGACTACAATCATACAATTCACAGATCTATATAATTATGAACATTATGCAGCTCTCCTTGTAAATTCTGCTCGCTCTAAAAAAACACTTAGTTGCTATATAAAAATGAGTTATAGAATATTGAATGGAATGTGAAGACATCACACTTAGTGGTAGAATTTACTCAATTTATACATTTTTTGTTGAGGGTCAGGGGTTAGTCTGTATTCAGGTTGAAGTGCCCACCAGGATATGAACACACACACACACACACACACACACACACACACACACACACACACACACACACACACACACACACTTGCACATGGCTATAGTGAAAATCGTATTACTGCTACTTCAGTAAAGCTTAGGAGGCTTTGTTCAGTATAATGAACAATGTATGAAGTGTTCTTTAGAATTACTGGTGCTTGCGGAGAGGGACTGGTGCTTAAAGTGTTTAAACTGGGAACAATGCAGAGCATAGAAACATGGGAGGGACAGTGGCAGTGCTTTAACAAATACAGAGACATAAGAAGGCAATATTTTATCATTTACAATTGTAGTGCTTGTGGACAGGTCAGAGGAAAATGAATGGTGGCAGATGAAGGTTGACAAACTCTTAACTAACACACCACAATTCAACAGTATGAAAAACCCACAGAGGTGTGCAGTGTTCCATGTGTTTTTAAACATTTGAATCAGACTCTGAAGCAGTGATTTATGATGTAATGAATCAAGCCTCAATATTAAAATTAACTCAAAATTGTAAAAAAAAAAACAAAAAAAAACAAAAACAATTGACACACACACGAGACAAAATAAGAAAGACATCCTGTCGCTTTTAACTTTCTTTCTGAGTGATCATCTTACAAGTAAATATAGCCAAAATCACAGGATAGTCTTTGTGTTGATTTTAGGTGTTTTGTAGGTGATTTTCACAGTGCAGAGAAGCAGCTTTGAAATGGCTTGGAAGTTAACATGTAGTCTTAAGGGACCATGTTTCAGTGACTTTTACTTATTATACTTTGTTACTTACTGTTGTCTGACTACAGAAACAGAAAAACATATAAACGAGAACAGCCTTATTGGGAATTTTAGCTGCATTCAAATACTGCATATGCGAGCACAGACAGTGCTTGTTCAAAGGGCTGAAGGCTGAATGCAAATACAATGCGGTGATGTCAGTTGTTTACAGCGGTTCCACAACAGTTTTCAACTACGTTCTCAATTCTTCACAAGTCTTGTTTCTAATTCTTTCCTGATGTCTTATAATCACAAACAATGAGCAACGTTTGGAGTAAAAATTATGCAAACCAAATAAGACAAGTGGGGTCTTAAAAATGAAATCAAATGCTTAATTACTCTTTATGCAATGCATTTTTTGGTATTTATGCTCAGCTGAAGACATCATAACTTCTATTAGCAGTAATTTCTTCTGATGATGAGAAGATGCAGTTCGATGTAATGCAATTTAATCAAATCAGTTTCTCTTGTGTGTGATTTAATTTTTAACCAGTTAATTATATTAATGTACAAAATCACTTTGCCTCTCATCAAGGATGTTGCATCATGACCCTGCGAGCTAAGTCTCCCCGCAGACAGCTCTGTGGAGTTTGTCTGTCAAATGTTCAAACATGACTTTCATCCTCCAGCAGCTGGGAATCTACTGTTGGTGTTAAATGTCACTTCTACATATGATTGATCTGATTCAAACTTTATTCTCTGTTGCACTGTCCCTCTGAATCAAGATCAGGCAATAGGGTGTGATTACTATTTAAGAAGGATAGTTATTTTTAGATATGGGACAAACTGTTTTGTGCCAGTGGCCATCTTATCAATCACTTAGGATGTGAACACCGAGCAAATGCTCACAAGATGTGCGTTGTCTGCTTTGATGTTATTAGTCAGTGATTGTGTATTGTTGTATTTGCGCCCTGGCTGGTGCTTCTTTACAATGTTGATATAGTGAAAATATATCAAAGAAAGAGCTACAGTATGATGACTTAGTGAAAATCCTGCACATGTTGTGCTGTCTTATTATTATTATTATTATAACCTAAATCCCTCAGGAAAAGAACAAGTAAAATGTATATTTTTAGAAATATATGGAAAACTGGGTGTAATAAAAAAATAGAAATGTAGTTCTTGCAATCACAAACAACCTGGAAATACTTTGAGATCAGCCTGTAGTGTTGAAACTGCTGCTGACATATTTGTGATTGGTTGATTTACCAAGCAAAGTCCAAAAGTCCTTCACAAATTGTAGAAGTTGTTGTTCTATTATCACTATACATGTTTCATTTCTAAAGCTCTTTGTGAACACCTGGTCAGTTTGTTTATCTGTGATGTGTGTTCTGCAATGCAGAAGAAGAGAACACACACGCTCATCCCCTTGTGTCAGCTAAAATATTCCTACAATTTGGTCATGTCTTTTGCTGAGATAGACATGCAAATTAAATGAATTTGCTCCAATCTCCTCTTGAGGGATTTTCTGAAAAGCAATCCAACATGCAATTCTGAACCATTCAAGTATGAGTGCGACCACAGGATGGGGGCACCTAACCAAGGTGCAGAGGTTTGAGACCTCAGAGAGCGAAGTTAAGTAACTGGGAGAGATAAAAAAAAAAAAAAAAAAGAGAAGCTTAGGACTTAACTGCTTTATTCAGCTCAGTGACTTTCAAACAGTCCTTGTTCATTTGTCAAGGCTGAATAAGTCTGTGTAAAGAGTGTTGTTGCTTGAGTGACACCTGGATTGTTCGTACCGGCAACGACTACTGTCATTCACTATGCCCTCGGTCCCATTCAACCACTTCTTTCTCCTCAGGGATTTGAAATGAAATGTAGATTATAAAGGGCTGTAGAGATACTATGCTCCATCATCCCCTCCTCTGTCTGAAGGAGCAGGATCCTGAGAAGTGTCTGGAAGGACTGGTTCAACTATTGAGGAAGCATTGTTACTGCTGTTTTGACATTCAAAATAACCACACTGACGAAGCGAAACAGTAAAGAGATGAAACGCATCGGGTATGCTTAGAGAAGTAAAAGGAAGAGAAATGATGGGTAAGTAAGTTGGTAGGGAGAGGAGGGTCGGATGCCTCGGATGGAGTGGTATCCTCCATAATCTTACAGATTACTGTCATTAACACACTCGCTGTACAGGAAGCTGTCAAGTATCACTGTCCCCTCAATTACATGTTCGGTGTTGCTGCTGAGTGCTATAGAGTCGCCTCTTTCTTCACACACGTTTAACAGAGGAACCTGTAAGAGAACAGATGATATGCCACTTTCATTCCAAAGGTCACTTTTTCAGTTCTTCTGACTTCTAAAACTTTTTGATGGAGGATTCCTTCAGTCTTATTAGTGTGGAAAGTGTGGAATCAAAAAAACATCGACCATTGGTTTTGATCCCTTTTTTTTTTTTTGGCTATCCATTGTGAGTCCAGTGCTATGAGACAGCAATTTTAATCAGCTGGTGTAGACCTACTCTTTTCATACCTGAAGTTAAAGTTTTACGCCTCAATCCAATCTTTAAATTTCTGTTATTCCCTCTGTTAAAAAAACCTGTGATGTCCTGTGGTAGTAAGATAGAAGGCTTCCTCCTATGGTCGTCTTATCTGTAACGGAGACAGTCTCTGTGCCCTGCAGCCACTGGAAGCTTGCTGTCATTATCGACCATCAGGTGAATATTACCTTTGAAGTCATTTTAACTTACTGCAGCCCAAGTTGGTATAGTGTTCCTGCAGCATTTAGCACCAAAATATGTCTTGGTTCAAAATTTTGAAAAGCTCGAGGGAATACCAACTGATGGATGTAATTTTTCTCTTCTGTTTGCTTCCTCTGCTCTAAATATCATGCAAGAAAAATCTGCTTCATATTCATATTCACTGAATTTATGTGGACAGCAATCTGAACTCAGACATGCCTCAGCAAATATGACCAGAATGACCCTGAAATGACAACTGGAGTGAAAAAAAAAAAAGTAAATTTCTATCCTCATGTATTTCTATTAACATTTCTTCCACAGAATCACTGAATGTCCTGCATATAGAGGATATGCAGTATGGTTAGCTTCACAAGCACACAGTGTCCTCTTCATTAAAGCCTCAAGACATTTGAACTTATATTTAGTAAATGTATATTTCAAATAGATACTGTTCATTTGTGAAATCCACCCATCTTTTGAGATCACATTGGAATAAGAAAGAAAAGCCTTGAACTTTCTGATCACCTTTGAGAGACGGCACGGTGCAGTTACCCTAAAGGGATAACACTTATGCATTTAATTCTGGTAGCCTTCTAAATCTGTCACAGTCTACTTGTCTCTGACTACTTTTGTTGTCTCGTAGATCTCCAGAGACCAGGCCTTTTCTGCCTCTCTAAGTAAAACAAAGTTGCTCAACCTCCAGCAGCAATACACATTAAATGACTGGTAGAATAGTTTTAGTTTTATTTTCTTTGTAACACTTTCCAAATGCAAAAGCCATATAGTATACTGTGCATGACATAATACTGATTGATGAAATTATTTTTTTCTCACAAATGTGGCCTTGACAAGATTAGATTCTCGTAGAAACAACTATATACTGCACAATATCACCACAACAACAATATCAGATGCCAGACCCTCTAGTGGTGTGGGCACATGCATGAATACAGCCTGGATTGATACTAACATGAACGTGTAGGCAGTGTAGCCTCCAGACTCTCTGAGATGGCTGCCGATGAGTTCTCGTAATTGGGGAAGAAGTTCAGTTCTTAAACTTGTAATTCACCTTTGGTTTAGGACAGCAGTTCCCATATGATTATCCTAATTGTTATAATTAACTCTTAATTGTTTCATGTCATTTTGTTTTTTGTGTTCTGCAATTTATGCAGTTTATGCAGGGGATTAATTGTGTCACCGGCGTGTTTTGTGTATTTGTGTCATGTTTTGTTACACTGACAGTTCAATGGAAATGGCTTGAGTGGTGGGTTTAGTGTCGCAATTTTTGTTGCTCACCAGGAAATGGTAAATTGTACTTTATATATCTAGAAAACAGCCCTGTTTGCAGATTATCTGAGTGCGGTACAATGGTTGGGAGCACTTATCTGCCACTTTCTTCCTTCAGCTGTCCTCTTCACTCCCTCCCTCTGTGAGGAGGAAGTCTTCACTTTTCTCCATCAATTTTTCACTGTCTCATTAGACTGACACTTTCTAAGGTACAATAGGTGAAACGGCCCCTGAGAGACGGAGTCAATCTGAACTTTGCTTTTTTTTAGACACAGTCAAATACTGGAAAATGTTAATAGTTTCTTCAGTATCTCTGTAACATATTATTCTCACCACATGCACAGACTCTGTAGCAGATAACTCGTAGAAATAAACCCCACCTGAGAACAAATCAGGACTATTGTTAATTAGGAGTATTGCTAAAAATAAGGGTTTTGGTAAATTCTTGCTTCATATTTGACACAAAAACACTGAAAATTTATTTGAATATTAATTGATAAGTTTGACATTATCTCAACTAAAATTCCAATGTAGCTACTTTTACTTACTCTTCATTGCATTTTACATGACATCACTGTGTCCAGCCTGGTTAACATGGCAGCTGAAGTGTTATCACCATTATCTGGAAAAGGGCAAGGTTCTGTGGAAACGTACAGTCGATGGTGGAAACGCAGGCATGTTTAATGTTGTTTCCTGTTTGACAGACTGCTGGTCTGCTGCAGTGGAGAGGTGATACTTATCTGCACTCTGGCAGCTTTGCTTCTCTCTGTTTCATACCACTGTAACTTGTACATCTTTGGTGTTAGACTGTTGGTTGAAAAAAACAAGCAAGTTGGAGGCATCATCTTTGCCTCTGAGAGACAATGTTGGCCGATACTGGCTCTAACTTTTCATCTGGCATCATCATCGGCTCAAAAATTTAATTTGACCTATACTTTTGTTCATAACCAAATGCGTGCAAGTACGAGGCGTCATTCCCACCAGCCTCAGCTGTGCATTGTGGTTAGGACAGTTAAATTTAATTTAGTATGTAATTAGCTAATTAAAGCATGCTAGCTATGGTGGTGAATTATAATCATTGTTAATGTCATTGTGAACATTTTAGCGTGCTGATTTAAACATTTAGCTCAAAGCACCACTGTGCCTTAGTACAGAACCACTAGCATGGTTGTAGACACTTACACCCTCTTCATGTCCTGGCATTAACATCCAATCACAAATGATCAGCTCTCAGTTCAAGTGTGAACGCACCCAGGATGCACTGAGGGCGCATTTGAGGTGCGCTCACTCAAAACCACATTCAGAGGTGGTCTGGGCCACGTGTCGACATTCACATTCACACCCACTCAGCACACTGCTCGCTCTCTTTTAGTCTTGCTTTCTGTCTTTCTATAGAGTAAAATATTAATTTAAAAGAGAAAACTATTAATCAGTTCAAATAATTGACAGATTAATTGATAATGAAGATAACTGTTAGTTGCAGCCCTGACTGATAGGAAAATGACAACACCCTCATTACACATAGAATCTGATCTGCTGATTCGTCCTATTGCTGCAAAACCCTCAGGTGTGCAGGTACCATTTTTGGGTTCATCAAGGTCACCCCGTTCTTTGGATTTAGGACCAATCTGATGTGAATTTGTGGGTGTCCCTAATCCGAGCTGCTAGTGGATGTGATTCATCAAGGGCCACCTGGGAAAAGCATGTCTCATTTCTTTGTGTATTGGGACTTAATGGCTCCTCTGGTAGCTCGTTCACAGGCTGTATTTGTGTCAGGCTTGACTTTGGTTATTCTTCCTCTCCAGCACCAGTGCTTTTATTCCTCGTTGAAATCACTCCTCTGGTGTAAAATGTATTCTCTGTATTTGTTATGCTGTCCCAGAGTGCCTCTGGGCATCTCCTCCACTAACACTTCCAGCTCCACACTGGAGAAAAATTTACTCTTCCTTTGTTTATCATTGAATTGATGCTTGGGAGGAAAATTGCAGCAAAATGTCATTTTAAAAAGAATATAATTATTTCTTGTTCAAAACAGATAATAGGGAAAATATGTACACCTAACATTTCCTGAGAGGAAAAAGCTGAAAAAGTAAATAAAGAAAAAAATAATCATGGGAGAGGATGCATATTTATACACAAGTGGAATCACCTCAGCTTCACTTCTGGTCAATACATTCCTTGGCTCATTTTTGGGGTATTTGCTGCTCTACAAAGCGATGCAAATATTACATTTTTGTCATACCAGAAATAATGGTAGTGCAGGTGTTTCTTGACAAGACACAATGATGATATTCATTTAATTAATTTATTTACGAAATAAATAATGAATAACGTCATATTCCCCGCAATAAGGCTGATCACTGCCTAGCTAGCGTGTTGGCAGGAGTTGATTATAGTGAAACATTTTGGTGAAATGCTGTCATTGATAATGACTGTCAGCTGCTTTTACAGTTGCTCAAGAGTTATTCCTGTCTTCAGTGGGTGTCTGAGTGTGTAAGCTGCAGCAGGTTGGGCTACAGTCAAACAAATCGATGAGTGTGATGTGGATTTTTATGCCTCAATTACTTGTTTGTCAGCAGGATTACACAAAAAGTACTGAATTGATTTACACCAAACTCGGATGGGACATGGGCCAGGGAAGAACCCTTTAAATTTCGGTGCTGATCCAGTAAACAGGGTGGAACATGATTTTGTTTTTTTTCTTTATCACTTTCCTAAGCATTGCGAGATGGGACATATTCAGACAGAAAATAATGTTTGTCTCTTTATGTAAAAAAAGAAATCTGGCGTAGCATTTGAAGAGACTCTTATTTGTTGGTTACAGGCTATTTATTTCTTTTCACTAAAAAAGAAAAACAACAAAATACATAATTAGCCCAGGGGTCCCCAAACCTGTTGGATACAACTGTGTACACTACTGATCAAAAACTTTAGCACCTCCATTTTTCCACTTGTTACTGAAATTCACATAGTTATTTTCCCAATGTTCTCTGGAAATTTGTGCTTGCAGAACTTCCCACATCTTTTGCTTTGCTTTCACCTTCTGTTCAGTTGATGAGCTTTAAGTCTGTAGAGTTTGCTGACTTTCCATCATGTGAAGCCACTCTCTCGCTCTTTTCTTCTCATGTTGCGGGTCATTTTCTCGCTGTAGTATGAATCCCTGACCGACTAGTATGTCTTCCTTTGTTAATTGTGTTTTTCCTCACCATTCTAATAATAATATACAGTCGTGCTCCTTGCAGTACAACATTGTGTGTGCAGAGTGTAGCACCACAGCGTGTTCCACCTCTGCCTTTCTACAGACAGAAGCTGCAAGTTAACCAATTACTTTTGTACCATTTAAGGTTGTTTGACTGCACTGGAACTGTTTGAAGTTCTTTAAAATTGGGTGGCGGTCTAAAAAGCGTGTGTACGATGTCGATTTGTTTTCACATATTTGTGTGACATATTCATATAGATCTTAGTTTATGATAATTGGACACACAGGACAAGACTACCTGTGTACTCCAGTGTGTTAAACATTTACACATTGTGTTATAAGTGTAATAACCATGCTCTTAGTTCTTAGATTATAGTGTGTGCATGTAAATATCCAGCCCATAATGTGACCCGTACACAACCCAAATATAGCAGTAAACATTTGAAGGGCATAAATCTGTCATTATACATTTATGAACTATTTCATATGATGTAGAGCTTTTATGACATTCCAGGAAAAAGAAACTCATCAAACCAGAATGCAGGATGAATGTATAGCAGTTGTTTTAGAGCTCTAAAAATACCCTGAACAGTTTAATTTATTTAACCAAGGCCACATGTGATGTGTATGCACAGGGATCCCATGTAGATGTTGGTCTCCGGGCCAGGAACCTGGAAAGAGAGGACACAAGTACATCCTCTTTCTTTATGTAGACTATCTATGCTTCCCCCATTCTCTCCGGCCCTGCTGCAGAGTGGCTACAAATACACAGCTAGCATGAGAGAATGTGTGAGAGGTTTTTAAAGAGTCACACACCTGTGTGCGTTTTTAGCAGGATGCTTTTGGCAATTCTCTACACTCAAACTAATTTCATTCATCTTTAATCCTTTGTTGATGCAGGTTTCCTTTCACAGTGCTTCAGTACAACAAAGCACCATAATTACAAGGTTTATTTAACTGTGACATGTGAATTAGCTCAATAATTAAACTGACTTTAACGATTAACAGAGCTTGCATGGAACCTTTTGAACAGCTTCAGCATGCGCTGATATGTACTTGTGAGGCTCGTGAAGGGGAGCATCTACTTCAAAGTGTTGGTGATGGCCAGGGTGATCACATTTACCCATTTATGATTCATGACTTACTCTGCATTTCCAATCATGGTTGGCAAGGGCGAACTGGGAGTGACAACAACACAAGAAAAAAAGCAATATGAAGCAAAGATGGTTATATCCAGATCTGCCTCTGCCTTTTCTTTTTTCTTTTTTAATTTTCAAACAGTTTAATCAAAGTAAGGTGCAGCCATGTTCTGCTGGCCCCTGTAATTTCCCATGTCTGTTTTCTTAAAAAAAATACTGCAATGTAATGGTGTCTTCATGCCAGAGAAACAAAATAACAGATATATTTCTGTCGAAAAGTATTGCCATTTCTGCACTGTGGAGGATGTGAAGGAAAAATGACCCTACGATGACCTTGATACTCTGGACTGCCTTAAGTGCTCTCCTGGGTCCCTATGGCCCTGATACTGTAGGAGAAGATTATGGAGAAAATCAAACAAAAATCAATAAATACACTAGCCACAATCCCCTACCCAATTACCAAAGCCTACCGAGCACAGTTTGTCTCAGCGATTCCACAGCCTGTCTAATTATTGGCCTGCCCTCTGTCCCGGGTCTTCTGTTCATAAGACACAGCAAAACTGACCTGACAACCTGCTCGGCCTGGTGTGGGTTAAGTCTGCACCTAGCAGTGACTCTAGTAAAACGTATAGGCTCCATGTGTGGGTGTAGAAATAATAAAGGTGTCCTAAAGTCTCACAACAAATTTTAACAAAATCATTTTGAATCAAGGTTTTCACTGGTCTTAGATAAAGTCACATACAGTTATTTTTCAGCTTGATGTAATGTCAAGACACAGATGAATTACAATGTTAGCTGAACAGTGTTACATTTATCAGCACTCTTAACCAGTCAGTGCAGTAAAAACATTCTCCATTTATCAATTGATCGTTTTAGTCAAGTAAATGTCAGAAATATTTTACACACGTATGCTTTTTCCTAAACAACAGATCCTAAAGCCCAACATGACGTCTCCAGCTTGCTTGTATTCTCAGATCAACAGCCCAAAAGCAGCAAATTGGAGAAGCTGGTGCCAGAAAACATTTGTTGTTTTTCTTTTCGCTTGGAAAACCACTTAATTAGACAGTCCAAGTCCTGCCCTGCCATGTGCTCTGTTGTTTTTGCATACACACTATTTCATCTGCTTTTCTGTACAGCTGTAGTATGATTTTGAAGTCATAAATGTATTCAACAGCTGAAGCTGTCAAGTTGAGGTTGTTGAATGCTGAAAAGTGCATCTTGGTTATGTCTTAAGTCATATTTTCAAGCAAAATGAAAGTCTCTTATTTTGAAAGAGTGCCCGTGGTATTAACCTCCAGCGCATGAAGCAATAACAACAGTCAGTAAAACAGAGCGCACACATGGAGAGAGTGGATCTAGCTGTTGAATATTAATCCATTCAATATGAATCACCATTTAGCATTTCTTTCTTTCTCTCTCCGCCCACCTGTCTGGCCATCAGTGCTGGTCTGAAAAAGTCAGAAGTGCTCACCTTTCCGCCTCCTGCCAAACAGTATTTTTTTAATACTTTTTGTACTGTTAATTAATGATTTTTCATTAATCATTTGCAGCTTTAATGTGCTAATGGATCCTTCAGAGAATTCATTTCAGGTGGGATTAATTTTTAGTAGATGTTCAGTGTGTAGGCAAAAAAGAAAAAAAAAAAAGAAGAAGAAGATATGAAAAATCTTACAAAAACAAGATGCACAGATGAGTCATTCAGCTTTGAGCAGAAGCCCGATGTTTTTATGCAAGAATATACTGTAAGTATTTTAAAGAAAAAAAAAGGTCAATTAAGTCATAATTATAAATGCAACAGTCAAAAAAAAATCTAAAATAAATAATGTGGTAAGGAAAGTAATGATTTAATTTAAGAGCAGATTTCAAGGCAGCCAATCAAGGCACAGTGTCTGAGCAGTGTAGGCCCTGATGGGTCGTTTTGTCCTGCTTCCAGTTGTGTTTACATTTCGAGAGTGCAAAAACATGTTTTTAAACTGAAGTGTCTTTTGCCATCTTACAGAACCCATTACATCCTGATGCTTTTGCTCTGCACCTTCACATAATTGCTAAGGTCTATGTGGCCATTTTGCAGGACGTGATATACCCTAATTTCCCTTGTAAACAGTATTCTCACGATGTTTCCATTTCCCACCACCAAATAATAGCGTCTCAATGACACTAGACCTGAGGCAGGACACTGCGTACAGCAAATTTGAAATTGCTGTGATGAATGCCAGTAAGAAACTGAATATCTTTTGCAGCCTCCTGAATCATCACACCTGAACATGTCTAATTCTTTTACAGGATGCAGTGAAGCAAACACTTGTCCACTTCCTTCATTCCTTAGTGAACCGATTGTCTCCCTGCAGACAGTCGAGGATTTGTATGAAAGAAGTGAAACAATAACAGAAGCAGTTCAGAGTGGCTGCTCTCTATTTTACATGCTTTATATTCATTTGTAGTCAGGTGTTTCTGTTATTTTCTCCCAGGGCTAAATGAAGTGCTTTTAAAACCCACCCTTACTCCGCTCATTTAGCATGTAATGCTTTTATGCTTGGATCTTTTTAAGTGTGCCACTGGACTGTTAAGTCTACTCCTATTTAGTACATCTTCTCTGCAATATTGTATTTGTCAGCTCCTCTCCAGTCCTTTGTTATGTAACACCAACAAGCCAAATAAAAACGCCTTGGGCATCCATTATAATCTGTAACTGAAAGCCAATATAATTCTGACAAATCAGAATTTGCCGGTGAAATATGAACGCTGAATCCCACCGTGTAGCTGTTGAATTGACAGCGTTGCGCCATACTTCATTTTTTCGCATTTGATCATTTATTGATGGGGTCTTAACTGCAACATTAAACTACTGTCTATATGTCATCATGCATACATGCACATCGGTATGCAATATGTAGCAGCCCATGTCTCTGGCTCGGGCTGATGAGCCAAACCAATGAGGATACACAGATGTTTGTGAAGGAAATGTGCACCAATAATTGATGTTGGTGAAATCACTGAAACTGACAACGTTGTTCCTGCAGCAGCGTGAGGAGCGTCACTGCTGTCATAATTGGGCCGAGAGACAGATGGTGAGAGAGATGATAGGACAGAGTTTGAAAAGAAGTTAGCTGTCTCCTACAAAGAGTGCCTCTGAAGTATGTGTGTGTTCAATCTACAAGCCTGATTATCATATCCTACATGTGTGACGTTCCTGTTGTTCCACTGAACAGTAACTACCTGTCAGTTACATCCACTTTGCTTGAAAGTGGAACGTCAGCAAGGGGCATGGGGACTCTGTACTCGCAGGATCTGTTGAGAAACTATAATAATCTTAACAGTTTCAACTCTTGGAGAGTTGTCATGAATTTGCCATTGTGTAAGAAATGATTTATGGTCTAAAAGGCTTGGGAAGGCTTGATGAAACACAGGGTTCAGAGATGGAGGAAGAGTGCAAGGTGTGAATACAGAGGTCTATGTTACCATAATACCGTGCTTTTACTCTCAATTTATTGAACCCATACCCCAAACTCTTTTAATCAAAGCACTAACCACTAAATGCTGCAGTCTGTGACTCAAATCCACAGCACTTTTCAGCATAAGAAAATAATATTGCTTGTGGTTTAGTCTAGTCTATAATATAATCAACATCTACTTTATTTAATGTTACATTAGATCAAGCAGCAGCTAATCTGTTGCACTTTGGCAGCAGCAAAATGGACAAGTCAGGATGAAGCCTGACATCAATTTTAGCAAATTAAAACAAATTGACTTTAAATCATTAATATGGAGTTACCGCACTGCAGCCACAGTGTGTTTCTCATATTGCTTGGCATTTAGCATATGCCGAAAGGGTGAAAGTAACAGACATTGGCGTTGCATGAGCGGAATAACCAAACATGGTGTATGAAAGGTTAATGAGCCCGCAGAAGTAAAGTGGTCGTGTGAGACTTCTAGCCTCTAGAGGAGTGAGGCAAGTAACAGAGGAAGGACAGCAGCTTTAACAGAGGCAGCGTGGCTGGCAGTGTGGAGGCTGCACATTCATAAAGACAGATTATACAGATCTAAGATGTGTCGCATGTACGGTGTGAAGATCTGAGTTCAGCGGTGAAGCAGTGAGGTCACCACGTATCATTTTCACTCATGATTGACTGGAAGCAGACATGCGGTATTATTGGCCTGTCTGCACTTGGATCCTACTGTGGTGTTTCCTCTGTCCATTACATGTACATGTATGTAAACACGAACATGTTAATAAGTGTTGATGGGACTCATTTTAGCTTTGGGAATTAAATTAGCACTTACAAGTTTTAGATATATACACCAGATAATCAACAGTTTGTGACACTTCTATCATCTATTAAAATGGAATTGTGCGCTTAAATTGCTACTAATCACAAACTTTAAAGGAAATGTGTATGTTAATTTATCTCATTGCATTTGCATTTGCTGTAAATCAGGAACTTGCTTTTTATTCTCACCAACTTTTACATCTCTCGCAGGAAAGGAGGCTGTGTGCACATCCGTTCCTGGAGATCTACCGGGACGGTCAGATCCAGTTCATGGCCCCCTTGGCTCGACAGGGAGATTTCTATGTACCTGAAGTCCGGCAGGTAGAAAGACGGCTCTCAGAGGAATTGCACAGTGACACGGAAATCTCAGGTACGTGTTCTTCATGTAGTAATGCATAAGCACATACATTTTTGTTGTACTTATAAACCTAGAGGGAATCAAAGCCCTTCAACCACTCAGGACCACAGGCTTCCTGGTGTTACTTCTGAAAGTGGATGTAATGTAACGTCCCATCATTCAAATATAGAACATAAGCAGGCCAACAAATGCAAGTTTCACGTGGAAGTGATTATCTTCTTACAGAGTAAAAAAAAAAAAATTTCAGGGAAAATCTGGCTCTTTAGCTGCTAAATGCTACGCTATGTTGGCCAGCTTATAAAATGGGAAAAAGTTAGAATTTTTCTCATGTAGTTCTATACAGTCAGCTACTTTCTGATGGCCATCACGAAACTGCATGTCAAGGTGCCTGTATTTTGGCTTCAGCATTCAGCTGTGGTTGTCACCGCTCGGGTGGGACCCAGGGGAACTGGACCTTGTTTCTACTGCTGTTTTGTTTATGAGCAGCCCCACAGAAGAAAACTGTGATTGACACCTTCTTAGGTGTAAATGAAAAGGCCAGACACAACAGCCTCTGGTGGAAGTGTGTTAACACTCAGCAAGGGGTTGTCCACAGCTACACAGACACCATATGGAAATCTTGCTTTCACTGTAAAAGATGCACAAACACTTAAACACAGTTCCACTTGACACTGAGTTATCGTCACGAGACATAAACGCTTGTGAAGGAGTGTTTGGAGGAGTCATTATTGGATGAAGTGAGATGAAGGGATGAGCTCAAATGGAGTGTTAAGATAAGCCTATTTGATGAAAACGGCTTCATAGCACCTAATTGCTACGGCTTTGTGGCAGAGGCCGTATTGTTCAATTCAGTTCAATTCAATAAAGCTGCAGTGAATCCAAATATAAACATAAAGGACACAAATCAATGTGAAAACCACAAACAACAAAACAAAATACACATTAGACAGCATGTTACAGTGTAAATTCAATTGTGAACATGCATTAGATTGAATGGATTCTTTAGGAATATAGAGAATTGTCGCCAAAGCAACTTTTGGATTAGTCGACTGGCAGAAAGTTTATCAGCAACACTTTTAATAATTGATTATTTATTTAACATTCATTCATTCATCAATAATTTATGCAAAATATTCTCTGATTCCAGCTTCTCAAAAGTGAGAATTTGCTGCTTTTGTCTGTTTTGAACAGATGTCATAAAGGCATCACACTGGGCTCTGGGAACTTGTGGTGGGCTTTTTTTTTTTCACTATTTCCTGTCATTTTATGAACCAAGTGATTAATAGATTATTCTTACATGTCTAAGATGTAGTCAGAAAGCATAAGAAAACTGTCTAAGATGCATAAAGCAGACAGAAGTAAGTGAGCCTCCACTGTTTGGTGTATGCACTGTGGAGCAGAGTGCACAATGATTGATTTATCCCACTGGCTTTATCCCGTTATTCAACTCTGATGTTTGAAATGATTCTGGAAAATCTACCTCCAAAATATTCAATTGTTAACAAATTGCTTTTATTTTCTTGCTTTTTTTTGGTTAAAGCCACTCAATTAAGAATTATAGCACATGTTTATAATTTATTTGTCTGGTCATGGCCACCCTCTAACATCTAGTGTCACATCTTTCTCCCATGACACCTCAGAAGCTCCCCTCTGCATCTCTGCTACAAAACAGAGTGAAACTGAAAGACGCTGACAAATCCAGTGCTCTTCTTCATGTGTCACGAGCGCGGTGCAGAACACAAGTGGCATTTGGGTCCATGACTGTGAATGATAATGTGACAGGTAGCCATGCTCCTGTCACACTTGTATCAACTTACCCAGGTCAGTGGAGCATTCGGGACACCGGAGGCTTCTCTGGTCCAATGATTCCCAACCCACCCATCGTCTACTCCAATCCCTCCCCCATACTCATTAGTGACCGGATTAAACCCCCAGCCTCCCCACACATGGCTCCTCACTCCGTCAGAGAGCCGTCTAAAAATCGCCCTGTCATTCTCGAGCGTATAGCTCACTTTGCTACTCAAGCGGCTTCGCTGTTTTTTTAAGTCTTTGGGGGCAAGTTCAAGTCAAATTGAAACTCAAGCCCATGAGAGCAAGTCCAAGTTATACCGCAAGTCAAATTTCACCACCACAACACTAGACAGATGCCATATTTACAGTGTCAATCATTTACTGTGATGGAGAGCAGTGACAGTGGCTTTGATAGATGTGTACAACTTAATGCAGAAGTATAAATCAAGCTCATCAAGTGTTTATAGCTGCTCTGAACGGCCACACTGGAAGGTGGGATGAGAAGCCCGCCGTCATAGAGAGGGGCAAAATGCGATAGTCATTCAAACTGAGATAATGGTAACACTTCCAGATAAGCTCTTCCTTGAAGGCATTGCACTTGACTTGTACTGTAAAGTAACAAAAGTTAGAGTGTGATAATTTAAGCAAGAAAGAAAAAAAAAGCTTCAGAAGAAAGTACGAACCCTGCTCATTTTCTCACTTCTGCACAGCTGCTGTGTGCAGTTGATGGCGTGTTTTGGCTGAAGGATATAGCAAATGTGTTTTTGTTTTTTCCTTTAACACAGCTGAGACCACATCTTAAAAAGCCTAAAAAACAAACAATTACCGATTTTACATTGTCAGCTGAATGTTTTTTGCTTTCCTAGTCTCACATCAAGTCGAGTCTTAGAGGAGTAAAGTCGGACTTGAGTCCAAGTCTCAAGTCCACATCTCTGCCTGCCACCCTTAACACACAATACCTTGATCTGCACTGATTTTGACCCAGACAGGATTTAAGCCTGATTATAATAATTATCCTTCTGTAAAGTAAGTTGCAGTAAGCACATTAAATCTTGACACGCTCATGTTCCAATAATGGATCAACTGACTGTATGTAGAGACTGATGCCTGAAGGCGCCACGAAACCCCTCCAATCAAACGTAGAGACAATTTTCACCTTTAAAAAATGAAATATCATGCCTAATGTATCTTCCAATCCGAATGGGATTTTTCTTCCCCATTGACTGATTAAATTTTGTGACTTGCTTTAGGCGTTCAACCAGCAGAGGAGGAACCAACATTAGACCAAACCCGTTGCTCTTTTGGAGCTCAGTCTGCATATTTCTAATGTTTTCTTTCATTTTCCTCCTCCCTCCATCAATCACATGCACTTGAGGTGGGTGTAAATTAATCAGGGAGAGCTTGTGGCTACATTCAAATTTGGTTGTTTTCAATTTGAATTTTGAGTGCATCTTTATGAAGATAAATAGGAGCTCATTGTCTACTGTACATTGTATTTAGCGCTGACTGGTACACATCTTTTCTTCCACCAGGTGAAAATAATCATAGTCCACTCTAATGTTGTTGTCGGGAATAAATGATTCATCATTCATCGGCCCTGCAGATAAAACATGCAGTTAGTTCTCGTGGTTCACCTCACATTCAAACTCCAGTGCGTGCTCAATCCCAGCCTCAGTCTCATATTCTCTGTCAACATGAGGTCATTTCCACTGCAATATCTCTCTCTCGCTCCCTCATCTTTTCTAATATCGTATTTTTGGGGGATGTGTGACACAATATGAACCTTTAGTACTTTCATGTTTTGATCAAGTGCAACACAGCACACACAGCAGCAGGGTAAGCCTACGTGAACAAACAGTATCTCTTTATAAACTAGCAGAGTCGCTCCTGATACAATTTACAAAGTATTGTCGGTGTAATTAATGCTGTGTACTGTTGTGTACTGTATGCCATTTCCTCTTTCTGTGTTTTGCATGTAGTGTGGGGAGACTCTTGAGCGTGATGTTCAACATGCCTCTAAAGTGAATCTTTCTGTTTTCTTCCTTTTGAAGTTTAACAAGGAATGAATTTACTGTGTTGAGAGCCTGTCACAGAGTTTTTTTTTTGGCAATGTCAGCAGCTGCTGCCACTAAACTTGATGTCTTTTTTTCTTCACCTTTGACAGTCCTCTGTCTTGAAGTGCATGTTTAATTTTGTGTAGGTTACAGCCAGTGTTGAATTCCCAGAATGAAATGTTAAGTGGATTTTCAGAGCAAATACATTTGTTGACTGATAATCGGTGACTTTGAACGCTGACAACCTGTGACATTACGATACAGTCGTAACGACTGTATCGTAATGTCACATGTATTAAAACGTCCCTGGAGTTTGTCGGCTAACTATTCTGTTAACAGCGCAAACCTCAGCTATCGCTTGTCCCATGTCACAAAGTATTTATCACCTACAACATTGACGATTAGCGTCCTTCTATCCACTGTTTCATGTGAAAGGTTAGTTCTTGCCATCCGTGTGTATCATCATCATCATCTTCCTCATCGTCATCATGTCTGCAGGTAATGACAGGCTGGCTTGGTGTAAGGACGTGTATTGACTTGAGAAGAGCGTTATGTGCAAACACTCACGGGCAAAAAGACAAAAGGTCAAGAGACTGGAACACACAAGTATGACACTGATCCTATTAACCTGCGGAGCACAAACTCAGAAACACTGAGGGGAGAAGTGGTCGGGCTGCTTATGTGATCCCGTCCAATTAAAGAGCATGAGACCTTTAGCTTCCAGGAGTTTCTAATTAACTTCAAGTCACAGCACGAGGTGTTGCTGCTCCTCTCCTAGTTCATTAACAACCAGGAAAATGTGTGAGTGTGTGTGTGTTCTCTGTCATCCAAAAAAGTTAAAAAACTAAAACAAAACAAAATTTCAACAGCACTGTAGCTATTTCTGCACAACTTGTAGGTTTATGAAAATATAACAATTAAACAATGCATCAGAAAAAAACTGCTAGATGCATAAAAGGACATTGTAAGCCAGGATTATCCTATTAATTGTAAGGAGTTTAATGGTTTGATTTACCATAAACCATATACTGTGTGTATGTATATATATATATATGTATGTATATATGTATATATATATATACAGTAATCCATCAAAAATAGCTGAGAAGAGACGGCCTTAAAATCGCTACCAAGTTATGATATCACTTTAGGTTGGACATTTTTTATGGCCCTGAACTATTTTAATAATCTTTCTAAAGCATACCGTTTGGTCTCATTATATGAACTATGATATACTGACAGCGTTTAATTTCAAGTAGCATTTTCAAGAGGAATATTGTGATATTTGGCTCCATGCATACGATGTACAAATGATTCATCATTTTGGTGTAAAATAAAGGACAAATTATGGAAGAGAAAAATTGTTGTTCTGGACCAAAATCACTGTGCAGCCCAAATACCATCATGCAGATTTTGGTTGAATCCCAGCCCTGGATTTTTTTGGGCAGCCAGGCTTTTCTCATGTGGCGTTTGTTTATAGAAGCCCTCTCACCATCTGTCCTTCCCCTCCCTTTGTTTTGTCACTGCTCTAGGTGCAGACTCAAACAGTGAATACAGCTCAGGGAGTGGGGTTCTCCTGTCAGACAGCAGAGAGACGTCCCTGGCGGCCTCCTCTGTCCACTCCTCTGTGCTTACCCAGGATCAAGGGGATAGAGACTACAGAGGCAGAAGCTCAGGGGGAACTTCATTTAAAGAACTGGACTGGGGGGAGCAGGATGGTGGACAGCAGGAAGAGAGAGAAGAGTGGCCTCATGGAGACTCCGACCAGAAGAGCCCGGAGGTTCCCACTCAGGAGTGGTGGGGTGTCGTTGGAGGGGAGGAGTGAGAAATTCAGTCAGACATATTGGTTAAGAATGAGAGAATAAAGAGAATGGTGGTTGATACTCTTTATTTCTCTTATTGTCTACATATACCATGAAAAGACCAAAACCAACAGCGTGTTAGTCAAGTTCTCAATACGCACTGCCTTCACTACCCTGAGAGCCCGTTCTCTCCCACAGGGGAGGTTCATTTTTAAAAACAGGACATAAATATTTGATTTTGTTTCAAAATAAGATATTTCCTAAAACAGCTGGGCACTGATGTAGTTTTTAGCAAATATTAACTAAACTGGAGTCAATCAAATGTGGATTAATCCACATTAGGTTTGCTACAGTGGTTTCGGCAGCAGGATGGTGTATGTTGGATCAATTGTGCAGTGGAGGTGTATGGCCGAGGAATAAGCAATATCAGGCTTTGGCTAATTTTGTTAATTCATTGTTCATTTTGGTCTTTTCATGAGGATTTTTTTGATGATAAAAAAATATGGAATACCACCAGACTACTCCTTGAATCCTTCAATCGCACAGTTTTAAGATGAAAGTGTTACAATCTGTTCTGAAAACAGAAAACAGAACATAATATTCAGGTAGCCTGAGTTTCTTGAGACATTTTTACAGAAGGGATGCCGCTTGTCGAAATTATACGAGATGACTGAACTGAGTGTTTGTCAGCCAAAGCATTTTACTTGAATATCTTAAACCGCTGATATTTTCTCTCTCTATTTGAAAGGATCAAAGCTGTTGTGTAATAAGGAGGTCTTTATTTTGCTGGACTGCAGCTAACCATAGCCTGCATTTCTAATGAGGTATTTGTTAGAGGATTGTAACACAAATATAAAAATAGGGAATTCTGTTCATTTCAAGTATATTTGGTGAATTGTTTACACAGGACCTCAATGTGATTTATTAATAACTGACACAAGGCATTGAAATTAGTATAAGCACATTATAAGTAAGCACAAAGTGTTCTTCACTGTTTTTGTTTTTGTTTTTCTTCTGAGCAGTTGAACACCTTGTTATGAATTTTAAAATGTGTATTTTTGTATTTTTACCAGGTTGTGTGTTGGCATCGCTCTGTTGTTGATTTCCAAAGATAAAGGTGTGAATGAATATAATATGATTACCTTCTTCCTATAGTCCTCCTGACGACCTCTGAGATTTAAGACATGATTATGGTGAGTGTGCAGTCAAGACAAGTGGGCTTACCATTAATATTAATTTCACTATGACTGAACCACTCCACCTTGTATTTACAGTGACTCTACATCTAGCCTCTGGAATTCTTAAACACCCCCCCCCACCACCACCACCACCACCACCACACACACACACACACACACACACATTCATTCCCAGCTTCTTCATTTTCTGTTTAGACATCAAATTCTGTTATTTTCCTCTCCCAACCTTTCTCCCCTCTGCTGTCTCATCGCACGGGCTAATTCCTGTTTGTTTTTTCACCTTTTGCTCTGTCTCGCCTTTTTCCTCTTTGAAATAAATATGGCAGCTGCAGCCTCAAAGACCACCTGATGACCCGCAGCCTCTAATGTATGTCCAGTCATATCCATGTCCTTTATCTTCCGACAAACAGGAGATCACACCGAGCCTCTCACAGCAAGCCGTGCTCGCTTGGAGGGTGTGGGCAGCACGAAAAGGATGTGCATGTGTGAAGTCCAGTGAGAGATGAGCCATATAGCAAACAGCTTTTGCATAGTCTCACGCATGTGCATTTAAGATTCTCTAGACAATTTTTTTTAGTCTGACAGAAATGAGTCATAAGGCTTTCCTTAACTACAACTGTGTCATTCGATTGTCAGATAAACTGCCAATTTAAGTGCGGGTCCATCCTGCAAAGGCTACACATTGACCCATCAGACTGTGTTCAGTGCAGTCAAAACCTACTTTATCCAAATATAGCTGTTGTGAAGTTGCTCTTTACACTGTCATAATACAGTCTTTATAAACACATAATCATAGTGCATAAATAGGTACTGCAAAATCAAGAAATTAAAGTAGGCGCATTCAATCAACTTAACTATTCCACAGCTCCTCTCCCTGACTGAGGCCCTTGGCTGCTGGTCCAACCAGGAAGCAGTTTGAAGTCGCTGAGAGTTATTGGAAACCTGGAACAAATCTTGGACATTGACCGATTTCGGATTTTACAAAGAAAATTAGATAACCCAGTAAACCTATTTCTTGGATCAGGTCTTGGGAGGATGTTGTTCGATGGAGCCGCGATTGTTTCTTTTTCTTTCTTTTTTTATTTTTGTCTGAGTTGCATTTTTCAGCATTATCTGTCTGTCTGCTCCCTAAGGAAAACAATATTGCATTCAGAGAGCTGTGGAGCTGCCTACCTGTTCATTAGAGTGATTTTGTTGACATTTGCTTGTCAAACTACTGTCGACAACATGGAAATGTGAAAAAAAAAAAAACAAAGCAAACAAGCAAACCAGGGCTCGGACAGTGTCACTTATTCATTAATTTACTCTACAGTGGAGTTGCGTCAGACTTAATTGGCAGAATGCTGAGCTTTGACCTGACAAATGCTCCGCAAATAAAATGATCTATAGTTGGTCTTTACATTTTTAATCTAAATGCTGATTACTTTAAGTTCCCAGAGGATAAAGTTAAACAAGATGGATGGGCTTTAGGAGTACGAGTGAAGCCCTGAGATGCTTTGTGTGTGTATAATTATAAAACCTTTATGGGAGCAGTGGCTGTTCTCTGCTTTGTCTTACACGAGGTAGTAACTTGTTGAAACCATGCTCTTCTGTTAATTAGTTAATTATTTGTAGGCTACGATGTTTATTGTCAGCTAGAGCTGGTCCTGAAATTGCGTTGTATTGATGGCCATTTAAAGGATCATTCCACTTAATTACAACTTGTTCCTTTAATTTTGTAGTTTAGGATGGCGATTCCCATTGGTGATTGCACTCACCAAAGTAATTGCTGAGATCTGGGAACGCCAGTTGTAAAAATCCATCACAGTTTATAGAACGACTTTCTGGTTGACCTTTCCTACCTGCACTAGTTGTGCATGCACATAGTTTTGCTGTGCAATGAGGGATAAGCTTGGACTTTGCTATAGTCATATTGTCGGTTACCAGGAATTATTAATTTTAGTGAGAACAATGTTATAACCAGAAACGATGGCCAAAACTATAAGGACCTAGCTGTAATCAAACAGAATTAAGCAAGGATGAAGTCTTGAGATGGAAAGTTGAAGCTATGACCTTCCGGTTACATGATGATCTCTGGCTATTCACCCAGATGAAAACAAATAGACAAAAATCACATCAGTCAAATTTAATTCATATGGCTCAAATTAGGAAAAAAAAAAAAGAAAAACTCAACAGCTAAATGTCTTTCCAACAAGTTGCTCAGGGAAATCTGCCAACCCATGAATTCAGCTCTATAGTTTCAATAAAAACAGTTCCCAGTGAGGTCTGTGCACTCTCCAGAGAAACTGTTTTCATATAAACATTTCAGTACCTTGAAAACCACAAAGCAAATTTCATCCACCTCCATTGCATTGAGATGGCAGCAAAAATGTCAAAAGATATCCCAGAACTGATATTAAACTAAAACTATCTGTATGGCTGCTACTAGTAAGTGACTGCAGAGAAAAAGAGCTTTTTGTGACTTGGTCGAACTCACCCTTTAATAGCTAATTTCGCTCACACTGAATCCCCCTGCTGATACACAGTGGATACTGTATTGTGGAGGAATATTCGTAGGTACTTGAAAGCGGTGACTCATCTTAGGCAAAAGCACCATGATCAGAAGATATTCTCCACTTCCTCTCTGCACTGTCCACACTGTAGGTGAAGTTATTCCTTTTTTTTGTAACAAAACCACACATTTCCACATATCAACAAAAACAGAAACGCCACAGAGAGAAAGGAAATTCTGGATTTTGGACTGGTTGTTTAGTCATCATTCATTACCGTCAAATTAATCAGAAAACCACAAAGGAAGCAGCAGTCAGATTGATGCGCACTGACCACTGGCTACTGGCTACCAGCACTTTGTTTCTGTCCTCTGTAATTTCCCTCGACATTAATTGGCATGTTCCTATCTAAACTCTGCATTCCACCCACATGCCCTCAACTATTGTAATGTAAACTACAATCCTGTTTCAGGAGGAAATTGGTCCCTTTGTGTTAGCTGAGGGAATTATGCAACAAGCAGGACTCGCTCGTCATTTTAATTGCTACTGTACACAAGAAAAGTTCTTCTTTCCCCAACCCCTAACTGCAAAGTAGCTATTGTTAGTCTGGAAATGAAACATCTGAAAATGGTGAGGTGTGTTCTGTACGTGTGGGTGAGAGGAGGGAGGTGGTGGTGGTGCTTAAGTATGGGAAGGTGACAGAAATGGGTGAGCAACGAACCTGAATGATTCATACAGAATGAACTTGTTTGTTGCTTCCTGACTATTTCCAGATTTAATTGTGACTGGTTGTGCAGCAGGGGTAAAGTTGGACCAAAAAAAACAAACCGGCGCAGCAGACCTTTTCTGCACTCTTCGCTAATTATGCAACAGGAATGTTGGTGATGTAATGTTGATATGAATGAGAAAAAAAAAAGTGCACAGTTTGTAGCATGAAATAGTGTCTCTGCAGAATGCTTTGCTGCAGAACAGCATGCTGTATAGTTAACCTTAATTACCAGTGAGACTCTGAAGTTCCACCCACTGCTGGCTGCACAGTTGTTAAATAGTTAATAGGCTGAATCAATACAGTAAGGTCCATTTCTTTTGGCCAGAAAATGTCAAAAACAAGATTTATATGTCGTGTTGATACATGGTCGTTCTGTAAAAATCCAACATAAGAGCAACGATTTCTGCATTTGATTCCACCTTCAGCTCATTTAGGCCTCCATCCTCAGCCTGGATATGACTGAACTGCTGATTTGAACGATATGAACTCCTGTGAGTTCTGTGTGCGTGCGTGCGCGCGCGCGCGTGTGTGTCGCTTTTTCAGTGAAAAAACCAAGTGTGCATCCTACCTCTTGAATCTGTGAAGTGGTATGCCATTCAACTGGAGTGTGATTCAGTTTTAATGAGATAGAGGTGAATGAGGAGCTGGCCAGCCTTCATAGAGGGAAACAACAACACAAAACAAAACAAAAAAGAAAAAAAAAGTTGACGCTCATTTCTCTTTCATCATCTTCCTAAATTTAGCTAGAGAGAAAGACAGAGAGAAAGAGAGAGAGAGAGAGGGGTAGCGCCTTGTATAGTCTATTTGTAACGATTTTTTCCCATCCAGTTTATCATTAAAAGTTCGACTGACAACATACAGGCCCATATCTTTACAGTCAATGCAGTGGATAAGTGACACAGAAAGACCTGTGAGAAGCTGGGAACAACGATTTTAATTCATGCACCTTCCTTGTTGTTTTTTTTGTTTTTTTTCTATGCTTCACTCCTGCCTACTAAACAGCAGACGTTGTTCTGTTTGTAACTTAGATTTCATTATTCTACTTCGCTGCAGTAACTCACCTCGCTGCCTTGCAAACAAACCCCATATGAAGCACCGTCAGGGTTTGAGAAGGGCGAGAGCACAGCGTCGACTCGCTGCACTCATTATAGCTGTGGAGCAGCAGAGAGCGGCTGCATGCGTATGACTGTGTGCGTGCGTGTGTGTTTGTGTGCGTGTATGTGTGTGTGTGCGTGTTTGGGTGCCACAGCAGCATTTCTCCACTGCCCTTGTTTTGAAGTAGATTTGATTAACTTTCCCAACAGACGCGCGACTCTTGAGTAGGAGATGTGGTGTAAAAAAAAAAAAAAAAAGTGTAATTTACAATTGAATTCAGACCCTCTTACCTCCCACTCCTGCTGCCAGTGACACGCGCACACACACACAGAGAATCCTCGGAGCATCATTGCTGCCGATGCTTGTGGACATACTGTATTGAGCGCTTGGGCGGCGGGCTGTATTGCTCCGGTCTGTAGCCTCGTGCACACACACACGGCGGCGGGCAGGCACAAGTTGGGAGAGCACCGTAGGAGGAAGAGTTTGTCAGACTTGCACAGTCTGAGTAACACTTCAGAACCAAGGACAGAGCCAAACCGCTGGCTCGCAAACATGCTCCAAGTGAACAACATCTGGACTCTGCTCGTCACATGAAGCTCTTCACGTTGACTGTGTATTGTCGTGCTGCTGGTGGAAAAAGACCTTGCGTTTTTCATCCGGCAAGACGCATCTAGTGCTACAGTCAGGTAAGAAATGATAACTTTGATTTTAACTCGATGCTTTAAAAAAAAAAAAAAAAAAGAATCCCGGAAATGACTTTGTCCTTGCATTTTCCAATCCGACGTGCCTGTGCATTTTAACTATTTGCAGCAAAAAACACCCTCCTCCTTTATAAGATGTAGCCCACAACCTCAACTTATCTGGCACCAAATTCATTGATCACTTATTAACAGAGACGCATTTCCCCAACATGTCTCTTTATTCCACTTAAATATCACCTAGTATCTCTGACAAACATTAGTTACAGGTGAATGTGTCTCAGCACAAACTGAACTGAACTTGATCTAATGGTTTACAGCACTTTATCATTAGAAGACCTGAGTGTGACTGTTTATATCTAAGGATAAATATGCAAAGTTGTTTTTCCCTCTTGACCAGACAGAATATTCAGAACGCTCACAGGCTTATACTGTGCTGGTTCCTTTCCAACCAGCTTTTGTTTTCAAGCCGAGCCCTAAACATTATAATTGCATCCTGCTATGACAATTAATTGGACTGTTTGCAGTTTACAAGGTTCATGAAAGAATTTATTCAGTGCACAATATTTTTTTAAAAAACAACTGATTTGGCACTGATTCAAAGTGGCATGCATCACATTTGTTGTCAGTTAATCAGATAGGATGTGATGTAGCAGTGGGTGTTGTAAGTTACAGGAGACCCACCACCATGTCTAGATGAATGTTAATATCATGTTGTTATTAGATGGTGCCGCCACCGTGGCCAACAGACACTAAATAAAAACAACCTGTTGTAGCCAGTCTCATTCTCACATAGCTGCACTTTGTCTCTCAGTCTCAGTATGTGATTAAGACAATATGTTTTCACTATTGATAAAAATCCAGGTGGGATATTAGTACGGTGAAATCATCCGCTGCTTAAACAGACTGACAAGCAGATTTCCCTGTGCTATTTTTGACAAACTGATGCACTTGATCTGCATTCAAACTCACTATCAGCTGGCTGCCGACCACCACAGAGACAACCTAATTCCTTCAGCTGACAAATCCAGGTGGAGGGATAAAGTGTGTGTCCCCCCACTGGAGAGGATGTGATGAAGGAAATCGTTAGTGCAGTTATGGCGGCTGCAGGTTTTTTTTTTCTTCTTCTTCTTTTTCTTCTTTAGTTTGTCATTAGTGGTAGATAAAAGTCTTCTGCTTTGAACAGCTAGTTCACTTTGGATTGAGGATCATCAAAGGTCGTAATGTATATGCCTCAATGCAAACTGATGCTCTGCCTTTATGAAGCTTTAATTCTCCAGCATAATATGAAAATCTGTTGCTCTGTGGTGTCTTATTACATGAGTACAAGTGAAACTCAAGGATGACACTTTGTCCATAATCCATCTTGTGGATTTTGTAATAATAATGAGAGGGGGAAAAAAAAATACTCTGCCATCAGTGTTATCTCATGGGACAAGTGCTGTGTTTAGGCTGTTATTACTCAACAGGCTCAATGATTTATGTGTAGTGGATTAGACACTAAATTAAATGTCATGTCATGTAGGTTCGAGTATTCAACAAAAGTGCACACGGGCTACGTGCCTCACAAAGCTGATGGCAAAGTCTCTAAATGCTAAAGGTGATGGTACTGAAATGATCACCACTTTATGTAACCACATTATACAAAATAACACATCAGATTTATTTTGACAAGATCATAGCTGACCTTGTCGACTGCAAAAAAAAAAACAAAAAAAAAAAAACAGGTGGTCAGTCTTTAGGTGTTTCTGCATCGAACTCTAAAACCATCTCTTCAGCTCATTCTCCAGACATGAATACCATTGTGTTTTTTCTCCTTAAGCACATGTAGACTACATGTTACAACTGTACGTGCCACTCACCACCGCTGCTGAGAGCGACTCTGCAGTGAGTCATACATTACACATTATCTATGTATGGATAAGACAATAAGGAATGGTGTTCTCAAAAGCATCGTTATGCTAATGTTGGAGAAACCCTCTCTGTTCTGGACGAGAGTAGTAACGCATTAGCTGACGGTTCAAAGCTGAGTAAAGCACGCTGCCTTTTCTTTTTGAACTTGCCTTTCAGAGGGAATATTGTGCGAAGACAGCTGGGGAGCGAGTGACTCTCTTGGCTGCCGCCTGCGAGCGTGACAGCCGTTTCTACATCAAGATAGTTTTAATGACATGATCGAGACCTGATGGAAGCGACTTCACTATTAAGCAGAGGCTGAGATTTGACGCTCATGCCAGCTGATAATTTTGCCGCTGTGTAATAAGCGTTTCCAGTAATTGGTGGGAAATGTGGTTTTCATGGCTGTATTTAGTGTCCACTTCAGACTCTCCAGCATTTATTAGCACTTCTTAAAGGTTTCGAGAGGCTCTTCTGGACCTCCAACCTTACTTTGGCCTAGTTTGCATAGGCCTGTCTAATTGGCTGTTTCTTATTGCACCATTAATTCACACTTTGACCCAGTCTTTGCAGGTAGAAAGCTCCCATCTGCTCTAACAGACAGCAACCAAGAGCAATTAGACTCTTAATGTTGAACTCTTCAAGTTACTTTATCACCTTGGTTCTAATAATAGGGCAAATGTGTCGCAGGCAGCAACACAAAACACCTGCACGGCTGCACCTAGTGTCCAGGACACCCGCTAGATCTGAAGCAGATTTTACATTATGAGTTCGCACTTTCGCTACAACATGTAATCCTCTTTGCTGGATAGAAGGTAGTAGATTCATTACCTCACCCACAACCCGATGTAATATTTACCTGACGGGAAAATTCAGCATTCATTGCACTTTTTCCTCCTTGCTTCCTCTGTGTGGCTCAATGTTACGCCCACTCCTGTGATATTCCTCAAATGTCCCTGCAAAAACAACCTCTCACTCACTCACTCACTCACTCACTCACTCACTCACTCACTCACTCACTCACTCACTCACTCACTCACTCACTCTCTCACTCACTCACTCACCAGATGAACCTATCTGGGTGTAGCTGCAGAAGCCGGTGTTTTTGTAGCCTACCCCTGCAAACCCCACTGTGGTGGTTTCTGCTTCTGTGAGGGCGGAAAACAGGACTCACCCAGGTTGAATAACATGACGAATGTTAAGACATCTACCAATAATAGAACTGATGGCACATTTGGTGTCTACAAGTGACACATTTGTATGTAATATTACAATGTTAGCAACAACACTGTGTGACTGAATAGAAGTCAGTAACTAGCTCCCCCGTTGCTGGTTCTGACTTTCACATGTGACTTATTCTGCTGATATCTGCTAGGATAATAATATGTTGACAATAATCCTGAGAAGACTACAAGTGTGAGTCATTAAAGGTCCATCGTCTTTATGTAAATCTGCTCTAATCAATATGCCTGCTGAACTTGTTTGTATGTTTGATGAATGTGATGAATGACTGTGTTGAAAGAGATATGATTGGTTCCCTCTCTGCCTGACTGAACCAGCCCACCACCCCAATCACACATCAACACGAGTCCTGCTGAGTTCGAAACCTGTAACCTCGGCATGATATGAATCTATATTAGCATACATGTCTCACTGCCCACTTCCCTGCAGTCCAACCCTTTTTTTTTTTTTTACCCACCATGTTTCCATGGCAACCCCAGCCATTGAAGAGAACCACCATCTATGTGATATCTCGGTTGTAAGCTTGGAAATTACGCTTCACTCGAGAGGTGCCTTAAATATCTATAAATGTTTGATGTGGTCACTCGACAGCGGCAACTCCCGAGTTTGTCTCTCAGATAAAACTGCAGTGGGTATGTTTCACCCCACGCAGCCACAGAGAGCCGAGTTGGAATATTATCCACTTCTGTTTCACTTCAGAAAACAACTCTTAAGATTCACAGCCTGATTTCACCCTCCTGCCAAAACAGTGTCAGGTTTAGGACTGTCCAGTGATTGGATTATTTGTCTGTAATGTTTCTAGAAACCGAGCAGAACTTATCTAGTTAGGTGAGTAAGAATCGATAAGAAAACTGTAGAGAACCTTGCGAGACAAAGTTTATAGATAAACTTTACACAGTTTTATACCTTGGTGTGACTGTCTCAGATCTTTCAATAACCCTGTGGGCGGAAAGCTGAAGTAGAGTAATGGTACTAATGAAAATCAGTGACAAAGGAGAAAAATATGAGCTGTCAGTGGGCGGCAATAATGCACATTTTGAGACATAATGATCATGTTGTTACTCAGCTCCTCATTAATAGATAGATAGATGGATAGATAGATAGATAGATAGATATGAAATTGGGTAATTTGTGTATCCTTTTATTCATTCAGGAAATATCAATCATGCTGCACCCACTGAGAGAAGACTTCAAAGTGATCTGCCTCCAGACTCTGTGAGCCTCTGCTCCTCTCTACTTTGACCAGCTGAACCCTGCTACCTGATCCTGCCATGCTGAGTGTAGTGCTCTGCCCCAGGTCGTTGGCCAATTTTGCCCAATATTGGCCGCTCCACATTTTCCTGCTGGAGCTGCTGATACCAGGAGTCCTGCCCAGCATCTCCAGATTGCCCCCTGCGGCCAAACGTGAGATCATCATGGATGGGGATTTGGTGATTGGAGGCCTCTTCCCTGTGCACCACAAAGGCGATGGGACGGAGGACTGCGGAAAGATCAACGAGGAGAGGGGAATCCAGAGACTGGAGGCCATGCTGCTGGCACTCGATGAGATTAACTCCAGCGATCGCATCCTTCCCGGACTCCAGCTGGGGGCCCACATCCTGGACACTTGCTCGAAGGACACCTACGCTCTGGAGCAGTCTTTAGATTTCGTAAGAGCCTCCCTCACCAAGGTGCAAGATCCGGGCTTCATCTGCCCAGACGGCTCCAGACCCGTCCAAAACGAGGTGCCGCTGGCCATCTCTGGGGTGATTGGAGGGTCTTACAGTGACGTCTCCATTCAGGTAAATGTAATATACATGTACTGCTGATGGTGCTGAGTTTAGAATGAAGGAAAAATACTAATATCAGAATTCAGCACTGAAATTAAGTGAAAGTTATGCTAATGATTCTGGGATTTCTCAGCCCAGTATGTCTAGGAATTACATTCTTATTGGATGATTCTACACCTGACAATTTGCGTCCAGTGCCAAAATCCAGTACTAATGCAAAAAAGTTTATCTTGCGCCACAGACCTGAAATTCATTTTCCTCAGCCACTTCTATTCCCATCTAATCCGTGAGACCTGCAATATGCTGTTGTCCAGCGATAGGATTGGGATCTCTTTGTTTTGATTGATACTCTTTAGGCGTTACGTTTCTGTTAACCCTGCCCAAGCCAAATCCTTATGTTTTAATTGTATATTTTGTCCCTTTGGTAAATTGTACAGCGGTTGTTATGTTTCTGGAGTCCAGTAATTTTCTGCATATATTTCAAAACTTTTGCATTAAGTATTTAGCTATTTTTTTTGCAATTTGAAGAAGTTCATACTTCACAGAAAACCTACACTGAATTCATTAAATTATTCCGGTCATTGATTAATTTAGTATGCATTCTGATACTTAGGGATGGATAAACTGCATTAATCTGCATACAAACCTACTCGCACCTCGTGTTCCTCACTTTCACAAATACAGATAACAACCATAAATACCTTGCATCTCTTGTTTTACTGAGCCGGAGGACAGGGCCTTCAGTGGAACAGATTTTACTTTGGTTGTAAGAGTAGGAATCCACCTGGGATGATTCTGTTTGAAGCATCAACATTCACAGAGACATCCATCACTTTGGCAGCGAGTTCATTTCCGCCTTGCAAAGAAAACTGACCTTTTACACTCGTATGAAAAGGTTGCCAGAGGCAGTGCATCTGAGCATGATTAATGAATTCTGATTGGCCTCACATGCCATAATTATGATGTAAAGGGTTTAAGTGAGACAAAGTGTGTAGGAATAATTTGGTTACACTTTCCATCAACTCCAGTTCGCAACACTTTTATTTTATGTATGTACACACACAAACACACACATACACAAATGTAAGCTTTTTATTTGTGACGAAACTTGTAACTAAACAGCTTGGTGAAAAAAAAAAAAGTATACACATTTAAAGATAATTGTTATTTGCAGTGAAGTGTGTGGCCGTACTTAATGCTTGGTTTACTCACATAGACTTTAATTTGCTTTCAGAATAGTTTAAAGTCCAATGATACTGGATTTTCATCTGTTGTCTGTCTGGTTGACTAGTTGTTAACTATTCAAGCTAATGGGCATTCACATGTTTCAACTGAGAAGATGTCAGGACTATGCTGACTTAGTAGCTCTTGCAAGAAGATATAGCTTAATAGCTAAAGCAAAGCATTGTTATAGTTTCCACACTTCCACACTTTTTGTATTTGGTCTTTTCTCTTTCCCATTATATTTGGCTTTGAGTGCTCCACACCCAGCTCTAATGAAACTACTTTTGTGATTGGCTGATGATGTGATTGGCCCTGCCCCCTAACTTATTCTCTGCGGTTGTGACATCATACTGAGGGGTCGTCATTAAGTTAGGCTTGTTCAAATGGTACAATTTCAATTTCAGCTTTAACAGTTTTTAGATAGCACCTCAAACAGCAAAGTCCACCCCAACACTAGACAATTCTTCTTTTCCACAGTAGCCCTCTTTCAAAACACAGAGGTATTAAGTTGTTTGCTTCAGATAAATGTTGTGATTGGAAACGCATCCCTGTATTGAAAGCTTATTGGAAATGGTAAAGCTATTAAAACCATGTTCTGCCTGCAACAATTACACATACAGTATGACTAATGCTGGCAATTTTCACACATGACATACACTAAGCATTACATGAATATTTAATGTTATACCTGGAGAAAAAAATGTTGATGTTTGAATCACTCGTCATGAATATGGAGCAGTGTTTATGCATTCTAATCAGTCTACGCGCTACTGTATGAAGATGTGAGCCACGTGCAAAGCTGCTAAAATGTTCAGTTAACAAATGCATTTCAAATAACTCGGGTCCAGATTGGTACAGTATACATGAACAACCGGGTTGAGAGTAAGATATAATGATGCTGATCAATGCACATTAGTGCACAATACATTATTAAACGTAAAACCTCTCAAGCATTAAAAGACACATTAAAGAGAAGCTACAATGTTATTATTCAAATATTTTACCGTTGATAATCAATTGCTGACAACTGATTTTTTTTGTGTGAATACAGCATATCATATCATTACCTTTTTAATTTGATATGGCAAACTTGTTAGGAGACTGTTGTTTATTTACACATCCAGCAGATACAGAGTCACATTATCATTCATTTGGAGTCTTGCTTGTGTCCACCTGATGAAAACAAGTCTAAGTCCTCTATCTTAACTCTGTTTTTAGTCTCTACCAACTCCTGGGGGAAATATCTGGCTCTTTAGCAGCTAAATGTTCCACACCTGCAAGTTTCTAACCGTGTCTATCTGCTGTTGCATGCTGAGCAAAACAACTGCCTGCTGTGCATCGAAACAGTAAACTACACTAAAATTCATGATAAAGCTCCGCGCTGAAGGAAGAGTCAGGTGATAATTCTCTGTTGGATCATGCCTGGTTCACACTGAGTGAGTTTTAGGCTTATGGTGTGCTACACCTTGTCAGTTTCAGTTTCAATCTCCCAAGTTCACACATTTTATCTAATTTGTTTGATCCATGCACAAACCAAAGAGTAAAAACAACATGTGCTATTATGGTGTGTTACATGCATGGACTTGCTAAGTTAAGTAACCCCTGACAGTAGCGTCGTATATTAATGTCAGATATGAGTGGTATTGACCTTTATAAACAACCATTGAATCCTTTTCAAGTGGTGTTTTTAATCTACACATGCAGTGTTAAAGGTTTGATAAAGAGAGTGAGCTGGTTGGCTCTTGATCACCCAATTTATTTGTATTGAATTCGTGGATTTGTATTTCATTCATAATTCCGCATTTCTCCACAAAGCCAGTAAAAGCCTATATGGGAATCACTTATTTTGTGAATAAGTCGAGCACTTCTGCCTCTCTGACTGTGATTCCTGTTAATCTCTGTTAAAACGACACCAGAATACAGTCCAGCCTTGAATAAGTTCTTGCCAGGAGTCTGCAGCGATGAATGCTTCATGTCAGCATGTTGAAGCTGAATGGAGAGTCGCTCACACAAGGCTGAGGATGACCACCTTACCATGTTGGAATCATCTGAATCATCCATTAAACACAGGGCTTGTTCACTTAGAAAGAGGCCGATAATACAGAGCGTCTTCTCTCGTAATGTTGACGATGCTTTGACAAAAGAACAGCATGTTTTTAAGAAGCGTGAAAAGGACTGTATGTGTGTCTTTCTGTGTGAAAGAGACTTCAGCGACCACACAGTCGCAAAGATTCAAAAGGAAACTTAGTGCTTTTGAGTGTTTTTGTATATATTTGAATACATACCTCTACTGTCACAGCGCTCAACAGGCATCTTTGTTCTCACATTCAGGGCACTATAATGAATCGAGCCGTGGGAGCAGTGAGAAGCCCATGGTGGGATTTTTTTGGGGAGGTCACTGGTTTAAACAGCCTCTGTTTTTTTTATCCCAGAGAAGCACTTTGTGTGATAAAAACTGAGGAGGAGAAGTGCCAGCGATGGTCCCGGGGAAGTTTGAGAGGAGCTGCTTTTCCCATCTGTGGGGTGCATCTCCATTGGCTGGCAGGGACGTGTCCACCTGCGTGTGGAGAGGCGGCTGATGCTGCCTGTGACAGGGGCCAAGGACAAGATGTGGGAAAGATGGTGGGAGACGAGCCAGTTTCTCCTTAGCCTCAAAGGGATTCTTTCATAATTAGCTCAGCAACATTTAGGCGGCTTTCATCATTGTGTTGCTCATCCTTGTATGTGTTTTCGTCCTTGCTCTGTCTGCTTGCTGTTTAATTTCGTGAAAATAGTCTTAATTGCCATCTGGGATGTTACCTATAGAATTAACCATGAGTGATGACTCACTCCTCACAGTCTACAGATTTAACAGCTATGAATTTAAGCATTATAGAGAAATAATTTTAAAATGAACAATGAAATCATTCTGAACTAGTCCCACACTTCTGTGCAAATAACATTAATAATAGATCTGTATCTCCAAATCCTCAAGTTCCTATGCTTTCACAGCCACACAATAACAAGCTGAAGTTTGCTTAGAGGCATAATCACAACTTTGTCTTCAGTATGGATTTTTTTTTTTTTTAAATTTTTATTTCTTTTAGCTTCCTAGCACAAATCCACACTGAAACAATTGCACATCCTTAAATGATTTAACACACAAGTGAAAGAAGAAAAATCAAGTATTTTTGTGGCAATAAAAAACTATGAAATCCTAGTTCAGCAACACATCTCCTATAAATTAAACATATAATATGGCACAATATGAACCGCTTTCCCCATCAGATGACAGCGACTGAGAATGTGGGATCCTAAAAATTTAATAAACTAAAATTTGAACTCCGAAAGCCACCCACTAAAATCCTTCAAGACCATTAGACAAACTCAGTCAAACCGCTGCTGCAAGTGCTGGGAAGGTCCTCAGTAATTAGAGGTTGTAAGTTCATATCTGTCCTGCCGCACTGTATATTGGTGTTTAATATTTTTGGTTTGCGGTGGTTTATTGTGTCTGCTGATGTGTCGCGCAGAGGAACTAGAGAGGGCTTTGTCTTTATTGTGTTTCCATCTTCACAGAGTGCGTCGGGTGAAAAAAAAAAAAAATCCTGCTTTGGTGCTAACTTCAAAAGGGTCTTGTTTATCATGTGATATTATAGTTGAATCCCCCCCCCCGCCCCCCTCCTCTCCCTGAAACTGTTATTTTTGAGCTGGAAATTTTAGCACATTCGGAGACACACAGCTCATCTCCCTAATTAGCACATCAGAATGTCATTCAAAGTGAAGGGAAACACAATAATGGCTGGAAGGATGGTTAAGAGTCAGGGTGCAGGGGCGTCGTGTAGCGTAGTGGTTTAAGCAGGCGCCCCATGTGTAGAGGCTACAGTCCTCGCTGCAGTTAGCCCCGGTTCGAATCCCGCATCGGACGGCCTTTCGCTGCATGTCATTCCCCCTCTCTCTGTTTCCTATCACTCTCCACTGTGCTGTCCATTAAAGGCATAAAAGCCCAAAAAAATATACTTTAAAAAAAAAAGAGTCAGGGCGCACACGGTCAATAATAATGCTAGCCTATCGATTTCCAGGTGCACTTCTCTCCATCTTGTCTGTCCTGTCTGTTTTTTCACACGCCATCAGGAATAAATGATCAGTCTGTGCTCAGAACCTGTGGCTGATGTTATTCTGAATGGTGTGGTTGAACCGTTGCTCTCCGGTCTCAGTAACAGTCGAACTTATTGGACTTATCAAGCTTATTTCATAAGTGCTACAGGCTAGAAGTAATATTTATAAGCTGTAAGCACAGCAGACGATAAAGAGAAAATTTTTTCTCAGATGTGTCCCTGAACTCTAGAGCCCTTCGAAAGGTCACTCTTGTGGTGAGCATTGTTTTGCTGGTGGACAGAGGTAATAGATGCAGGTTTAATGTTAAGAACTGCATCTTCCTGAAAATAGCACATGTAAGCAGATCAACATACATTTCTTTCTGCTACTGCTTTCCCAGCTCCGCGAGTGCTAATATTAAGTCCGGATCAGAAAACAGCTCTGATCCACAGACATGTCTGCATGAGGTATTATGATCTTATGTGTGACACATAACTGTTTACATGTGCATCTACTGCTTTCAGTGTCTTAGCATTTGTTTAGGTCTTTGTTCTATATGAGTTTCTATGTTTGCGTGTCTGTGTCTGTGTTTAAGGTCCATGGCAAGGATGTGGGTTCTTTGGGTAGGTGGCTGTCTGTACATGCAGTTCTCATAAAGCACACTGGGTTTGCTTGTAAAGAAATGTGATATATTAATACCTTGTCTTACCTATAGCCTTGCCTCCACAAATGAATTTGCATCAAAATCTGAAAGCTACTAAAAAAAACATTGAAAGGTTTCCCTTATTTTCAAATCAAAATACAGTATATTGCCTGTCCCACTGTGTCGACCCCGTCTCCCAAAATTTACAAAACTGTTGCCATTTATGCAATGTGTGTGTGTGTGTGTGTGTGTGTGTGTGTGTGTGTGTGTGTGTGTGTGTGTGTGTGTGTGTGTGCATGTTTGTGTCTGTTTTTGTTTTTTTATAATGAATGAAGCGCTACATAGGGAGGTGGTTGGTGTGGATGGCAAGCGTGGGTTCAGATCCCAAGTACCATCTGCTGTTAGGTTTAGGCAACAAAAGCACTTTGGCTAAGGTAAGATTGTGGTTTCAACTGTGGACATTTTCAGTATAAAACCTAAATTCATAGTCTTTCCCTCTCTTCCTTAACTAACTACTGTGAGCACCCAAACATAAAAAGTGAAATCACACTGTAGTCACTATTTACAGATCCTGTAGCATATCTGCAAATTAGGTTCCTTCAACCTTCCCTCGACCTCTGTTGTTTAAAAATTTAATTTGTAATTTAAAACACAGGGTTGGCTGGAAAATGAATTGCATTAACGTATGTCTCCCCATCTTCATAAATCAAACCTTTTTTATCAGCCTGGTTAAAATTTAGGGAAGTTCTGCTTCAAATCGAAAATGGAGCTGTGGGTATAAACAAGAAAATATCAAGATTAACATGGAGCTGAGGGATCAGGTAGAAAAAATAAATAAAACTATGCAAAGGAGCAAATGCATCAGAGATGTACAGCACTGCAAAGTTGCTGTTCTCAAATTCCATCCAATTTGGATGTACAAGACTTGGATGGAGAGAGGCACAGCAATCATACTGAAGAACACAGAGCTCATACTTGGTGCTCGAGCTGTGTGAATGAGCACACAAAATATACCCTTTAGTTTAGTTTGTTTGTGGTATCGCAGATCAGTCAAATCACGCTGGTGCTCTTCTGTTTCAGCTACCTCTCCACAAACCACTGCAGCACGATGTAGCCTTGATGCTGTTTCTACCTGATGAATGTTTGAATCAAAGCTTAAACTGCTGCATACATTTAAAAATAATGCAAAACTGACATTGACTTTGGCTACCATTTATGCCACATGTCATTATTCACATTCAAACGATTGGATTCAACATCTTGATCTGAACCGATGCCACTTCACGTGTTTTTGTCTGTTTTAGTGTCATCAACATGTTTATTTATTTCCCTCCTTGCTGCGTGATTTGCCTTCTACAGGAATAATTTCTCATCTGCACAAAATTGAACCTAACACAAGCCGGGCACAGATAATTTGGGTTTTCTGTTTGTACAAGATCTGTGTATCTTTTAGCAATTAGATGATATTTTGAAAAAGCACTACAGTGAAAAGGAACATTATGTTTAGATAACATAGAGATCATTTCCTGTGTTGAACTCCATGCTGTGCCTCTTGAATTGAACCACTGATATAAAAATGTTGTCTTTGGCAACCAGATTAATTAATATAATCAATAAACATGTTACCTCACAGGTTTGGTCAGTGTGATCTGCTTTCCCATATATATACTGTATATAACTCATATATTTAGTTTTGCGTTCAAGATTTTGCTATCAATTTCAAGTTACATTTTACGTTCTCAGTTCAAATACATTATATTAAACCCAGCAGCCATGTGCACTGTATATATTATTCATGACATGCATTTCTGGACCTTTGGTGAGTGGCTCGGTCGTAGCACTGTACATCCTGAAGTTTCACTCTGCATGTCATGTACTGTATCTACTGTAGGGCTCAGCTTGACAGGCACCTTGGGGACATACAAATGGACTTTCCACGTTGAATGAAATCGTGACCGACACATGAGTAAGAGGCTGCCCATGTTCCAGCTGTCTTATGTCTTCCCTCCATGCTTCTTTTCTTTTGAAGGAACGCTGGTCTGAAATCCCATAATGCTGTTACTGACTGTGCATCTCACACACATCATAGCAAGCATCAACTGCAAGCTAGACCAGAGCTTAAGACTCTTAAGACTACAATCTGATGATCTTAAGATCCAACCTTTTGTCTGTTGATTAGAATATGATGATATTGACTAACCAGCTACTGAGACATGAGACATGCTGGTTTGTCCCAACCTACTGGCAAACAAGTATGATAAAGTTTATTATTCTGTCCAGAAATCACAGCTTGACTCCTCACTAGTGTGAGGGGAGCATGGACTGAGCTGAAGCTGCAAACTCAGCATACTGTAAACATTAAGCATACATGTTACGCATCGTTCATGCGCTTAACTAGATGGTAAGAAATAATATTCAGGGAAACAGATATTTTTCCTTCTATCGTTAAATTTGAAGAAACTAGCTCTGTACACAGAGACTCTCATAGACATTAACGTTTGAAATATAAATGATATGACATAATCTATGATATTGTAATATGATTTAAATGAAATTAAATGGTCTAAGTCAGCGGTTCCAAACCTTTTCCAACTCATGGCCCATTTGAAAATCTCAAAAAAGGTTGGTGGCCCATATCACACCCCATAATAATACAAGCATACAATGTATGTTTCCCATCATTGGCTTATCACAGTGATAAGCCTTAATACAAGAAGAAGAAAACATTGAACGGATAATTTTGTTTTATGACATTTAAAACATTATTTGTATTTTATTTTTTAACCGAAATTGTACTGTTTTGCAAATTATTTGTTCGCCCACTTGCAAGAGCTTTGCGGCCCACAAGTTGGGAACCACTGGTATTTACACTGTGGTCACAACCTATCTAACTGAATAGTTGGGACAAAAAATGCTCAACAATAATCCTAATAATAATAATAATAATAATAATAATAATAATAATAATAATTCTTATCTGGATAACTCTTTCTTTAGACATATGGTATCTGTAGAGTAATATTAGTCCCTGCATAAAACATTATGCATTGACTGCATTGTAGAGCATGTTCTCTATTGCTCGTAATACTGCAAAGAGACTTTGACCGGACTGTTTGGGTTTAAAAGAACGCTGAAGGTGACGAAGCATACCTAAGTTTTACATTATAAGGAAACATGATAGAAAAAATTCGCTGTTTTAAACGAGTGGACCATGAAGAGCATCTGATTGGTGCCTCATTTGTTTGCTGTAGTCCTGATCCACACATGCTAAAGTGGTTTATGTCTTTGCAAGGGATCGGTTCAGGTTAGAGTTATAGGTATATATTGGTTATGATTAAAGCTGGTGTAAGTCTTAAATAAAGTAATGTCAGCCAAAGTGTCAGCAAAGCACCTGTAGTACTACAGAGGTAGGACTTAATTGATAAATTTGGAGTGTTTGGAGTCTCATACGTTGAAAGCAAATTCACAGTATGAGACTCCTGAGCCTGGACTGTGGGTGTTCTTATTTGACTTGTCGATGGTGAGAGCGAGGGGAAAATACCGCATGAGGACGAACAGACGGTCACTGTCACACACTCCAGTGCCGTCCTGAAAGGTGCACTGTCAAGCTTCTCCAGGAATCTATTGATGAAGACCAACTGCCTGTAAACCCTGGAAGAGGAAACTACCTTATTACCATGCAAGTGTGACTGACTGTCAGTCACATACGTTACCGTGCTGCATACAAAACACTGCATACATCCAAGGCAACATAAATGAATCGGCGGCTTTAATCAGGCTTCCCCATACATTTTCAACAGAAATCACATCTCTCAGCGGGTAATTTGATGAGACCTCTGCCCTATATTCTACTAGAAACAGTGGGGAGGACTACTGCTGGGTGCAATGCGCTTGTCTAAATGCATCATATTAACTCCTTTCATCCCCTCAAGTGCTCGTAGTGTGCCCGCATATTCTACTCTTGTCTGTAGGGTATTTTAACTAAAGGAGGTTAAGCACACAGGCGCTCGCAGATCAGGGTTAGTGCCAGTAATATCTGATGCAAAAGTGTTTGCATTGCATTTCCTATGCCAAGCAGTCTTTACTGTTTGTCTCAGCCCAGTAATGCATGTTTACAAATGTTTCACTTTATATTAAGACTCCCCATAACAATGGAAAGGTGAATGTCTGGAGAAGAGGATTGTGCGATAAGAAGAGAGTAATACAAGAAAACTCTTATTAGAGGTAAAAAGTAAACAAACCAAAGAGTCTACAACCATGCCAACAGCTTTGTTAGGTTGTACTTATGGGCAATTTATACTTCTTTGTAGAATTGATGACATAAGTACGCCGTAGGCATGGCGTAGCTGTGGAACCGACGCTGTAGCCTTGTCCCTAGACATGCAATCAAAACATTTAGAGGACAGAGACCACAACAACTGTGACTGGTCTGCCTGGCAGCATTGCACTTCCTCCTAGCATGTCTCTCCATGCTCAATGGTCAGACAAGCACAGAAAGAAAGCTCTTTTCTGTGTTCCGTAAAAGTAACTGTTGTTCAACATTAGCTCCATCTCCAACATGATCCGCTCAGTTTCAGTCACCATTGTTTGAAGTACACAAAGAGACTCTCTCTCTCTCCAATAGGTTTTGAGATATTGCAGTCTGAATCAAAGTGCTGGACCAACCGACAGACCATCATTTCCATCCCTGGAATTTTTTTTTTTAGCCATGCTGCTAGCATGGCTATAAAAAGATTGTTGAGTAACATGTTCAGGGTATGGACCACATGCAGAAAATGATTATCCTAGTGTTCACACAGTACATATACTGTTTAATTTCTAATATCTTAGAAAGCATTGATAGCTCTGTTTAAGGTCTCATGGGTTGGAATGAGTGAGTTGTATAAGAGACTGGTACATTTAATAGGACTTGCAATTACATCCATGGGGATGCTATTGTTTGGGAACCCTCCAGGCATACAATGATGCCTGAGGGAGGAGGTAGTCATATTGAAGCTCATGGGTATTCACTAATCACCACTGCATCTCATGAGGAATCCTGCAAAATGACAAGTTTTCACCAGCTCTCTGTCAGAGTTCGCTCCGTAATGACGTGTGGGAAAATAATTGCCATGATTTTATGTTATGATTCCGACAGAATCATTTCAGTAGGTTTGTGTCCGACATGGATGTCTTGCTGAGTTTTCAGTCAGAAATTATTATCCACCCCTGTTGAGCTCAGTATCACCAGCTATCACCTCTGCAAGGAAATCAATATATTTGTCTGTATAGGTGCATCGTTACTTCTGGCAGAATCCGTCAGGAGACTTAAATGACTTGACTGAATGGCTTTAACAGCAAAACACACTGATGAAATTCTTATCTCTGTGTCATTGTTGCTGTTGTTATCTGGCACTATCTTTAAGGGGATTTGTGGAACTCGCTGCTGATGTGGATACCTGACAGAGTAAAGAGTTTCCTCTGCCACTCTCTGCAATCGAGCTCAAGCACATCAGAAAGCAGCCCTGAGCTTGAATGGCTCCACTTCACCTATGACCAGATGGATATCTACAAGTTAAAAAGCAAAAAGACTTAAAAAGAAATATTTGAAAAACTTGAAATGCAGCATTTTGTAAAAAAAAAAAAGTCAACTGACAGACTTTTATCACAATTATAGCACATTCTCAGATGATGACCTTCATTATGAGGGAAAAGATGGAAAACTGGCCAACTCTCATAGGTGCCATTTAAACCACTAGAATGTTGAAATACAGAGCAATTTTTATGCTTCTAAGCTGCACAAGCATCTGCAACTACATCACTCTCGATCTGTTAAAGCAACTATGATCAATATTAACAACGGATCAAATGACTATGTGCAATGTGACACCTAACTGTGCTATGATTTCAGCTATATTTACTTGTAAAATGATCGCTCGGAGAGAAAGTTAGAAGCGACAGAATATGTTTCTTGTTTTGTAACACACACAGCCTCCATCTGGGTAACAGACTGCTGCTTTGCCTCTCTGCCACTCACTGAACAGAGTTCACACATCACCTCTCTGTGCTAAGTTGCCACCACTGCAGGCAGTAAACGCCCCCCTAATATCTGTTTGTTGCAATTCACATTGAAAGAGCATCGGCCAATGGGTCACCACCAACACTCAGCTGGCTCACCAATGGTGTAACTTGATCACTCAACCCTATCACTCAGTCAGTCATGGGCATTTGCGTTTAAAGGGCTGGCCCCTCTGTTGTGGTCCAGCCAAAAATCTGTAGTACGATTTTTTAAAAACTATAAATTGAACTTTGAAATGCTCAGAGCAAGAATCCTCACAATCCAATTATATCATCATCACCAACATTAACCAACTACTATGACTGACAGGAGCCCATGTGTATTAACTAAACTACAGTATATACTGCTAAAATGTCCCAAAATACAAGGGCAAAATAAATTAAGGTAAAGTAATTTTTAAGAAATATATGGATAAAGTCTTTGGGAGTATGAGATGAAGCTTCATGACCATAATAAACCTAAAGTTTCCCTCTTGTTCTCCAGGTTGCCAACCTTCTGCGACTGTTCCAGATCCCTCAGATCAGCTATGCCTCCACCAGTGCAAAGCTCAGTGATAAAACCCGCTACGACTACTTCGCCCGCACCGTGCCCCCAGACTTCTATCAGGCCAAGGCCATGGCTGAGATCCTGCGTTACTTCAACTGGACCTACGTCTCAACAGTAGCATCAGAGGGTGACTATGGTGAGACTGGTATTGATGCCTTCCAGCAGGAAGCCCGCACTCGTCAAATCTGCATCGCCACATCAGCCAAGGTGAGCCGCTCTATGAACCGCCAGGGCTATGAGAATGTGATCCGCTCCCTGCAGCAGAAGTCCAACGCCAGGGTGGTCATCCTGTTCACCCGCAGCGAAGACGCTCGTGAGCTGCTGGTGGCTGCTGCTCGCATGAACGTCTCCTTCATCTGGGTGGCCAGTGATGGATGGGGAGCGCAGGAGAGTGTGGTGAGGGGCAGCGAGACAGCAGCAGATGGTGCTTTCACCATTGAACTGGCCTCCTACCCAATCAGAGAGTTTGAAGATTACTTCACCAAGCTTAACCCGTACACCAACACAAGGAACCCATGGTTTAAAGAGTTCTGGGAGCACCGGTTTGGCTGCAGCCTCCAAGAGCATGGCTGCAGTGAGCACAGCCTGCGAGACGGAACATTTGAGCAAGAGTCCAAGATCATGTTTGTGGTAAATGCAGTCTATGCCATGGCTTATGCTCTGCATAACATGAGGCAAGCTGTGTGCTCCAACACATCCAAAGTCTGTGATGCAATGAAACCAGGGAACGGCAAACGGTTCTACAAGGAGTTCATCCTGAAGACCAAGTTTGAAGGTAGGAAGAACAATCAAAGGAAACAGAAGTAAATGCTATTGTTATATGTACCTTTTTTTCATGTGATATTATTTTTAAATAGCTATGAATAGGATTAGATTAATTGAGAGAGAATGTTTTAATGTAAAGCAAATGTGGGTTGCAAATAGGCATGGCACTGGATTAAGACTTCAAATGATTTCCTCTGCATTCTGCATTGAAACAAGCTTTATAATTATTCAATTAGCAAAAGTAATCCAGGAATTAGCATGGAGAAATCAGTGGGAGAGGAAGCTATCTAGGACATACTATTCTGAGAATATGTTGACGAATGAACACTCATATTTCTATGAGCTGAAATGGCAGGAAACCTGTGAGATTTACAGTATTCTACTACATCATATGCCAGCATTTCCAATTTTTTGTGTTGCAATATTAATGTTTTTTAATCATTAATAAAAACACTAGAATATACAGTACTACTAGTGTAATGGTGGCGTACGGTAGGACATATTCATATTCAACTCATTTAGATATTGATATGACTTATACGTATTAGTGCTGTAAAACCTGTGAATATTAGTGTTGCTGTATTTCTGCTTCCTATCAGCTCCATTCAGACCTGTAGACACAGAGAACATGGTGCGCTTCAACTCCGTTGGTGACAGCATCAGCCGCTACAACATCTTTCACTACCACAAAGAGGAGGGTAAGTTCGTCTACAAGAAGGTCGGCTACTGGGACCAGAACCTGACCCTGAACACCACCATAGTGTCCTGGCGTGGCATCGTACCACCCACCTCCCAGTGCAGTGACCCCTGCAAGAAGAATGAAATAAAAAGTATGCAGCCTGGGGATGTGTGCTGCTGGATCTGTATCCCCTGTCAGCCCTACCAGTACCTGCAGGATGAGTTCACCTGTGCTGACTGCAGCTTCGGTCAGTGGCCTCTGGGTAACTTGACTGGCTGCTATGATCTGCCTGAAGAGTACATCCGGTGGGAGGATGCCTGGGCCATTGGGCCTGTTACCATCTCCTGCCTTGGTATACTGTGTACTCTGTCAGTAGTGGGCCTGTTCTTCAAGAACAATGAAACACCTGTGGTTAAAGCAAGTGGACGTGAACTCTCCTACATCCTCTTGCTGGGGGTGCTGATGTGCTACAGCATGACCTTCATCTACATCGCCAAACCTTCTACTGCTGTTTGCACTCTACGTCGACTAGGCCTGGGCACCTCATTCGCAGTGTGTTACTCCGCCTTGCTAACCAAGACCAACCGCATCGCTCGAATCTTCAGCGGGGTGAAGGATGGAGCCCAGCGGCCGCGCTTCATCAGCCCGGCCTCCCAGGTAGCAATTTGTGGCGCTCTTATCTCCTGCCAGCTGCTCGTGGCCGTTATCTGGCTGCTGGTGGAGGTGCCAGGGGTTCGGAAGGAGGTGGGCCCGGAGAGGCGAGACGTGGTCACCCTCAAGTGCAACAGCAGGGACTCCAGCATGCTCATGTCACTCACCTACAACTGTATCCTCATCATCCTCTGCACTGTCTATGCCTTCAAGACACGAAAGTGCCCTGAAAACTTCAATGAGGCCAAGTTCATTGGGTTCACCATGTACACCACCTGCATCATCTGGCTCGCTTTCCAGCCCATCTTCTATGTCACTGCCAGCGACTACAGGGTAACTATATCTATGTGAGATTGTTTTCATGAAGCATTTCTAATACATATTTCTAGAAACCTCTCAAGCCCACTCTTGTGGAAAAAAATGCAAACAAGATCTATAAATGACTTTCCCTTGTGTGTTTGCTGTTCCTAAAGAAGAAGGTGTCACTTCCACATTCCATTTGATCACCTTCACCCAGACTCATGAAAGGCCGAGCTTTCTCTTCATGCGGCTTGAAGAATCTTTCAAGACAAGAACAAAGATTCAGGAGGCAGATGAGACGTGAATATACAGATGGAAATAATGAATGACTGTCAAACTGATTCACTGAATCACAGCATTACTAAATGTTTAAAAAACCTAAAGTGTTTAAAAAAGGCATTGAAACCCTGCAGTATCATGACCTGTAGTAAAAATAATTGTAAGCAAGGACACTGAGTGCTGGCTCGCTTACTGGCTCTGCTTCCATAATAGCCAGGGGAAATATTAGAGTTTGCTGATTTGTCACATGGAGATAAAGTTTTAGCTGTTACACAAATGGCTGAGGGCTAAATGCAACCTGCATCACACAAATGCGACAACGAAGAAATAGGTTGAATATGCATAACTATTACTGGACTTGTTTGTGATGCTGCAGCAGGCCAAAAAATTTTAATTTACATTTTATTTTGCTCAAGTAGAAAATGTATAGCTGCAAGGACGAATTAATCCATTTCACCATGCAGCGTAAAGTAAGACAAATAAGACAAAATATTGGGCATAAAGCTGACAGACCATGTAAGTTATGAGTTCTTTTGCCTCAGTCAAATTCAAGGCTACTGCCTCAGCATTTAGCATGGGTGTGCAACAAGGCCGTTATTGTGCAAACAGATGGGGGGAGGTCTAGGATCACACAAGCTTTGTATCATCATGAGGTACCTCAGGCTTCACACGTCTGTAGTGATCAGATCCTTTACCTTTCCAGATCCCCAGTGGGATTTATGAGACTGGCTGAACATTGTAGAATATAAGGCTTCATACTTGGAGAGGCAGCACACAAAGTAATTGAAAGAATGAGAGGTTTGGCAACGCAACAGAGACCTTGCGGCTTTGGTTCTGTGTGACACCAGTAATAATGGCTGTGGGTTCAGTTGCCACATTTAAAATTAGGGTTGGATAGCACTGAAATATTCTAATGAGAGACTAGCATTGTTGCCTAGTGACTCATCATGAACCCAAGGCTTCACAGATGGACACAGATATGCTCAGAAATCTTCATTATCTTTATTTTATTAAAAGACAACATAGAGGGCCACAGGGATTACATATTTTTGCGGGCCAACCCGGGAGTTAGCATCACCCTGGTTCCCTTGACAAAAGGCCAGTGGGATTTTTACATTGACTTCTAGATTATTGCAGATAATAAACTCTGAAACAAAAGTTTATGATGCTTAGACATTTTGTTCAGCAGGATAATCTTCACAAATGAACACCACATTTATGATTTTTAAAGCCTAAATACACTTACCAGAGGTAAAAAGATAAACGTTAGGCTATAAACCACCACAGTCGCATGACTTCAGAGTCATCATGAGGGCCTAAATTCCAACTCATAGTCTTACTTAGTATGTTTACCTCTTCTACAAAAGCCTTTCCTCATTCAAGGATAATAATAGTTTGCAAAAATGGTAGTATAAACACAACAAGGCCGTGAAGGTGGACTAGTGAGTAGATCAGTGTAGTCTCATCTAGATACTTGTTAGCAACCATCTTTTTTAAAGAGATGTAGAAGCTTAAAGTAATCACAACTGGGTTATTTACTGACGTATTTTATGTTGTGGAATAAAATGTGAAAATTGTGCTTGTGTTAACCACAGACCTTATTTCGGTCATCAAATCAAAGACCCATAACGGAAGTGTAAAAAGGCTAACTAATTTTAGGACTCATTCCTGCAGCACTCTATTATCATTACAGATATAGTGAGTTCCTGCGACATGTGCAGTATACACTGGTTAATAATACATCCATACCTCGACTGTTAAGTGGATTTTTAAAAGATTAGCTGCGGTAAATTAAAACTGAATCATAAAAGACCATGCAAATATCTGTTGAAAAACTCAATTTAATAATAAAGCCAGTAATATAAATGTAATGAAAGTTTTAAAAAGGCACTAAATAAAGTATTAGATAAAGTAAAGAGTGTAACCTCATTCTCTTTGCTGTCAGTTTTAAAGTATGAACACAGTAGGGTTCTCACAGCACACAGCATGTCCTATTGCTGCTTGATAATTATTTGTGTCAAAAGCTGTTAAATGGAAATAGCTGCTAGAAAGAGACTGTTATGGCAGAAAGAGATAAGGCGCTGAGGACAAAAGACAGCTGAAGTAATATTACCTGCAGTCCTGGTGGTGTTTTCATCAGTTATTTTTGAAACTAAAATGTGTGAGGACTTCTACTATGCGGTGCTGTCGTAGCGCGGTATGTTTAGCAGGGATTTCACTTCATGCTGCGGTTGAGCAAATAGAAGTTCCTGGACTGCAGGGGTAACCAGTGGGGAGGGAAGAGATGGTGCTCAGGAAGATGACCCCAGCAGTCAGGTCACATTAGCTGCTGAAATATGACTAACAAGAGCCTGACTTTCCAGGACAACCAGCTGAGCTTATCCCACATTCTTTTTCTTGCCTCATATTCATGCGCATACAAATACACAATTAGAATTGCTAACATACATAATTGGAAACTTCACACATGCATACATAATTAAAAATGGAAATGTTGCTAATAATGCGAAACTAATATCTCTATGAAACATAAAAGGACATTTTTTGGTACGACTGCAGGTTGTACCAGAAGTATTTTTGTGATTGAGAATAAAATAAATACAGTTAAAGCGGCAACAATAAAGATTCCAGATATGAATAAGTGTGACTAAGGCATTGTTAGCTAATTTTAATAATAAATAAACTGATAATAGGTCAGTGTTGTGTTTACAGTATGTTTCTGCTGCCATCAGCCAAAAAGATAATCATTGCAGGTTTAAAAGCCATCTGACGCAGAGTACATTATAATCATCTAATGTTCATCATTAAACACACACACAAACTGTGGACTTGAAGATAAGCTGTGACTCCCAAGCTGAGGTGGGCGGATGAGGAGGGAGCGTCTTTCAGGGTGATAAAACACAATGATCTGATTAAGAGTACATATGGTGTAGGGCACAGAATATACAGTGGGTTACAGTGAACAATTGCTTTCATTACCATTTAAAATGCTGATTATTTTCTTTATTAAACAATTAATTGATTGGTCTATAATGTGTTGGAAAAATGTAGCCACAAGTAACCAGTGGAGTAACCAGAGCAGCAAAGAATAAAACTGAGTGAATTGGTTTGATCAAAGGCTGCAGAGAAGTAACAGGTGTATTTGTGTGTGTGTGTGTGTGTGTGTGTGTGTGTGTGTGTGTGTGTGTGTTGTACAGGTGGCCTTTGAACAAACTTCATTAGTGCTTTGAAGACAAAAGGAAAAAAAAAATGCAGCTTGATGTATTCATCATCACCCACTCTTCTCTCCTCACAGGTGCAGACCACCACCATGTGTATTTCCGTCAGTCTGAGTGGTTCGGTGGTTCTCGGCTGCCTCTTCGCTCCCAAGATCCACATCATACTGTTCCAGCCCCAGAAGAACGTGGCCACACTCAGAGTCACAGCCAACCGTTTCAGTGCCACAGTGTCTGCTTCTGCCTCCGCTCCCAGCTCCAGCTACTCTAAAGGTATCCAGAAACAAACTCCAGCATAAAACCATCCGTATGATGAATGTTACTGACTGGATATTTAATCTTGAATTTTGATTGTATGATAGCAAGATTTTTTTTTTTTCATGTTACTTAATTAAACATGAGTATAAGCACAGAAACCTGAGAATAAAAACTGGACCATACTGAAAGTTTCTTTCTGCTTGTTTCTCTGGTTTTGCATCAGCCTGGCTAAGCAATTAAAATCCAACCATAATGTTTCTTTTCATACTGGATAAGAGCAAGTCTTATCTAAAGCTTATTAATGAACTGACGAATAATTCACAGCGCAATCTTCATTAATAAACACAGACACAATATTTACATAGTGCACTCAGTGTACCATTTCTTTTTTTTTCCAAGCTAGATGAACTCAAACTATAGCTGTGCATTAAAAGGCTTAAAAATGTTTATTTTCCTGTTATCTCATCACCTGCACTTGAGATTTCTGTTGTCTGAAAAGAACACGAGTTTTTACATTAGTAAAATCTACTCCATGACAAGTAGAAGTCCTGTATTTGAAATCTTACATAAATATAAGTACAGAAATATTTTCAGCAAAATATAGGCTACTTAAAGTATCAGAAGTATTATTAACCAGAAACTTTCCTTGTTGTTGTTATTGTTATATATTTATGCTGGATTATTGGGTCAGCCTTTAATTTACAGGCTGTTAATTATGTAGTAATTATTCATATGTAAGAAGATTTTTACCGTTCATGGCTAGTCAAGCTCGAGCTAATTATAACTGCATTATTGAGTGATTTAATCCCTGTGTGTCATATTTTATAAACTAGTTTCTGCAAGTAAATCGGCAAAGTGGAGTTTCCAAATGAATGTATAAGAGTGAGAAGTACAATATTTCTCTCTTCAGTGTTGTGGGCTAGAAGTACCTCCATATTGTACTTTAAGTATATTTGAGTAAATTTACTGAGTTATTTTGCCACATGTCTACGACCATGAGATCCACTCTACTCAGCACAGACTTTTAGAGGCCAGGACTGACTATTATAATTTTGCAGACAGCCTTTATCTCTGGTTCACAGTTGTGTTTCCAAACAGTGACAAATTCTCGCCTGGCTAACATCGCTGGTTTTATTCTCCCAGGATCAGCCTCTAACTACGTGCCAGCAGTTTGCAACGGCCGCGAGGTGGTGGACTCTACAACGTCCTCTTTGTGAAAACAGGTTCCTCACTAAGCACAAGAGACCATCCCACCATCAGACACCCCTTCATCAAACAGGCCTGTGTATGATGGAGCACCCACCCCTCTCCCCCTCCCCTCCCCTCCCCATGCCATCCAACATGCTGCTGCGGAGAGATAACTCTGTCTGGGTAGACTGACTGACAGTGGCTAGGGTAACTTTGACTGTGAAAGCTAAATGACGTTCCTACAGCGAGCAGTATGTATCAAATGTAAAGCCTTTTTGTATAGATTTAATATGCTGTGATCTCTTTGGTTTACAGATAGATGTGATTACATGCACCGTGCCTTGTCCTAAAGAGTCTTGTTGTCAAATGGGTGGTTGTGAAGCAATAGTGTTACACAAAACAAAAGGCTGTTCTTATCTTGTCCTTAGAGTGCTGTGAATCTATCCAAATGTTTTAGACAATGACAAAAAAAAAAAAAAAATGCTATGAAATAAATTTAGCCATTTCTGTTAAACAAAATATGTGACTAACAATAGTGAACGTGATGAAAACTAGGCAACTAGACAATATAAAGGACATGTGTTAATGTAGACTGGTGTAACAGTGTGTGCTTTCTTGTAATTTATGTAAATAAAATGTTTTTTTAATATTAAAAGATTAAACATTGCAGTGTTTGGATTCACACTTGCAGTTCTTGACACTATTCAAACTAAATGCAGCTATTCAGAGACAATAGTAATGAGCTTTTTGCACACAGGGTTTGAGTTCGTCCTCTTCGAAACCAAATTAACTTACTTTAAAATGTCTGATGTTTTAGTTGAACCAGTTCATGGGATTGCGTCTTCTAATTTTACCAGTTAAAAAAAACAAAAACAAAAGTGAAGATGAAGCTGAAGATGTTAAGTTTGCGTTAACTTTTTTTTTTTTTCCAACAGGTGCAGCATGAGTTTTGATTCTGCTGTAATACCAAGACTTGTATTTGGTGCTCAGATCTCTAAGCTATAACTACTGATGTAACTACTAGTTGAGTATGTGAAATTATACATGTGCAGTGCCTATAAAAAAAAAGTATTCACCCAAGTTGGACTTTTTCATCTTTTATACTGATTGGAGTTTCCTGATATTAAATTGTAATAACCATCTGTAAACAACCTGCCCACTGTTTGTCCGGTCTGTTTTTGTGTGCGTTAAATGTACATATAGTGAACTTACTGTCAACTCAGACTTCACAATGGACTGTCACTGTCGATGTTTGACTGTAAACAAATAGAAATATTGATTTTTCCCTCCTAACATCTATGTTATGTACGTGATATATGATGAATAAAAGAACCAGTGAAAAGGAGTTACACTTCTGCCAAAGCCCAAGAGGACACCTGCAGGAAAACTGAAGCAAGTGCAAATGCAAAATTAAACAGGCTTTGATTAATTAATTAAATAATTAATTGTCATCTCTGATATAACATTGTCATCAATAATGGCTAATATTCCCCAGTATGTTACCCTGATGGATCACTCTATTGAATGTAATTAAGAGTTCAGTACACTTATGCTACTGTAAATTCCATTTATTCATAGCTACAGTCAAATCATATAAGCTACCCAATATCTGATATGCTCTGTTTCAGTCCAGCTGTTTAATGTCTTAATTCTTGTTAAAACCTCTTTTGTCAGTTACATTTTTGCAAGATTTAAATCATCCTGCAGGTGCTCTATCAACAGAGATGAATGATTCTCCTGTACAGTTAATGGCAATTTTACATTTGGCTCAGACAAGCCGACAATAACCTGTAGAGAAGCAGCTACAGGTTGAAAAAAAAAAGAAAAAAAAAAGTGTTTACTTTTCCCATCAGACACTTGGACAGAGTGTCAGCTATATAGCTATATAGCTATATAGCTATATATATATTATTAAGTCAAAATAGATGGATCACAAGATGACAAGACACAAATCTTGGGTTGAGTTTCACAGCCAACACCTGTATTAACAACTCACTCCACAAAGGAGTTTTTTAAAAATAAAAAATAAGCTGGTGGATAAACAGTGATACATAAGCAGTTTTTAAAACTTTAATTTACAAAAGAATAGAAACTTAACAGTCCACTACTCAGTCATCTTTGCTTCCTCTGGATTAGGAGGTTTCCTTTTGAGAGGAATAACATAGATCCCATTCTTGGCCTCTTTTAGCCTCCACCATCGGCCCAACCTGAAGAAATGCAAACAGAAATGGAGAGTCAAAGGTAAAAGGTTAAACAGACCACATCAGAGAATCAGAAGCAAAATGTGAAACAGAAAGGAAAAGGGATAAAATCCTGTTTTATGATGCACTCTGCTTTGCAGTTTCAGACTCCAGTTAAGTTTCAAGATGAAGATGTCTGAATATAAACATTAATGGTTAAACATCTCCCTGTGGCGCCTCAAACCTTTCTCCATACCAACTGTTTGAAAGGAGTGAATCAATGTCCGTCAGACACTGACGTCAGAGCAAATACTACCTAAGTCAAGTTTGGATGCAGCTCCCAGTTTGACCTGATGAGACTGATGGTTGGGGTATTACACAAGTTCCTGGAAATGACTGGAGTCACTATCCTTCAGGTTATGATCAGTGCTTTTATTAACTTCAGGCAGCAGAAAATGTCTTGTAATGAATTCAATCTGAAAATCACATTTAAACCACATTTTTGAGTTGTTTTAAATCAGGTTTGTGCAGATGGGTCTCAATTTATTCATCAAATCAGATGTGAAACTCTGATGTCGCATTCAGAGTACGGTGAGCTGGCCGAGCAAGTAGCATGAAATATGGCTATTTATAGTATAATTACTTGTCTGGTGAGCTCTGCAACATGACTTCACAACTATGGCACATGCAGGCTACCTTCATCTAGTCTGTATCTTACTGTTGGAAAATTATGTTTGTTTATACTGAGCTCAGTGAAGAGATTTATTCTTATCCCAGTGAGCTAGAATCTATAACCTTACAAACTGTCACATACTGTTTCATCAATTTTCAGGTATGTGGCAGGTTTTTAATGATCCACTTTATGTTGTAAATAATAAAACATAACATCTGTAAAAGTCATTTTCTTGTATTCGGCTAAATGAAAAAGACCTAACATATACATTATCAAGCAATACATTTCCCAAAGTAAATAACTATTCTTGAGTGTTATTCAGTCAACTGATGTCATTGCACTGTCAGAAAACTCTGAAACAATAAAAGTAAAATGCATTTTCATCACATGTGGCAGAGGCTGATAAATTGATTGAAACTGCCATCTAGTGGACATTTAATTCACCTAACGAGAACCTCTACAGACATTAATTAGTTAATGGCAACTCTACAGGAAACATGAACATTAGTTCGTTTACCTGTGCTCCTGTCCAACTCCTGCCACCAGGAACTGACCGGCGCTCGAAAACTTAAGACTGTTGACAAAACCGGGCTGAGAGTGAAAGCAGATGGAGAGACAAAATATGATATTTTGAAATGGCAAATGAGGAAGCTGCCAGGAAAGTATTGGAAATGATGTGAATACACACACATCTTATGCAGATGTGACCTTTATACAAAAGTGAGGAGCAGGTAAGAGCTTACCACTGGGATGCTGAATAGAGGCTCCAGCCCACGGTAATTCTGGCCGCACTTCCAGAGCTGCACCTGTGAGTTGTGTGAACCTGTACAGAAGAACCACTGTTACTTTGTTAACTATAGACAGCAGAGCATCTTAAGTACAGCTGATGTAAATACATGTGAACCCACTGTTGTATTTGTAAGTGTGTAGGACACTTGATCAGGACCAATGCATTAATTATGTTGGTTACATTTGCAAAACAGTAAAAAGGATTAATTTAATGCGTCCTACACATATCAACGTGTGTTAGTAAAAGGACGGCAAGGAGGACTCTCACAGCCAGAAGCACCTGAGGCGACGGTATCTGAGTTGTGAAGCGCTGCTACTGAAGCGACCCAATGAGGCTGCTGCAGCTCTGCGTCACCATGGCAACCGTGAGCCTTCTTCACGGTGCTGAGAGGCTTCTTCTTGTTGACGCTCCAAAGAGACACGGAGCTGAGGTCGTTCAGAAAATTGAGAGAGGGCACGGAGGAGACACATGAGTGGATCTGTAAGCACAATGAGATCCCAGAAAATTAAACTGCAACTGATGTCTTACCCATCATCAGCTCCTGTTATCATGTGCTCCTCGTTTATGAGCTGGATACAGTCGATCGAACCCCTGTAGGAGGACAGAATAATAAAGTAGTGGATGATGTCAGTCTTTCTGTAGGCATCATAGGAGGTTATGACATATACTTGAATATTAGAAATAAAATGAGAGTGTTCTCTACCAAAATCGATTCTGCAGAATCAAATAAAACTATTCTGATTTCACAAAGTTCTGGGATTCTTTATAGATGTTGGACAATGAAAATTAAATCTTTCTGTTCTGGAAACCTATACTACGCTATGCTATACTATACTACACTCCACTCTACAGCGCTGCAAAACCAAAATGTGGTAGCAACATATTTGGTCCAAAAAAGCATGTAAAAGTAGCAAGATTTAGAAAACAGAAGTCCATTATCTTGGTAGCTGAGTTTGTCATACCACAAAAATAACAATGGCAATAACAATAGCTAAAGCTAATCACAATGGAGAACAGGAGCGACACCAGATAAACTACACCTGCTGGAATCTAATTACTCTAGCTTAGCAGAGATGCATTAACTGTAGTTTCTCACTCTAATGAACTTCATTAGATTCGATGTGATTGAGCTTAAATCACTTAATTAATTAAATCTAATCAATTAAAATATCTTGTTACGTTGTTTCAAATGGACAAAGTTGAAGAAGAAAAAGGCAGACACTTCACGTTCCCAGTGCTCTCTGGAGTGCAGTAACTATTGCTACGGATGCTTTGTAGAGTGATAATGGTAAGTAATCAAACAGTCACAAGCCTTCAGAATTCAATCTTGTTCCTCAACTTCACTGTTTCTGTAATTACTGATATTTGCCTTTACAAGTCAGGATATTATAGTATACTACACTACATTACAATATACAACAATAACTTAAAGTATTCTACACTACAGTATACTGTATTACACAATAGTACACTACAGTACACTATACCAGACTACAGCCTTCCACACTAGACAATAGTGTACTATACTACTCTACACTTCACAACAGTATAGTATGGTACATTACCATACACCACACTACAGTTTACTTTACATTCTACCAGCAGCAGGAGGCTTCAGTAGAACATTGTGTTGCTAGTAGAAAAATACGGCCAACAGACAGGAAGAGACTCACTCATGGCCGTGGAAGACGAGCTGAGACTCCTCGGCTATCTTCCACACCCTCACGGTGCGATCCCGTCCTCCCGCGGTCACACAGCGCTCACGGCTCAGACTGTCCAGTCCTGTGATAGAATCCTGATGCCCAAAGCTACAGAGATTGAAGATCACAGTTAAATTCACATATTCAAGACAAATGCAAGTGTTTGGCAGTGACACGAATGATCTTCTCGGTTACTCACAGAGTTTCCACATATGCATTCTCGTCCACATTCCAGACCTTGATTGAGCGGTCATGAGAGGCGCTGTAGAGATCATGAGTTCCCTTCCTGAATGAAAGACCCTGAGAAGAAAAAGACATTTATATGATTCACAGGAAGATGTCAGAACTACGGTAAAGTCTACGTACCTGTTAAAATAAAAATAAAATAGATGTATGCAACGGAGGGAGAAAGAGGGAAAGCATACCGACACAGGGCCTTTGTGTCCTGTGAATTTATAAAGATGTTTACACGTTGCTGCCTCCCAAATCATAATCAGTTTGTTCATGTCTCCGGTGGCCTAAAAAGATGTGGAGAAAGTGGGCACTGTTACCATATGATGAGGCTCTTGGCAAGACTGACTCAGGTTATGCAGGTTTCCCAAAAAAGGGACAAAAGCAGAATATACTGAGAGAACACTACTCACCAAGTATTTTCCATCTGATGATACGGCCATGCACAGGATGTGGGCTGTATGTCCAACATGGCGATCCTCTGTACCTTTCCTTCCACCGTGTATTGTATGCAATTTCTTCCCACTCTCAACATCCCCTGAAGTTTGATAAAAACAAAACTGATCATAGTCTGCAAAATCAAATGATGTGCTTTTGCAACTATAGGATAAAGGCTTCTCAGTATTTCACTGTATACTAACATTTAATGATGGAGCAGTCTTTTGCAGCAGAAAAGATGCACTTGTCATCAGGGGAGATGACCAGACAGGTAATTGGAAGTTTGTGTCCTCTTAACACCCGGATCTCTGAAGCATCTGGTGGTATGAGCTAAAATGCATATCATCAAATAAAAGTCAGTTTATCTATAAACACTTCCCCCCCCCCCCATCATGCAAAAGTAACTTAAGAAATGAAAATTCCCACACTTACATCTTTGGCAATAAGTCGCTGGAGTTTTCCTTTCTGTTCGAGCTGGGGAGAACCACATACACACCAATATCAATAACATAGACCAATGTATGGTAAATGATCTTACATATGAATTCCACAATGTAAGTGATTCTTACCACTTCTTCTTCAAGTCTTCCTGCAATCAGGTCACTTTCAAAGTCGTCTTCCTCTGCTTTTCTTTCCTCTGGTAAGAACAGATATCCCACAATAAATACAATACATACACACACTGACTGTAATTTTAAACCAGCATGCCGCATGGATAAAACAGACTTACCTTCGTCCTTTAGCTGTTCAAGGTAAAGTTTGGCTAACCTAAGTTTCTTCTCCTGTGGCGTTTCTGCATATTCATTATCCTCATTGGACTGCCTCTTCCTGGGCACTATGGGACTGAGCAAAGAAAAACAATAACTTCACAGCTACTAGAAAACCATGTCATCGATGCACAACCTCAAGTGAGCACATCAGACACTCACCCCTCTGTCTCAGAGTCGCTGGAAATCTCTTCGTTGTATTTGGAGGTGGGCTTGTTCGCCCTCACTTTGCTCTTGGCAGCAGAATCCCCATCACCCTGCATCAGGAGAAAACAGAGGGTTTGTAGTGATAAATAAAAAGGTTACGTTCGTTCCTGAAACAGTGTAAAAAGACGTTTGAACAGCATGTTAGATCAGGTCAGTCGCATGAGTTAACCTGCTGATTTAGCTTGCTTGCTAAGATTCCAGCTAACTTACCTTTCGTTTAGTCACTGGTGTATTTTTCCCCTTTTTGGATAATTTGGGGTTTTCTTTTGCCTTTACAAAAAAAGACGACGACATGGTGAAACACCACACGTAGCGTTTCAAAGTATACGAGTTAACTCCACAAGTCAACACTGAACCCACATGGGTACACGCCAACCGAACAGAATACTCAAGTTAGGTTTGAACACAGACGCTGATTGGTTGATATTAACGGTTGCTTCGCTTTGTCCCGCCTTTTGTTAAGATTCTGAATTCCCATTGGTTAAATTAAGAATTTACATGAGCAGGAAACTGTACTTGGGAAAATACTTCCCTCGGGGAATAAGTTTTCGCACAATTGTTCCGCACATAATTGTAAAAATATAAATTTCTCAACACAACGATCTTATATATATGTGAACCATATAAAGTAAAAGATAAATATAGAGGCAGTATTTCACACATATTTAACCGCAAACGTTTTGCGCGGCTGTTCAAAATGAACCGTAGTTGTATGAGGATCTATGTACTGTACTACTGCAGTAGTACTACTACTTCCTCTACTACGCAGTATTTCCATTTACTGCGCTGTCTTTGTCCTCAGTGAGTGTCGTTACATTTTATCCTTGAAGTCGAGCTGAACGGCCAGGTGAGCCTCCTCTGAACACGCCTAACATTGAATATCACATGTACTGATAATGTATTGAGAGACAGGTTGTGTCACTCACTGTCTCCAGGTGGAGGCAATCCGGACGCTAGTAGGTGGGGTTGAGGAGGAAGGGGGTGGGGGGCGTGCAATGGGAACTAACTTTTCATTATTGTGTCGCATGACTGAGTTTCAAAGAAACCGTAAATAAACAAGTCAACTGAAAAAGTTTGACTCAAAGTTTGACTTCACCCTGTGCAGGAAAGCAGCCCTTGATGAGTCAACTGACCACATCTCTGCTCTCTCCAGATTTTTTTTATTTATTTATTATATCCCCATGCCACCCAAGAGAGACGCTGGAACGACTTCAGCACACCCGCCAATGAAGATGATAAAGATCGGCACAGAGTCACAGGAGTTTGGCTGTGATCCAGTGGAGGATAAGTACAGGCTGGCTGACGAGCCCAGCTACTCACCTTTTCCCAACAATGAGGTGAGAGATATGAGTATTTATTTGTGCTTAAAACTAAGAGCTGTTTACCTTACCATGCATGGGAGCGTTGATATAATTTCTTCTCATTTGACAGAGTGAAACCATTGAATTTGACGATGAAAATGTTGCAAGTCCAGGCATCAGAACAGACACCATCAGTCTCCTCATGAAAATAGAGCAACTGCAGGCACAACTCAAGTATGAACGCAGGTGTAGAATTTTGGCAGAGAGAGAGCTGAGGGAGCTGAAAGGTGGGTGGAAAAAGATAACTTGTTAATTTAATTAATATGCTTAAAATATATCTGTCAAGGCCACACAGTCAAATTACTGTAAGTGATTAATTTTGATCATAGCCCCCCTCTACACTGAAGTCATGTTCTCTCTCTTACATTTGTTAAATGTGAGGATTTAATGTCATGAATAGGAGGTTACATTGTATGATTAAACATGTCTGACTCATTAAGGCTGATGCTTTTTCTTCGACTAAAACAACTTAAAAGTTTAAGCACAAGAAATAAAATAAAATAAAATAAAGGTAATGCTTTATTTTACATGTCCATAGTTTCCGAATAATTTCCAAGAAGGTTCCTGGAAATTACACTTGTTAATTGATGCTAATTACAATTACATTTTTAAGATTTACAATTAAATAGTTGTAATTAAACAGTAGTGTAACCCAGAGGGTCAGCTGAAGATTTTTCTACAGTGGCGCATTCCCTGTGACATACTTTGATAATCAAGTCTCCAGTAATTGATGAATGAATGTCTTTAAATTGACCTTTCTTCCAGGGACATTTCTGTTTTAATTATAATCAGTACTGAATTATATTGATCACTCTAGAAATTTTCCTAGGAAATTTGAAAATCTTTAAATGTCTGGCCAAATTAAAGAAAGGGGATTTATTATTCTCCTCCACAATTACATACCAGTAAAGAGGTGTAGAGAAGGCTTAGAAATAACATTTGGATAATAATGTAAGTAAAGATTAAAATGTAATTGATCAGTCGCATGAAAAACAAAATGCGAAACTATATTCTTTCACAGAGTTTTGGTCGTTCTGAAGGGGTAATTATAATTTATGATGTTATTCCAAAACTCCAGACTACAGCTCTGAGGCTAGGCTGTACACTTACAATACAGTAATCTTCAACCTGCAGTGCGGAACTTTTGTCTCCCCCTTCTGGCAATGAGAGTAATTACACAAACAGTGCTCTCTAATGAGGAAACACCACATAAATGGAAATCCTTGTTTGTCCTTTCCTTCGCCTCTGAGCAACGAGTTTCTTTAGAGCATCAGAAATTTCTTGGATGCTTCCTAGGTTTTTCCGCCATAGCCTGTATTATACTCCTAGTTGCTGCAGCCTACTCTGTCTCCATTGCTACAGTTGCTCCCCTCTTCAGCTCTGGCAAACCAATCATTGCTGGCTGACGTAAAGCACACTGCTACCAATGGGCCGGCGCAGTAATGCCGCCACAGACACCAGATTTAAAACTTTGATATAATGTGGAGTACAGAGATTTACCTGCCGCTGATGGCCCTAATCAGTTTTTCGGGAGCTCATTTAGCAAGTGCTTGAATTTATATGTGAAATTCCTGCACTCCAGCTTGAATATTCCCGCTCTTATTTCAGCATTTCAAACCTGATTTGACACTTTTTGCAGAGATGAACACTCTCATGATGCAGATGAGGCACACAGCACATGAACTACGAGTCACCCTGGATCACGTTCTCCAGGGAGGCGAGGCAACAGCTGCACCACAAAACTCTCAAGATGAAACCCTCTCTTTCCTGACTGAGCCTGAGGCAGAGATGAGAGCGGTCCATAATATCCCAGAGGTCAGCCCCTCAAATATTCCTTGTTTTCTAATAACTACAATTTTGGTGAAGATTAAACTCATTAGCGCTTGGAACTAACATTTCTCATTTCTTTTTTTGCCCTCAGGACGACCTCAACTTCCTGTTTCTCGCTGAAAATCTTCGAGTACCAAAAAATCTTTATGAGCGCATTGCAGAGATTGCAGACTACAAGAAGTACACTTCAGCGCTGCTGATGATACTTTTTGACAGAGAGACGTTGGCCACACACTCTCTGCAGGGCCGGAGGAACACCTTTACAGGAGAGGATTGTCACAAGCCTCAACTCCCACCTGACATCTTGAGAAGTATAATTGGTAAGATAAAGAACATTTGCTTAACATTGAATTATAAGCACACAGTCCCGCTCATTATACATGAATTTGAAAGCAAAATGGAGATTAAAACTTTGATGATGGTGTTTCTTTTTCCAGATCATGTGGCAGCCAAGTTCGGTGTTGATAGCAGCCAAATAAAAACTGCAATCCGGACAAAGTTGAATAACGAGGACAAACTATTAAAGAAGAGGCTGGGATTGGGTAAAGCTGAAAACAAAGCGATTATTGATCAAAGCTTTTGCCAAGATGCTTCACTGCTGCCTGAAAATGAAACGATGAGAAATGACTCTCAATTATAGGATTTCAAGTCTGCCATCATTTGTTTATCACCAGTTATTAATTTCTGATAGAAATGTGTGAGAAGTTACCTTTTAAAAAAAAAAAAAAAAAAAAAAAAAAATCCACATCTAGTTTATTCAGTATTGAAATCAACTTTTTTTTTTTTTCTTTTTTTTTTTTTAACCTTGACTGTTTTTGTCTGTTGTACTTTATGTTCGAAAAGTGTAAAGTTTAACCTGGTGACCCAACCAAGCCGTTGAGCAACACTATAAAATGTCACGTATAATCGTCAGTGGTGAAACTAGGAACTGAGAGTTCTTATTTAATCTGAGGTAGTAAGTGGATGTGTCCAAATAACAGGTCTGTGAAGTTGATCATTCTTACTGCATTTTAATCAGCTGGCCTTTGTGTGTTTGAAAGTAGGAGATGTTTAAAATAACAGAGCGCTCATCTGTACCTTGTTGTTCACAACAAATCGTGCTTTACATCACGTGATATTGTCTTTCTAGAACTTTTTGTTGCCGTTTTAGAATAAGCCTGAAGAGATAATTAATCTTCCTGCATCCACAACACCAGTTACACCACATCTCTGTTTGTTGTGCTTCACTACGTAAGGGCCAATAAACTTTTTGAGCTGATGTCCTCGTGTTATCTTAACTCTCATCCGTTCCTTGCATCACCACATTAAAGTGCTGTCCTGTGCTCTCATGGGAATATGGGTTTGTTTTCCCAGCAACCAACAGATGTCAGTGCTGAGCTCCATTTCATGCACCTCTGCAAGCATTGATTCACTCACCCAAAGGGCACAGCTGTTGTGAGATGATAGGTGCTATTACAAAATCAAGAAATGGGATTAAGTCCATTGGAAGAAGAAAGTGTTTTGTGTGTAAAATGGTGAATGGACAAAGCAAATCCGAGAGCAATACTTCAGTGTCTTCATTCTCTCTGAATCTCTGGAGAGGAGAATAGAGGAGCATGTGTGACAGGCAGAGGCATAGTGGACAGTGTGTGACAGTCACTGCCACATACTGACTGATGAAAGACAGTGTGAGTTTGTGTGTGTGTGTGGGGTGGGGTGGGGGGTGGCGGTTTGATAGAGTCGTCTTCTCTTGAAAGACGTGATGTGAACAATCACCCACTGCTGGCTCCTCCCCCTCCTTTCCCTTCAAGCCAGCTGTGCTGTCTCACTGGACTCAACACATCACCTCTCTCTCTGTCAGTATCAGTGCTCCCTGGGGACCAATTTTTTTTTCTTTTTTTTTTTTTCCTTCAAGGATCTTCTGTTTCTTTGACTAAAATACATATTTCATCAGAAGTTCCAACATGGCAGCACAGTTCCTGAGAGGGCTCTGTGAGGTGGATCAGCACTTCTACACACCTGGAAACAACATCTGAGCTTTTCAAGGATTCAGAGATGAGCCATCACAAAGCTTTGGAAGTGCTCAACTTTACAAGACTCTGAGAAAAACTTTTTGGTGGAACTACAGCCAATTTTCATGTAAGCGCTACTTATTTTTTCTTGGTTGGACAGAGTTAAATCAGTGTTTGTGGATAGATGAACCTAATTTTCTACAGGGGATAAATCTGGTGGAATTATGACCACTGATGAACTTGCAGACAAATATTCCAGAGAGTTAGCACGAGGGCCTTAAAACATCCAAGAGAGGGAGCTGATGTTATTGACCAGTGTTATCAATAATTAAAAGTTTCATTTGTGACTGTTTCCAGCATTAGGGATAACAAACCAGACAAAAAGTTATGTATACAACAACGACTCTTCAACCCATCACATATGGAGTGAGGCGCTGATTTTTGCAGCCTCTCCTCCTTTATGTGGACATCTCGAGCTAATTGTCATTCACTGGTATGTGGTTTATCTCCTAACTGAAACCTATGATTACAATATCAGAATATTTACAGCCATTGAAACATGCTGCAATTCATCCAATATCCCTTGTGTTTCTTGTTTTTTCCCTCAAAAGTGCTGTGACTATATCCTGGATTAATGAAATTCACATTGTCACATTTCTTGTGTTTAACTTAGATCACACCTATTCAAACAAATTCTATTAATTTTTTTTCATCACAATAGATCACTGATCCATTGAATATTTCTCGCTTGGCATTATTTTTTATTTGATATAAAATCAAACATAATGATATTATTTGTAACATATCAACTTACATGCAATAAAATTATTAGTATAATTAAAAAGGTCACCACAGTGGGTTGGATTAACAGGTTTCCCAGCGTAGGCTAAAATGCACAGTAACATAGATTTGTGAGGGATTAAATGACCTGCATACTTCCCATCATCCTCATTATAATGTATAAAAATAATTTGCTGATGCTGATTTCTTTTTAGTAACAGTGAAGAATTACAGCAGAGGAAAAATGCACCGGATGTTTTTCTATCGAATGAATAAATACAAAAGTCTTTAAAGAACTAAATAAACTGGTGGCTGAAAATGATCATCCCCTTCAAAAGTACAACGTGGACTTTAAGGATATGAAAATGAGGACACCCTTACATAATGTGCACGAGAATGTACATGTACTAGTCCCTCGTGGGGATAAATCTCAGTGCAAACGTGGCATGCCAATAGCTGTGCACCAGCAGATTACAGCAGGGGAGCACATCAGTGGATCACTGGCAGTGACCAAGCACATGTATTTAGGACACCGTCATGCATTTAAAACCCGATTATGTTTATGAGCTCAAGACGAGTGGATAAATGCATGGGAAGCTGCATTTCAAGGCCACAACATAAGGATGTATCAAATTAAATCCGTTCAATGAAAATGTAACTACAGTAAACACATAATATATATTCAGTCAATGCTTGCTTGTTGTTTTTCATGAGAAAACCCCCCACAATGATGGTGGGGGGGTCAGACCTGTCCTGGTGAGAGGTTTCCTCTTTGATGGTGTGGTGCAGGGTGACACTGAACACATACTAATCAATCCAGCCAGTTCCCTGCAGCTGGGCTAAAACAAGCTCACTCATTATCTTTCATTTCAAAAGGATGGGGACGGATGGAGGAGAGACAGGGTGCCCTCCATGAATTATTCCTATTGATCAAGTCTCTTCCTCACTAAAGAGAGAGGGAGAAAAAGAGAGAGCATCGCCTCTAAAATACTCCCACAAATAATATGAACAGTTATTGATTAACTTTCCACCACCTTTTAAGGAAAGTACATGTACAGTATGTGTTCTCTTTAACGTTATGACAATGCAGGGAGGATCTGTGCATATTAATATGTGGACACTTGACATCAGTCACTATAAGTGGGAGGAAAAATGATGAATAAAGTGCATAAAGTTTACTTGTCATGTTAAGTATTATTCAGCCGTCTGTACACGGACGTCTTTTGTGGCCCTGGTGGAGCTTTGCCAATCCTGTTGATGTCATTGTGATGTCATCGGGGTTATGTCAGCTTAGGTCTGTATAGACTACACATTTATGACAGAAACCCTGCATTACAAATTACACATATGGAGTTTAAAAGTTGTAGATACTTACCATGCAGATATCTATGATTCTTTGAGCATGACCCCTACCAGTAACTGTAAGTCAAGATCTCACTCACCGCTGCTTCGATTTATTTGTTAAATCTGTCTCTAAAGAACCGCCAACTTTATGGAAGTTGAATACTCAATTGCTAGAATAGACCTTTAAGACTGCTAAATGTTACTTCATGCATATGTCATATCAGCTGTTTTATTAGTATAACATTCAGCTGTGTCTTTAAAGCGGCTATATTCAAGATTTTTATATCATCAATGGAGCACGCAGCTACTTGGACTCGCTCATATGACGAACCCTCAGAGGTTTGTCGACCGTCTCCCTCTGCAGTTCCTCTCAGCTCCACTCATCGTTGTGGTTGCATGGCCTGCAGCTTGTATTGTTTTGGTTCCACTCTCTCCATCAGTGTCTATCAGGTGGACACAAATACAAAGACAAAGATAACGATAACGATAACAATGATAATGTTACTCTGTATCTGCTGGATATGTAAATAAGTAGCTGTTTGCAAACAAGTTAACCATATCATCTTATATCATGTTAAATAATATATTAAAAAACTGTTAATGCAATTCATTAAGTGTTTATTGAACATAAATGTTAAATATCCTGTTTTAATGGACTTTATTTTCTCTTCACAGCTGTGAATTTGACGTCTGTAGGATCCTTCAGTCTCATCACTGAACAATGGGAGAGTCTGGAATAGAGATGTGTACTTTGAAACCTTTATTATGAATCATGGAGGAAAACAGTTCATTTCTGACCCCTGACTACAATGACAGCACCTCCGCTTGGGCGCCGATGCCCTCGGCTCCCAGCAGGCACCTGGGCGCCCTTCCCAACCCCCAGACACGCTTCAAGGACCTGGCGGGGATATTTTTCATGGTGACCCTGAATGTTCTGGCACTTCTGGCCAACACCGCTGTTCTGGTTGTTGTCATGAAGGCCCCTCACCTCAGGAAATTTGCCTTTGTTTGTCACCTGTGTGCAGTGGACCTGCTGTGTGCCATGTTGCTCATGCCTCTTGGGATTGTGTCCAGCTCTCCGTACTTTGCTGATGTGGTGTTCACTGTGCTGGAGTGTCAGGTCTACGTATTCCTCAATGTAATCCTCATAGCTGCCTCTATCTTCACCATCACAGCCATCAGTGTGGAGCGTTACTACTACATCGTCCACCCTATGCGCTACGAGGTGAAGATGACGCTGAAGCTGACCGCTGCTGTCATGGCGATGGTGTGGGTGGCCTCTGCCATACTGGGGTTGTCCACTGTGTTTGGGTGGCCGTCCTACGGCAGCCTGAACACCATCAGTGCTGCACACTGCTCGCTGCATTGGAGCCACAGCGATCACAGACGAGTTTTCTCTGTGCTCTTCAGTGTCACCTGTTTCTGCCTGCCTGCTGTTGTCATTTTTGCTGTCTACTGCAATGTGTATAAGGTGGCCCGCGTGGCCGCCCGCCAGCATGGACCTCTGCCCTCATGGACAAACAGTCAACTGAAGCATCGCTCTGACTCCATAAACAGCCAGACCACCATCATCACAACCCGCAGCGCCCCACGCAGGACTATGCGTGATCGTCATTTTGGTGGTGGTAAAGCTGCCCTCACTCTGGTGGTCATTGTTGGCCAGTTTCTGATCTGCTGGCTGCCTTACTTTGCCTTCCACCTCCATCTGACAATAGATGCAGCGTCCAACCTTCCTGATGACCTGGAGGAAGCAGTCACCTGGCTGGCATATTCCTCCTTTGCTATTAACCCATTTTTCTACGGGCTTCTCAACCGGCAGATCCGGGAGGAGCTTTGTAAGCTGAGGCGCTGCTACTCGGCCCGGCCAGTGGAGCTGGCTGTCTCCAGCCACGAGGGCTCAGGCCACGAGAACTTCCTGCAGTTCCTCCACAGGACCAGCTGCACATTAGAGACACAAGCAAGCTATGCCACATCCAGTCCTAGAAACACTCTGGATCAGACCGGACAGACTGGCTTCAGGATACCGGGGCAGATCCCAGAAGAGTTCAGTTAGTCATACACCTCGCTGTTGTGCCACGGGATTAATCATCTGCAGAACTATTGGAGAAAAAGATAGATACAGCATCAAGAAATAAATTCTGAGCTTTTGTGTTTGAAACTTGACTCTTTTCCTTTATCTAAAAATTAGGTTCAGAAAGAAATACTGGAACATAAAGCTAATGGAGATAGGTTTTTAAATTGTTGTTACTGCTTTTGTGGTCGATCTAGCAGTTATACAGTGACTAATCAAGTGAGGGAGACTTTATTTTTACTGGCTACTAAAGCAAAGTTACTGTTTATCTGCAAACTGTATATCTGTTTTAATAAAAGTTATCACATCATACTTGAACAGTAAGTCATGACAATATATCCAGTTAAGAGAACTGACAAAGGGATTTACAATCTACTGAGCAAGAGAGTGAGCAGTAATTTACTATTACAATATCTATAAATTCAGGACACTACTTGTTTTTATATACAAATATAGCAGCAATCTTCTTTATACGAGTCAATATTCAACAATTCAATGTTGTCATGTTGCAGGAATTTCTGTAAACTTTATTTATTGTACTGAAAGAAGAGACACATCACTGTCTGTTCAAGAATTTGTTATTTCTTATTGCTTTAATTGTGCAAATAAACACTTGTTACCTTAATCATTTATGTAAATCATATCGCAGTACATACAGAGATTTTCTTTCTTTTCTTTTCATATCATTGATTTAGTATTTTCTGACAGCAGAGAATGATTGGTGTTCAGATGGAATCATTCATTTGAAATGGTCAGCCTCTGAAAATAACGGAGCAACAATGTGATCAAGCTGTCCTGTAACCATGAGATCAACAGCCGGCCTCCAAATTAAAAGTCCGTCACGTGTCCAGCCCAAGAATCCCTGAGCTCAATCACTGTAAGTCTCTTTGAATAAGTGTGCCAAATGGTTAGAAACGTAAGAGTGAAATTCTTTTCACTCTCTGAGCACTAAAAAAAAAGCACTAGAATGAGCCATATGCAGCAGTAACATGGTACCTGCATGTGCATCTGTATATGTTTGACATTTTGTCTCTGTTAGGTTTTGGGTCCTGACCCTGTGTTCATTTGTGAAAACCCTGTGACTAAGACTGAACCCAGTTAACTCATGACTATATAAGGAGAAAATGCCATTTCATAATGGGTGAAGTGGTGGTCTATAATACCATCATAATATGTGTACACTGGTACACAGATTAACCACAAAGAATTCATATTTCCATGCATTTATCTATGAATATGACCTACTTTCCAAATTCCATAGACATCAAAATGATGGTATGTGCAGTTTGTTCTTATTAGAGTAAGTTAATCATGTATATTCTACACAGATCAATCAATCGAGACAGTTTGATGATGATTGACTGTTGATATTTTGAGGGAATATGCAGCTCTCCCACACAGATTAGATTTAAGGGATAACGACGGATGGACTTGCTGATAAATGGTGACAAATGAAAAGAGCACATCCTCAGCTAAATTTACATAAAACCTGTGAACACCATCAAGAGAAATAAATCAGTAAACAGATAATCAGATTAGCTGCTTCTCACTGGGATGTCAGTGGGAGGAGTGAGAACTGTATGTATATATGTATATGTACTGACAGGCAGGAGAAAGGGCATCCTACACACACACACACACACACACACACACACACACACACACACACACACACACACACACACACACACAAACTGACATCCAAAAACATGAGTGATTGAAGTGATTTATAGACATCTAGATTATGTTAAAAGCATGATAAGACGGTGTCATTTTATGGTCTCTGGCCATACACACATTCAGGAACCAGCTGCAGAGTATCATTGCAACTTTGATAACGGCACAGCTTGTATTATCAAAATCAACATAATAAAATACAGTCAAGAACAAGCAGTGATGCGCACAAAGTGTGCAAATGAGTCAAAGTTTGTGGTGCACAAATAGACGAGACGCATATATATCATCATCATTACCACGATAAAGAGGATGTTTAACTGGGATGTTTAAAAAAGAAGAAGGATAAAAGGATAACCTCCCACCTCAGTGGCCGCTTTTATTATATCAAGACAATCACACTGTCACTGTCCATCTCTTTTGCAGAGCATATTCATCGTAGATCAAACACAAGCCCACTCTCTGAAGAAAATGAGAATTCACGCCTTCAGCTCAGTCGAGGGTGTTTTGTTATTCGTCTGTACTTAATGGCAACTCCACTGAAAAGACCTAATGTTCTCCAGCTGGCCTTACCTGGAGCTGTCTGTTTACTCTCAACTTGATGAGCTTCTCCGCTGCTGCACACACAGTGATAATGAGAGAAGCAAAGGGAGAGAAGGTGTGACTCATGGCTTCATGACTGACAGCGAACCACATTATCTCCCTCGAACCAGAGTTTCCTCAGAACTGCATGTTCACATATACCATGAGAGCTGCTCAACCATCCTCACAGAGCACTACGAGCTACAAGGACCCAAAGCCAAGATGAGGCAAAAGTGTGCAAATCACAGGCTCCTAGTTCAGAAACGATCCAGCACAAAAGCACAACTTCCTGTTTTCACACTTACTCTTTTTTTTTTCAAGTGTTAAACAAACAAGATATAACTTGTTAATTGGTCAACTTGTTACCTTTGCCAGCCTTACTGTACTGACATCAGACAATCAAACTCTCAGCGCAAAACCAAACAAATATATTTCTCAAAATGTCAAACTGTTCCTTTTAACATTCACATATGAATTTCTCTTGTGGAAGGCTGGTGTCTCAATATTGAATTAAAACATATATATATTCTCACATTATGCATTATCATGTTGAGGTCATGAGAGGTCATTTAAGTTGTTTCACCTGAGAGATTTTCTGTCCGTGATTTTCATGCTAGTCTGAAGTGGATGGGCCTCAGTTGGAAAAAGTAGATTTCATATACTTCCATGCACCCGTCAGGATTTTATTCATATTTGAATCAGAATAAGATGACAGTCCTGATGAAGCAGATTAGCTGAGTTTTTGAGTGTTAAAGTAAATAAAATAAAATTATACCTGAGAATGTTTATTTCCAAAATGTGATTTTTGCTTATCATATAAAAGTTATTTTTAAACTCTATATACGAGCTAGAATTGCCAAACAAAAGGGAAGATACACAAACTTTTACAAAGTGTTACAAACATTATCCTAATCCTCGTTTGTCTTTTCAGACGTATAGCTGTAGAATGATGCTCCAAAGCGGAGACCGTGAGGCTGAAATCTGTTCAGAATTTCACGAAATAACACCAGTGATTACTGACATCCTTGGAAAATGTCCTATAAATGATCTTGCAACCCTCACCCTTATGTGACGTCACCGAGGTGCAATTAGCTGGGACATGTGTCTTTCGCTCCCTCTGTTCCACACACACACTCACTCCCGCTGCCGCTGACCTCACCTGTGCAGCCACGGACACAAACAAACCCCATCTGCCGCGCTGTGCAGTCCATTAGCATACCCCGGTCTCCTGCACTGACACAGGAAACTCTCTGTCATCAATATATTGTGTGCTCTCTCAGACTTCATCCAGCAGGCAGAAATGATCATTACCATGGAGACCGATTTAGTTGAACAGAAAGCATTTACATTTCTCTTTAGATTGGATTCACAGCTCTTAAAATCAATTTAATTGTGTTCGCTCCATTCGGCACACAAACAAATTAAAAGCAAATTGTTCTATCAGTTCATTTTATTGGACATTCCAGCTTTTCAGATGCATTATATATGAAGTATATGAGGTGCTGGTGTCTCTTTACTGTCTTATATTTACCATATTTTATTAGACCATCACATTGCCAGCTGCTGTACCGGGTCATTGTTTGGTGAAGAGGATGATGAGGGTAGAGTGAGATGGCCTTGTGATGAAGATCTGGTGAGTAGCTGAGAATGGGTTGATAGGGCTTAAGTCTGTTGATTCGTAGCTGACCTATTAATAGCAGTGAGGACGTCAGGTTAATGGGTCCAAAGGTCGACAGAGGTGATAGAGTTTTCCTTAAAAGCATGTTGCGAAACATGCTTTACACCAAACAGAGTGCAGAGACCTGAGAACACCCCTCACAGGATCCAGGGCCTATAGAGGAGGATATTGTGATAACATGCAGTATATCTCCTGCTGCTTCCGCATGGTTGTTTGATGCTGTTGGTACTGTAAAGAGCAAACAGTAGTAATTCATCCCTACGCGTCAGAAAATTAAATGCTTTCACAAAGGGACAATATAGAAATCATGGTGTTAGATTTCATTACAATCCAAAAAAGAGAAAGAAATCCAAAAAATCAAATACAATGCCATGTCAGATCCAAAAGATTCTACAGTTAGAAGATGCTACTGAGGGCCTACATTAGCTTCATTAGACAACACAGGCTATAAGTAGACAAATGAGGCATAGCCTTTATAATAGTGACACAAAACACTGAGAGCTCAGAGGACAATACATTTATTTGGCCTTTATTTAACATAGTTTCCCACACCTGGGCGCTGCTTAAGGAGTTTATTGTGATATAATTATAAAGTAATCAGGAACTACTCAGTAACAACTCCAACTGATGTATCACTTTACTGAGCAAAGCAACAACAACCAAAAAATACAGATGCATTTTAGTAGTTTACAGTACAGTTCTGTTGTATTGTGTTGCAAATTGCCCTCTGAGAACATCTAATAAGTGTCTAACAGTGGGAAATGAATCTTTGTGACATATGGGAGTAGAGCTTGAGTAAGTATCACTACCTGCAACCTCCATAAGACTCTGGACAACATTTTTACTTTATGGCAAAGTGAGTCGTACCAATTCAACAGTGTCCTGTTATTTTGAGAAATTGTGAGGATCCAAGAGGGGAAAGGTCCAAAATAGATTTAAAAAGTAAATAAATTAATAAATATGTGGTTGTGCGTGAGAATCATTACCTCTGGTTCCTGAGGAAATAAATCTTACGTGCATACTAACATTATTAGGTCATGCACATTTCATTACACCGGTGAAGATAAATGATTATAATGGAGACTCAATTTCCATTACAGGCCAGAGGGAGGCAGTGTTGTCGTGCTACTCAACCCCTTTTCTGACACAAACACAAGTTGCTGTACGACTCATTTAAGTCACTGAGACTTGGAAATAAATGAAAGTCAAAAATACCCATGTCACTAAATATTCCATTTGGACTCTGTTTCACTCTATCTTTGCTCACATGTTTACAGAGCTGTCTCATGTTGTCTGTGTGTGTGTGTGTGTGTGTGTGTGTGTGTGTGTGTGTGTGTATGTATGTATATGTGTTTGATTGCATGCCCAGTAGAGTGTATCAGTGTATTCAGGGTAATCTCCATGCTCACAGTATTTATATCCCGCACTATCCTTCCTGTCCTCCAACAGCACAGGAAAATGATCTTCACTTGAAAGACCATCTGCAAATACCATCGAGGGCACTGTAACGTTCCCAATATAACCCCACCGCACACAGCCAGCTGAGGGGGGTCCGTTCAGCGGCCTCAGTCTGAGCTGTTAGTAGACTGACAGACATCCACTCTTTTCTTTTTGGGTTGTGTTTTCTACACATGTTTGGGTGGACACCATGATGAAAGCGGAAGATTTAGAGGAAGTAGAGATTGACTTTGAGGACTCCGGGGACCCTGAAGAATTTGATAATGGAGAGGAACCTCAGACGCTGTGGAGGGCCCCTCCTTCTCTGGAAGAAGAGGAGAACATTCATACTTCTACCCTGGTGGAAATCAGCGATACCAAGCCTCTGATTAATGTCAGAGACCCCCGAGGTATCAATGACTGCCTCCAGGTATTGCATTCTTATGCAGTAACTTTAATGGACTTTGTTTTATGGACCATTTGATTAAAAAAAGCTGATAAAAAACAAACACACACAGCCTTTGGCATGTAGAAGCAAGAAGCTGCTCGGCTTATTGCACTGCCCTCCAGTGGATATCACTCATATGTTGAAAGTGAATCAATCCGAACAGGAACATGACGTAGCGGTTCACGTCTGTAGCATCAGCACCACTTTTCTCCTTGTGTCTCCAGGTGACGTTTGAGGACGTGATTGCCGAGCCAGTAACAGTGCGCAGCGGGGACAGAGTGTGGATCTGGAGCCATGCCCTGTTCGAGGTGTCCCGGGTTTGGATCTACAGGATAGTCACAGTGCTCCTGGCCGTTCCCATGTCAGTTATCTCCGGTCTGCTCTTTGCCATCCTTAGTTGCTTCCACATCTGGTAGGTTTAGATCCCGCTGCTTTCCACATGTTGACACTCTCATCTGAGTGAGTGAATAATCACATGAATAAAAATAAAAAAAGAAATAATAAATAAATATAGAGTTTATATTTAGAATTTAGTTGCATAAAATCTTATTTCAATATTATGAAAACTAAACTCATTATGAAATACTTTTTCCTTTCCTCATTGTTTATATTTCTATTTCCAAATGCCCTTTTTCAAAAGTGCTTTTATTTCATAATGCCATGGATTTATTAGTCAGCATTAAATGAAAAGAAATGAGCCAGTAATGACGTTGATGCTAACCAGTTGCATTATGGAAAATCTTGACCCATACTAGGGACTAAAAGTCAGGATGTCTCAGGCCTCAGCTGCACAGATTATTACCATGATTCTTTAAGATCGTCTCTTATGAGTTCCCCAACTTCATGGAAGTGCAATAATGGTTTTCAGTATCTGGCTAATGGAGGAAAACATGATAGCAACAGAAGGACACATCAGTGACAGGAGGGGTAACGATAAAAAAAAAGGGTGAAAAGGTTATGGTAAAATAATAATCTCTGATAATTCTGATTCTTTTCTATTAAGAAGTATATTGAAATGAGAGTCTGTTGAATGCGTGTGTATTCTGTGCTGTGGATTTAGAGGAACTATGTGGGGGGAAATTGGGAAATACCTATAAATAAAAAACAGTGGCTCATGTTCTCATTTGACCCAAAGTTAAAAAATAGTAAAGCAATAAAAGTATTAAAGATTCCTAAAGACTTAATTAGACTAAAACTAGCTGCGTTGCTCACACTGTGACAGAGCACATACCTTTCTTTGTGCAATTGTGGTGATTATCTTTCTCATGTTTGTGTTTCTTCCTACGGCAGGATGGTTTCTCCCTGTGTCCAGTGTATCCTTATGGGCACCCGCTGGCTACAGAGCCTATGGAGTGTCGTGCTGGGCATCATTGTGGGCCCCTTCCTCACGAGTGCTGGGAGATGCTGCGGAGGCTTCAGCGTTCACCTGGCCAAAGAATGAGACTCACACATGAGAAATTCATCCGGACTGGGATTGTAGGTGCTCAAGTGCACTGGTGGACTGAGCCCAAGTGGGCATTGGTTTTTCATTCTTTAATACGTAATTCAAAATAAGATATTTATTAATACGTGTTTTCCAAGATAGCTCAACAGTATCTGCTGGTTCTTTTTAATGATTTCACAAGGCATGTGACATTTTCATACAAACATTTGGACCTGCAATAAAACAAGCTGATGTAGTCTATTTCAAAATTTCATCTTCAGAGTGTGAAATGACTTTGGTGAGACAAAAAAGGGGATTAGAGTTCTTAACAACTGAGATCAGTGCGATTAAGAATTAGATTAAGAGAGTCTCGATAGCTTATGTTGCAGTAAGTGATTTCAAGAAAATGAGAATGATGAAAGCATGAAGTACTTTTACAAATATTGTAGTAGGTTTACGGCTCTGGATGATTTTTAGAATTATGAAAATTGAATGTTGTACAATCTCTATATCATAATGTTTGATTTTGGTTTTATACTTTTTTTTTTTTTACATTTTTAAACTGCTGTTTAGAGTTTTATCTCAAGAAGCAAAAATGTACAACTACTAGGATTTCATTTTAATTATAGAAGTTACTGATTCCAAACCTGAGAATATTTAGTTCTTTAGAAAAGATCCAGTTATATTAGATTTTCCTGGGAGGAAATGGCGGTACAAGACACAAATTACATTTTTTTCTGTTTGAAATAGGATTAGCTCTAAACAGAAAACATCATTATTCTGTTAAATGAAGTGAAGGGCCAGCGGGAGGCCGAGGGTTTAATAATAGAGCATCCTACGGACATGTATATGTATATGAATTAAAAGACACCTCAGTATCTCTTTCAACTCATTATTGTGACTGAAAGAGATATTTAAACCATTGTCTGTTACAGTATACGGGCTATTGCATTGATAATGTGGAGGTCAGCAGGACAGGGAATGTCTTTATGCAATATAATTACCTTCATATATATATATGCAATAATTTCTAAGCTTTAAACAAACATTTTTTTTAGCCAAGCTGTGTATTTAATTTGTATTTTATATAGTTTTATATGGGCAACACTTGTAGTCTTGCGTTTTCTTTAATTAATAAAACATCTTAAATAAAACTTCTGACAAACATGAAATATAATAAAATAAAGATTTATACATGTATGGTCATCCTACACATGCAATGAAAACATTAAATGTCTTCACAAATGGGACACTGACTTTATTTTTCCGTATGGCTCCTTCTCAGAACGGTGTGAAATGCAACATGAGTCTGCTTACTTCCCTCTTTATGAAACGCTTTAAGTCACTGTGTGAGTTGTCACATTTCCACAAAAGAATGATCAACACTAGTGTGTGTGTGTGTGTGTGTGTGTGTGTGTGTGTGCGTGTGTGTGTGTGTGTGTGTGTCTATACTTGATGTGGTATGCTGGCAGTGCCTTCCATATTCCTGACAGTTTGAGGTAGTCGTCACTGGCAGCTGCTTGCTGGCATTCCAGGGTTGGTTAACACTGAGTGGGGTTTCAGTTTATACACTGCCACTCCCAGCCCTCCGAGACTCTGACTGCAGCCAACACATCCGGCCTCTCATCGTGGCTCCCCTATGCTTTTTAATCTCAGCTTCAGCCTCAGCCTGTCAGAGGAACGGGATCATGTTCAACAGTGACTTCAGCCAGGAGGAGAATGTCAGCAGGCACAGCCTCACCCGGGAGGTCGACCTCATCAACAGGGACCCCAAGCAAATCAACGAGGATGCGGTCAAGGTGCAGATGATCCATTTTTCCCTAATCAGCACAGAGATGCATGAATGGAAACATAGTAGTAGATAGTTTGAGGTTTAATCAAGCCTTAACAGTGTGTGTATGTCTAAAACAATGGTTCCTAACTCTCTGTAAGAGATATCTGGGGAGAGGCAGGGTGGAGATTATTTATTGTTACAGTAAAAGCTTCAACAGTTAGTTTTCTTTTTTGTCAATAGCTGAAGCAGTGGCACCAAATAATTCTGACCCAACACACTGCTGCCATGTACAACAAACTAAAATTTCAACATATTAAATGTTTTGCTTCATGAAAAGACGAAGAGGCAGGTGTTTTTCTTTATTATTAACGAGTGCTTTGGTTTATAGATCTACACAGTATTTCACAGGTGAATTTTTATCTTGGTTGAGATTTTAAATCTGAGGCTTAAGGTGTCAGTTTTAAGTTAAGGTTTAAGCTAACATTTAACCCTTAAAGGGTCAGTTCACCCAAATTACAGAACAACATGTACATACAGGTTTGTTTTTATCTGCAGCGGGTTTAAGACTGCTGCTCCCTCTGCTGCTGACACTTCTGCCACCACACTTAAACATCAGACATAAATTAAAACAAACAAATTAACAGACATAAATTGTAAAGGACACAAAAAAAAAATACATTCATAAACCCTAGTATTTATATTTGTTTCCAGAAAGTCTTTTGTATTCAGGTGTCCTCACTATGGGCAGTTTTTGTCATAATATGAATATTATCATTTTCTACCTGAAGCCTTGTGATAATGTCTGTGTATGTGACCCTCTAAGCCTGCAAAACCAAACACAGTAAATAAATGAACCGTCTCTTTGTGCCTTAGGTGAACTTTGAAGATGTGATCGCGGAGCCTGTCGGCGTGCACAGCGTGGACGGTGTGTGGAAAGCCAGCCACACCACCTTCACAGTGTCAAAGTACTGTTGTTATCGCTGCCTGACGGCCATCTTGGGCATCCCTCTGTCACTGATCTGGGGCCTCCTGTTCGCTTGTCTGTCATTCTGCCACATCTGGGCTGTTGTGCCCTGCGTTAAGAGCTGTGTGATCGAGTCCCAATGTCTGAGTCGAATCTACTCGCTGGTCATACACACCTTCATTGGCCCGTTCTTTGAGGCATGGGGGAAGATGTACAGCGGCGTGAAGGTGGTTCTACGCAAGGAGACATAAGTGCTTTATTCCAGCATGAAGACCAAGTACTGAACATTTCTCTTTAAAAAAAAAAAAAGCAAACTTAATAGTTGTCATTGTTGTTTCAATCTAAAAACTGTGTAACCATGAATTTCGCTCTTTTTCTAATCCTATGCTGAAGTCTGCCAAACTTTAAATAAATAATGTTTAAAATGAATTGTTTTATTCCACTACGATGACACTGATCACTCCCACATGTCGTGACAGAAAAATTAAATCATCGTTATACATGATAAATTCAATTTTGCGGCACTTATTGAGACATGTGAATGTGAGTTCCCCTCCTTCACGTTAAAGCTCCCTGCGGCTGTAAAGTTTTCCTTTGACAACTTACCAGGTTTTATAAAGTTCAAGAAAACACCATTTAAGATGAGAATGCACCTTATATGATCAGTTATCAGATCGCCTCGAATCTTAAGGCCAAAGAGACCAAGCTGAAAATAAGACTATTTGTTGGGATAATCAGTTCTTGCCACAAGAGGGAACCATTATTCTAGTTTGACCCCAACTAGGTTTGAAGTGCCTTAAATCTGAAGTCCATGTGCGCTGATTACCAAAGACCTAAAAAAAAATAGAGAGATGGAAATGATAAAAATGATGATGTGTGAACACGTAGGAGGAGCAGTGGAAACTATTTACAAAGTGAATTTCATGTTACATCAATAAGGACAAACACTGTTTGATTTATAATACAAGAAAGTCTGCTGAAAACATTGAAACCAGTCTCCTTGATATGAAATGCATCCTTGTGGAATCTGCTTTGTTGATGAATTTCTGTTGTGATGTTACAGCAGAGATATTTGCATTAAGCCAAACCTTGAGAGTGGATATTATTTCAATAACCTTGATGTTATTCATGCATATCAACATTTTGATTCAAGCACTCACATGCTGGAAGAACACGATTTTAAAATGGTTTTACACAAAGTAATGCTGCTTTAAAGGGCAAACAATCGTGACAGAAACTGAATAAGTTTGTGCAGAGCAGCAACATCTTAAATTGCAAATGAGCATTTAAGACTGTCCTTAAACAATATTGATGCAATTACTGTGATACTTATTTGTTTTTTAAGGTCAAGCTGTTGGAACAAGATTCAAGACTGAAGGAGAGAAGTATGTGAACAACTTTCCAGATGCTCATGGTTGATTATGGAGAAGACGACAATATAAGAGAAATAGTGTGTATGCAGGACTGCAGAGGTGGAAATACATTTACTCACGTTACTGTATTGAATACTTTTTTTGTGTATTTTGTATTTTTTAAGTACAATTTAAAATCGGTATTTTGTATTTTACTTGAGTACGTTTTTACTAAAGTATTGTACTTAGTTACTTTATAAATCCTATCCGTTACTGAGTAAAAATAACAATTCAACCTACAGGGGAAAAATACGCGACAGAACCATTGACAGTATACCAATGGCCAGAACCAACAGTGACTAACTTTACAAAACAACTAACTTTAAGTTGCTACTTAAACTGAACCAGAAGTTCAGTTGTTGTGAAGTTGTTGTTTTTGCACTTACATTTGTTACACTTGTTCTTTAATTAAAAACAAAATAGTTTTGGATTTCTGACCCCTTGTCCTATTTTTACTACCCTCACACCCCACACAAAGAAAGTAACTAAGTAACTTTTACTTAAAGTACATTTCAAATGAACTACTTTTTACTTTTACTTGAGTACATTTTCAGATGAGTACTTTTACTTCTACTTGAGTAATATTTCATCAAAGTATTGGTACTTTTACTTGAATACAATATTTTTGTACTTTTTCCACCTCTGCAGGACTGTGGTCCAAAAGGAAAGTGATGTTTTGGGAACGCCAAGGGCACACATCCTTCGGGATTTCAACCAATGCCAGATGTGACTGGTGTAGAAGTTTCACTTTACATGACATTTTTTGACACAATGACATTTTGTTCTGCTCTCATAATCACAGGGTGTAGTGTATTGTCTGGAAAGGAGGTTTATATTGTCTAGTTCAGTTTAAAACATCTAAAAACAAACATGTTGAAATGGCCGCCGCAGAGCCGCTGCAGATAATTAAATGGCTGAAAGTGGGAACTGCATGATTGCCAGATTACTTGACTACAGGAAGCTTGGATGGCTTTCAGCTGGCTTTTCAGTGTCCTGGGCCTCCTGTGCTGGATGTGTGCGTGAGGCTCCGCTGGCTGCTGGTGTCCTTGATGACATAAGTGGACGAGTTGCTCTTGTGCCTGCACTGTCGATCACAGCCGCAGGAGGAGTGTGTCAGGTACTGTCTACAGCAGCAGAAGAAGCACTGCATCAGGTCGTGGAACAGGTGACCGGCAAAAAACATGTAGATCCAAGGGTTGCAACAGCTGTTGAGGCTGGCCAACAACATGGCAATGATGAAGGCCATGTCTAGGGAGAGAAACAGAGAAGAACATAGGTGTGATATCACTACCTACATCCTAACAGTGTTAAATAAAGGAAACTGTGTATATATATATATATATATATATATATATATATATATATGGGAATATTTTATAATTTTCTATTATCAAATCCCACGAAAAGTTTAACAAGTTTATCTGTGTAGCCAAATCCTAATACATTGCATCTTCATCATTCTCTCTCTGACACTATTAAAACATCCCAGTGAGCCATATCATTGTAATGGGTGACGATTTCCTTCTTTCATTAGTTTATTTTGAGTCGACCGCATGGAGGCTGTCCTGCTGCTGAAAATACCCGCTACAGCAACAAATTCTCAGAGGGAAACAGTCCCAAACAAATACACAGTTGTCTCCTGTTTGAGTAACAATTCTTTAAAAGCTTTTTTGAAAAATAAAAATAAATATGATAATAAACTTTACATTTTGAGCCATTTTTGAAGATTTGCAGCAATGATAAAATATATACAGTATTATATACAGTATATACTGTATACATAGAATATAGCCAGCCCTATCCTTTTAAAGAGGAGCTCTTAGTGACCTGCAGCCTGTCAAGGGTGTCCCCTGCCTCTGAATCTCTAAAAATGTGTGCTGGGACAGGCTCCAACCCCCTGCCACTCAGTATAGACTAAGCAGTTTAGAAAAGGAGTGGATGAGTGGATAGCTGACATGCTGAAGTATTTCAGACAACCCCAGCAACATTTAGAATTATATATTAAAAAAAATATATATATGGAAGTTTGATGGATGCCACACTAATAGGATTTTAAGTTGCTTGACACAAATATGATAAATGGCCGCAATTAGAAGATGCTGTCCTGAGTGGAAAAATACACCTTATTTTCTCATTAATTCAGCTGATTAAATTTCCAATTGTTGCAGCTTCAGAGCAGACTGAAGAAGCACGCCATTTCAACAGTGGAAAGTGAAAGACTTCCAAGTTTTTTTTTTTTTAATGGGGTGAGAGAGAGAGATTTAGAACACGTTGTCTTCTTCCCTCCTCCCGTCAGAGTGCTGACCTGGTCTGTTCATGCTGTTCTGACTCCCTATAGTTCTTTGCTTTATGCTGGGAGGTGTCAACCAAATGGCCTGTCAAAGTTATGAGAGCTGTTCAACAGATAAGTCAAACGGCCCCGTCCAGATCATTTGGTGCAGGGAGTCCAGTCCATGGGGAACACAGTCCTCGTAAAGTGAAATACCACAAAGTAACGACACTCAAACCTTTTCTTTTTAACTCTGCTACACTTCACTTTGACTTGCAGTGCACACACACCACTTCCTTTGTGCTGCCAGAAATGAAAGAAAAACATTAAGCTTGGCTCCTTATCTGTAATATCATGATGTACAGCGCTGATCTTTTGAGACTGAGGTTGGAAAAAGGGAAAAGTGGGCGATGTTGACAATCAGAAGGAGGGCTTTGATAACACTGCCATCAATTATTTTGCCGAGAGCAAACGCTATATCAAAGATAATACTGAAGCTAAAAGGTTAAACAAACATTGTGTAAGTGCATAAGGTTTTTGCTTGGTTCACGTTCTGCTTCACTGTCAGAGGATCCTCTGCAGGTTGGACAATGTGATGATATAACTGAAGTTCAGGGTTTTCACACTGTGGTATCACAACAAAGAGAATTCAATAAGTCCTGAGCAGAGAGTCAGTGAAATCTGAATCATTTTTACTTTTGCACCGAAGTTTGGAAAGATGCTTCTCTGAAAGGTTTCTTTGAAATTTTGGGGTCGTTAACATGGATCGCATCCATAACAGCAAATTTTTATTCAATCTACCCCTTATTTTGTATTTAATGTGCATTGATTAATGTACTGTGCAAATTCATAACATACTGTCAGTAATAAAGCAAAAGTTTAACATGATGAAAGATCTGTGTTGTTTGATAGTGTTGTTGCCGAATGGAAACCACGTCTCTTCAAATGTGGTGATTTTGAAATTGTCAGATAAACTGAAATCTTTTATGAGCTTTTCTCAGTTGATAAAATCCTCCTACCTCTTAAGCTGAATAAGCAAGTAAAAGCCGACTGCGTTATCTCTGAAAGTGGGTCTCCTTCAGATCATGAAAAGTTAACATTTTGGAGATACTTGGTTTTTAAAGGACAGCAATGGGGAGTTCACTATTTCATAGTTTAGTCTGCTAAATGGGAATACAAAATATAGTAATGATGGAGTCCATCCATCTAAACTATATGGGGCCCCCTATTACAACACACACTGTCTGTAGTTTAGTGTTTAGTGTTCACGCATTCTTGCCTTTAATGTGTTTATTTTCCTCATTTTGTGCAAAACTGCTCGGAAGAGGCCCAAAACAGGAAGATGATTAACTCGGCTCAGTCCGGCCTTTTTAAGATAGGCCTATCGGCTGAATGCTCTGAATGAACACTCATGCAATTTTACCCATATAACACCACTTTAAAGTTTATGGAGCATATCTTGCCATGCTGCTCTTCTCCCCTTTAATGTCAAGAGATACCAGGGGTAAATCTGAACAAACTATGCACTTAAATGGAAATTACACAAACCACCACTGGGAGCAGAGAGAGAGAGAGAAACTCTTTGATGTCCTGGTACATTTACTCTCCCTGTGGCTCCAAGGCCTTTTTCTTAACTGATAACCACTGTAAATGACACTCCCATACATCTGCGTTCACTCTGGGGAAGTCTGGAGTTAAACACCATTGTGTTGTCTTGGAAGTAAAGTGGATTGCTTATGCATTCCCAGACATATTGTTTGGTGGGAGAATTGCCTTTGTGCGTATGAGACACTTAGTGCTGAGTTTCTGTTACAGAACCGATCTTGTTTTACATCATGGGCAAAAAATTCACCAGTATAAATCTCATACAAAAGTGATGTTCTGCTGATTGTGACGCAGGGCACGTGGCACCCTATAAAAGAAGGGGAATATCTTCATAAATAATAACATATTCTTATTAATCAACAATGTGTTTTAATGGGGTAAATCACTGTTTCTGGTGAAGGCACATGAACTTCATATTAGGATTCTAAGTCAAGTGCATAGTGCAGTGGTAAAGAAAAAAAAAAACTCTGGATGTGTCTTTACCTTCTCTCGGTGCAGCTGGATCCCACGCAGACCACATCTGGACAAAGAAGAAGGGAGTCCAACATACAATGTAGGCAAGCACCACTACAAATGTCATTTTCACTGTGCGGATCTTTGCTTTTGAAATCAGCCTCACGCTGCTCACACGAGAGAGCGGATGAGCGCCTTTGGAGGCCCTTGGAGTGAGAGCCAGGAAGTGATCCCTCCTGGTTTTTAAATTGAAATTCTGCCATATTTTAAAACATATCAAACCATAGCAGATGCATAAAATTGCCACCGGGAAAATGTAAATGCTGAGACTCATCCATGTAATGTATGCTTTGGCGCCCCATGGCTGCACGAAGTCCCCCCAGCAGTCATACACACCGTTCCCGACCTCCCTTAAAGAAAATATATATGCTTGAGGAGTGCTGAATATCAGGCTGAGCATCCAAGAGGCGATCACACAGAAGCGATCCTTCCTCTTGTGCAAGGAGCGAAGTGGTCTGCAGATCGCTAAGCACCTGTCGACGGACATCAGGACGAGCATGTAGGTGGATGCGAACATACCCACGACCTGGAGATATTTGACCAACCTGCACAGCAAATCCGGCCCGTAGAAGCGGAACGTGATATCCCAAATGAGTTGCGGTAAGACCTGAAAGACTGCGACGACAAGGTCTGCGATACTCAGGTGCTTCATGAAGTAATACATCCGAGACTGGCTGTGCTTGGTGGTGTGGATAGCCCACAGGACGCACAGGTTACCGGTCAGAGCGAGCAGCAGCACCAGGACCAGGACGGTGACTTCCACTTTGGCCACTTCTTCATTTCGTTTCAAAGGATTCACCGTGATGTTCCCTAAATGGCTTTCATTTCCGAGACTTGAGTTGCTCCATGAAACATTCTGCGCCCAAGTGTCATGCTCGCGTAAAAGCTCCTCCATTGTGCGTAAAAGCGCCACTTTGGCGCAGCCAGCGGTCACATTACAGACACAGTGTATCAAATGTACGTCTGTATCTGTTTACCCAGCTCACTCCGTTAAAGTTGGTTTTATGAATGACTTTTTATTCTAAATTAGGGGGAGAATCCGAAAGTCGGCGCTCTGGTCTGTAAAGAAACAAAGGTCACCACTTTATTTTACTGACTGGAAACACATCTGAAACACATATTAAAAAACGTTAATAACCATATCAAGGCATTATGTCCAAACGAAGCTTACCTTTAAAGCGAGTCTTCGCACCGCAGTCCTCATCACTGCGTCCAAATTGATGTCTGGTTTGCTGGAGCTCTGTATCCTACCAATGTCAGTAACCCCCTCCCCTCTTCTTATTTTCCTCTGAAGGAAATTGTTGCGTATGAGCAGTCTCTTCCTCTCTCTCTCTCTCTCTCTCTCTCTCTCTCCCTGTACATTGACTTGAGTGCTCTGCGCTTTTCAAAAAAATCAAATGTCCCTTAACAGCATTTACGCGATTTTATCTTGTATTGCGCATGGAGGAAGGATTCCTACAATCCTTTTGAAGCAATAAGAAGAAAACTCCACTCTGTTCGACTCTCACTTGTTTTCAAAGAAAGCCACCAAATATGGGGAAAAGATGTGGAGCTGGAAGAGCTTTGGTTCTATATGATTACATCTGAGACTCTGATGATGTGCTGCAAACTGGTACTTCATGTTCAGGCTCAGGTGAAGTAAAAAAAAAAAAAAAATTAAGAGTGAAAGGGCAATGAGCAATTCAATCCAGTTTCATATCAAACAAACAAAAAGTGGGCTGATGTGAGTGATCAGAATATTTTAACATACCGTACCAAACAGCTGTAAAAATAACTTACTCCCTTGGGTGATATTCTTTCTCAATTTTGTTACCCGGAAGTCATGAAGGAGGGATTTCTACATACTAACTCAAAATAATCTCCCCTTTCTTTTCAGGTCACAGCAAAAGATAATCAGAATTATTCATTTTTAAACCATGATCCAAAATGTTCGGTATTTTTATGCAGCAGTCAGAATGGGAGGCTGTCACAGATATCTTGTTTTTGAACCAAACACTTTACTTCTTCACTCAAATCCAATTTAAAGTTTGTCATGTTGTTCATTTCATTTGCATTAAAAGAAAAAAAAGAAAAGAAAAGAAAAGAAAAACAAAACCTTTTCTTGACTGGATACATTTCTCAAATGCACTCATCTATATAAAGTAATCATTTTCAATATCGCTTGGTAGAATACCCATTTGATCCTCTTAAGGATCCATTAACATGATATCAGTTATTTTAGTGATCATGTTCTTCAGCCACAAAGAGGAGTAAATCCAGTTTTGCTTCACCTCACGCAGAGTGATTTATTGCTCTGAAAATGAACTTGTGAAAATCACATGTTCAGTGTGAAAACATTTGTTTCTTTGATTCATTTGACACATTCAGAGTCAAAATCAGAAAAAAAAAAAACTTTAATGATTCCTACAGGGAAATTCTTTGGTTACATTTGCACAGCACACAGGCAGATTATATAAATAGTAACAATAATAATAATAATAATAATAATGATAATACAAAGTAAGTGAATAGCAAAATATACAAATACCTCATTTAACATTCAGTTGAGCTGTTGCAGGTGCTGTGTTGTTAGTCCATTGTTCAGCTGAATAGCCCTCGTGTCTTGTTGAATGAAAACAACCTGAGCACACATAATGGCATGTAAATGGGTCACTTCTTTCCCCCCTGAGTACTACTAACATACATGATTTTGTTCTTGGCAAACAACAGTTGAGCTACAGAGTTGATCTGAAACACTCACATGATCCTCAAACAAAGTTATATTTTCAGTCCTGGTTATTGAATAAATCTACTTAAAGTACTATGATCATTAATAGTTAGAATCAATTTTTATAGTTTAACTTTTCTCATGCAAACCTCCTCCCCAGGAGAACGAATTTTAATACCTGATTAAGTCAGCTTTGATTGGTTACACAAACATGATTTCTAAAAAGGGCTTTCTATGCAAATCTGGGGAATTATTACCATTTTCAATTATAGGCACATGATGATTAAGTGTGTGTAAACACTGATCAGACACAACATTAAAACTGGTAACTGGTTTTAATGCTGTGCTTGATCAGTGTATGCTCCCTATAGATGATTGTATTTATTTGTTTATTTAGAAATTCGGTTTCCATGGCAACTTGCTGTTTGCAGCTGGAGTCAAGATGTTTCAGGAGGAATGAGCTGAGATGGCCTGGGCACCCATAGCATGTAAGTTAAAGAGTTGTGTGTTGAGTAACCACGTATGTCTGGGACAAAAGAGATCAAAACAAATCAAATAGAAGAAAGAAAGTAGCGGGCCTCTGCAGCAGTGTCATTGATCCAGACATCTTCCTGAAAAGACTGTCACAAGTGAAATTGCAGAGAGCAGAATGAAATGTACGTAATGGCACAGCATCTCATACTTCACCGACTTTGCAGCCACACGTACACCCCTCCCACCCCCCACCCCCACCCCCTTTTCAGTAAATAGAAGAGCAGAAGCAGAATTTCTGACACGTGGGAGCATATTCTAGGACACATGCCAGATGGATGACATGCTTTATTTTCCTCAGTCAATATAAAGGGTGTGAACTACGAGACCTGTCATATGCAAGTTCCAGTTGATAGAATAGACATTTGTGGTCAATACATTCTGCAACATTTCATAAAATTGAATTGAGAAGGTTGCATTTAAAACGTGTCAATCAAGGTCTTAAGGATTTTTTTTTATTTTTTATAATTTCTGAAATGGACAGGAGTATGGCGTCCGGGTTATGCATTCATTCCTGTCTTTGTTTCGCACCTTTTTCACTGTCTGGGGTCATTCGACAAAAACTCAGGTGTATGTGAGAGTTTCTCTGTTATCATTTTATCATTTTGATAATTTTACCAAGTTTAAAGCAGCAAGGAACCCAAACACAAGAAAGATAACAAAGGCACTTATAAAAATGTACAAGTCTTTAGTGATAATTATTAAGAATGTTATTATAGAATGGTGTAAGGTGCAAAAAGTTGTATTTTTTTCACAAAAATACATCTGAAATATGTAAGACATGAAATACAATGCAGAATACAATTTCAAGTGAACTAATTTCATTGCAACTTTTTTACTGAAAATCTGTGTTTATCTGTAAAAGATATTACTGTAATAAATGAATGTTTTAACAATTTCTTTTAGAAAATATGTTGCACTTTCAATTGGTTCCCTCAGCTTGTCTGTACATGATATATGAATAAAGTTATGTTATGAGAAATAAAACATGTTGAGGTTGTACTCTGAAGAATAGATGGACTAAGAGTGTTTTAAGTTTGGAAAAATAACATCCACATTATTTTTCAATGTAGAGTTTACACTCAAAAAATCTTAGCTTATTTGCCTCATCAAGCCTGTGTGTGTGTGTGTGTGTGTGTGTGTGTGTGTGTGTGTGTGTGTGTGTGTATGTGTATGTGTGTGGTTTGATCATATTTGATCATAGACAGTTTTCTGTTAATATAAACAAGCAGCTGCCATCATATTTTGATTCAAATGCTGCCAGAGCTTGACTAGTGCAGATGAGTACAGTATGTGACACTGACTTTTCCTAACTGAGCTCAGATAAAACACAAATACAGAAAACACTTGTGTGAAATAATCTCAACTGTTTTAAAGAATAGGCACACATCCTCACATAATGTATGAAGCATGGACAGGCAAGGAACATGGAAAAGCAAAAAAAAAAAAAGAAATCTGATTTTATGTCATTGAAGAATGAATGTAGCTGGTTATATTAAACTATAATGACTGCATGGCCCCATGCAGTCACTTAGTTTCTGTTTATGCCTCAGGCTCGCTCGGAGTGTATCAACCAAAAGTGTGTACAGAGTTTTTTTGGTTTTTATATCATTCATTGAAAAACGTGTAACTACACCAATGATAAATCTGCTTAAACATACAATATTGGGTGTCAGACATTATGTCATGCATTTAATGAATATTTCCAAGCACCTCGCCTGATTAATTTCTGCTTTTTTAAACAACACATACTGTACACAACAACACTCTCATATTGTAGTAAGTATTAGCAGCTGGGTGAGCAATGGGGGGTTTTCTCCAACAGGTAATTTGGAAGATGCTTTAACAATAAGGTCATAAAAAGGTTATGAGATGTTACGTAAACTTATTGCAAAGAAGGTTTTGGTTACGAAACCGCAACATAAACTTCTGAAAAACATTTTAAATTTTATGAAACAGTAATGAATATTCACATAGCATGAGACTTGATGAGATGTTGTTGATGTGAGGAGCTGAAATCTCAAGAATAGCATCTTTATTTCGGCTACTGACTCTTCCTACTTTAGGGTTTGATATTAACTAGAGTACTGGCTCTGAAAGAAATCGACGATCTGGTCAGTAAATATTAGTGTATAATAATAAGAACTTATTTTAATATGGGAGCTAATGCATCTTAAAATATGGCAGAGACAGGAGAATACTAATAATGAAGATTTGTCAGGAATAATTTCAATCTGCAGTTATTCAATGGTTTGTTGTGAAATTAATTAATATCCCATTAAGGGACAATTGTTAAGGTGTTTTGAAGTGACTGTATTTATAAATTCTGGCATCTTTGCAAAAATACAGACAAATAAAGAATAATAATGGAACTGTCCTTGAAAGTGAATTAGTGAGAATGAAGCTTTACAGATTTTTTCTTATTTTTCAAATAGAAGCCAAATTCTCCAAAACAAAGACTAAAGACTTGTAGTGACAAATTTAAAGACCCAAGCCAAGTCACCAACTGCATTTTCAACTCTACTTGATTCTTCTTCAAAGAAACACGTATGCGGACTTTGAGCATGCAGAATGTCCATGTGAAACAGTACGCAGTGATCACCTGCAAAAAAAAAAAACACAAGGAGCCATTCGCCTAACATTTTTAGTGGCAATAACACAACACAAATATCAGCATATGACACTGGCTTTTCATGATAATATAGTATCTGACTATAATCTTACTTGTTAGTCGGTATCAAGATCAACTATGGCTTTTACTAAAATATTGGCCAGATGAATGATGCCAGTAAACATATTTCCCATGTGAACATAAGTTTAAATTGTTAATGAACCAGAACAGAACTATGATCAGAGGTCAGACAAGGTCATAATGTTCCCACAATAAAGATGCCTTTAACCAAACCATTAGGGATTTTTGAGGACCTCCCCTTATGTAAATTATCACTGTCTGTCCTGATTGCAACACATGGTACACACTGACACGGACCACAAAAAAATGGCTCTGACCCCACCTGAAAGCCAATCAGAAAGCAGAAGAATAATCTATAGAATAATCATTTCATGAATCCCTGCATGGATGTTGTTTACTACTACACTGAAGCCAAATATCGACGTACACATTCTTTATTCTGTATTCAAGAAACTTGACACAGCTGCATTAGAAAAATTGAAAAAAAAATCATATGTTTTTGCTCATTGCTATCATACTGTAACTCCATCAGTAGCAGCACAGGTTAGATACATTAGCATGCAAGTACAAATACTGTATGATATAGAACAGGATAATATGTGGTAAAAATATCTTGTTCCACACAAATATGTTGACATGAAACAGATGAAGGTTCTTCAGCATGGAGACTGGCATGTAAATAGACAGAGAAAGGATCCAGTGTTGCAATACTGACCACACATACACTCTGTGTGACAGTGATTCCAGCTCACTTAGCATCAATGTGCATCATCAGTTCATCACTTTATTTTAAAATCAAGGTGGCGTGTTGTGACAGTTGTTTGACACGGTGATGTAAGCGTGGAGGCCTCCCCGCTGTGGGAACGTCGGAGCACATGAGGGTCACTGTAATACGGGGATAACAAACCCATGTGTTGGTACAGCTGCCCTGTGGTTTCCGTGCACTCACACAGGTATAAACCAGCAGTCACTCTCTTGTTCCTAACCTGAAGCATGTGTGTGGTGGTGGAAGGGTCAGAAATCACATGCAAAACTAAATCATGTTAGCGTGACTAAAGCAAGGTTTGTGTGCACACTGCCAACCAAAACAAACGCTGTCTCTATCAGACAGCCTTTTTTTTTTTTTTTCACTTAAATATGCCTGTTGTGTACATGATATGAGGATTGTTTAATATGTGCCCACTTTTTTCTCGCCTGGTGCTTGATATTCACATTTTAGATTTAAAACAACGCTTTTGTTGAAACTGAAAAAAGTTTCTTGTCTGATTTCCACAAGATCTGAGACAAGAAAAGGCGTAAGCACAATATAATGAGTTTTTAAGGTTGCAATTATTAAGATTTAAGTCCTTGAGAGATTTGACCACACCTGTGTTTACTGGTGCCTTTTTTATTATATTGGATGCTGACTTACATTTAAAGAGACCCCTGCATTTTTCACTGAAGGCAGAAAACTTGCCTGGAGCAGCTACTTTGTCAGAAGTGCAACAGGAGAACAACAACTTGTGTATCTGTTTAGGGATAAAGGCTGAGTTGATTCATTGTGTCATGTTGTTTTAATAAAGAAGGCAGTCAACAATGTTGTTTTATTATGTATTATCATCGCATGAAATTTGTGCAAGCACTGGTTTTGTCATCGGCATCATGTCCAGTACGTGCAAGCACCATTTCCTGTGAATCCCTGAAGGCCAGTAACTGAGTGCGAGTACATTTAATGGCTATTGCTAAAACAATTTCCTGTCACAAATATGATCAAGAACTAGGGCCTACTATCATGAAAATCTCGAGCAGTATATCTTTAAGTTATCAAGAAATGAATGGAAAAAGAACTGTCTCACAGCCATATGCACATAGTAATTCTTTTTATTGTGGTAGTTTACATTATTCACTCAAAATCCAAGTGTGAAATCCGATGCTGGGATTTTACCTTTCTGTTAGTAAGACTAAGAGTTCAGTCAGCAGAAGTAGGAGTATCTCAATTTCTAACGAAATGTAGTATTTATAATTAATATATAAACACTTAATAAACTATTTGTAACACATTATAATGTAATGGTAAGCAGATATAAGTGTCTATTCATGTTTGTTAAAAACTGGAACTCCTCCTGTGGACACCCATAAGTGAAGGCCCTCAAGATAATGCTCGACAATATAAAACAGTTGTAATTATATAAAATATGTCTTCATAGTAGAAGTTATACTCGTTGTATAAATATCTTACAATCAAATGAACTTAAAATGTCCTTATACCTGTGTATAACTAGTCTGTTATAAACCATTTATTAAGTGTTTGTATACTTACTTACTTGTATACTTACAATTACCAAATAGATGTGTTAGATACATGTTCCAATAAGATTGATAAAGGTATAAGGTTTCCCGTCCTAATGGGAGCAACAAAGCAAAGACGAGAGTTTTCTCTTGATCAATCAGGTACAATCAGTGAAAACGACTGGTATGACATTTTAAAGAATCTAATGAGAAAAAGGCCTTTTAACTTTGCATATTTTCAGCATGTCTTGTCTGTCTTTTCAAAAACTGAATCCTTTATTCAGAATATAATAAACCCAAATGACTATTCACCAGGACGTCCCTGTTTCATCTTGTTCCGTATCTCTTTGAAGTGCAGTGGTTTCAGGGAAGTTTGTTTGGTTTATCTGTTACAATTATCTTGAATAATTTCCCATTGTAGCATTTGTTTTAAATAGAATCAATGAAACTGTGACTTATGAGAGCCATAGAAAGGACACGAGTTCTGTCGGGACCCAGAATGGCCCTTGTTAAACTGATAACATTTTAGCTTTTGCAGAGCTACAACGCATAACAAAAGGTAACTCTCTCTGCACTTCTGTGACTTTAGAGCTAAAAAAAAAAACTTTTCCTGTTAAATCTTTGACAGCGTTCAACTATTTTTGGCTAAGTGAGAAAATAATAATCACTTGGTTTTAGAGCCAACAATTTCAACGACCACATCAGCATGTGGACACAATTTAAAGAAACATGGATGAAAGCCAACTCCACAGAGAATCCATAAGACAGCAGCGCATTGTATAGCACTATAGCCTCTGGCATTACTCTGAGACGATAGCACACTACTCGCAGCATCTGTAACATCTGCAGCTGAGATCTATTAATGGAAAATCAATGACATGCATGCGAGCAGAGGGTTTGCATGCACACTGCTACCTTTTGGTGATGTGCCTTTGTAAAAGTGTGCCTTGTCTGTGAGCTAATAGTTCTGTGCTACAATGATTCATTTACCAAAAATCCGATGGAAAAAATGTGTATGAGAGCATCAGGTCATGAAGATGTTTCTCAAATGTTTGGATTCTTTACAAAATACTGTAAATCATAGTTTCCTGTGCTGTCTACCCTGAAGCACAAATGTAGCTCCAAATCACGTCTCTTTGTTTATTCCAGGTCAATTTGGCTTGACATGGGATTATACTCCTGAGAAAATTCATTTCAAGGCTGTGCCTCATCAAAGTGAGATGGAGGGAGATTGAATAAGGGATTGTTGTACAGCACTTGTCCATATACTTGAATGGAAAGAAGAAAAAAGAGAATTTCAGTTTAGATTGCTGACCCAAAATGATATTGACTATCTTTTCCTTGATAAAGTCAAATGTTGCAACTTTACACGTATAAGTTTGCATAAGACTATTTGTTTCCCCTGGCAATGAGCAGTATTTAATAGGACCAATTTAACATGCGCTTGGTCATGTAACAAAACACTTCAAATTTTGTGTGCTGATACGGGAGCTCTTATTAGAATATCCATTCTAGCAAAGTGCGTCAGACTCAGGTTCTCAATAGAAAGTGATCCATTTAGAGCTGTGTTGACATATGGCCTCTGTAGGATCACATCATACAGTAGTCAGAGAGGATAAATTACAGTAGAATGTACCACAGTCAGCCGGGGATTCACAAAAAAGAGAGAGAATGTGAATTGAATTTGTTAAGGTGCAAACTGCCTTGTTCTGAGTGCAATTTAGACAACTAAAGTTATACTTTAGTATGTGTGGGGAAAGCCTTCCTCTTGACATTTAGATCTACTCAGGAGCAGAAAAGCTCATATTTAGAACTATATAATAGGTCTATGACAAAATAATATGAATTATGATAGATATTGAAATGTGGTTGAGTATTTATAAAACAATAAGATCAATTCAAGTAAAGAGGAAAGGGAAAGGTATCCTTTGCTTGAAGTCGACCCATTAAATTATACCAGATGGGGCTGTACCTTCTGCCACGAAATGTGGGAATGTCCTATTATACAACCGATATGGGGAAAGGTTTTACAGTGTGTGGAGCATGGCCTTGGGGAGCGAATACCAAAAACTGCAACTGTAAGCCTGAGATGTGATGAATCTCCAAATAAAACTGAAACCGCTTGAATTGAAAATGTTACGCATTGTTTTTAAATTCTGGAAGAATGCTGAAGAAAGGTCTTTCAAGGTATAACTACTTTTACTGACAAAAACAATCAGGTTATGTTATATTTACTTTTGATAGCTTTTTACTTTTATTTATTTATTGATTCATTTTGAGATAAACCTTAATGCAATATATTTCTATTATTGGATTTATATTAAAGTACATGTTTATATAAGCTAGTTGTGGGAGGAACTGGTAATGCTCCCGGCAATGTATTCGATCAGCCCATGCCTATTATATGATGCAGTAGGACTGTTTTTGTTTTGTCATGGGGTCAAATAAAAATGAATTTGTATTGGTTATAGATTTTCTTCTTTGCGTCCTATTTTGTCTAAGCAAATTACCATGTTAGTTGCTGTTGTCAACGTTATGTGTATTGCTATATTTAATATTTATATTTCTTTAAATCATAAAAGATATAAACATGGGCATGGGTTGATTTCATTATATTGATTAGGCTCATTACATTTGCTTGCATTTCTTATATAACTAAGAACACAGAATTGTACTGCACATCAAAAGACCAACAGATTTTGTTGTATAACAAAACCTCTGTCATCTGGCTTCACATTGAGCACATTTCATTCTAAAATAACTCAAACCTGATTTATTTAGTTTAGCTGCAGCACGCTTTGTCAGACTTGCCACACTGAGCAGTGTATATCACGGAGATAATTCTCGGCAGCTGACTTGGTTCCAGTCATATCTGTTATTGTATCATCGAAAGAAGATATTGTGTTTACAGATTGCACTGGGAGCATGTAAAATGAAAGCAAGATGGGGACAAAATATGAATTCTTAAAGAAATCCACAGGCGATGAGTGCAAAAAAAAGAAAAAAAAGAGAAGGATTTTCCTTTTGCAATGGAGATCTCTCTGAGAGGAATCAGCTGATCTGACCAGGGATAAGAATTTGAAGCAGTCAGTTAAAGATCTTAAGGTCTAAAAAATGTTATTTATCCATAAATCTTTTCTAGGAAAACTTTAATCAAAAAGAAAGTCTAAGATTTTGCATATAAAATAAAATGTTATTGCTTTTCCACCATCTACCAAAGTTCCCTTGAAAAAACGTTTAATCTACAACTGCAGATCAAGTGTGGTGTGGTGGTGTGAATATGTTATATACACTACCTCCTCTTCACGCCTGCTGATGGCAGTTTATGTAAAATACTGATTCACTGTTGGATGAAGTAGAACAAGGTGGGCTCAATGCACATTAATATAAATATGCTTTAAAGCAAGACTATGTAGCTTTCGTTGAAAAGTAGCCACAGCGACCACAAGCGACAATTACGTGATTATGGTAAATGCTAAAAATGGGAATGTCTGTTATAGAGCAACATCTACTGTAGCTAAAGTTTACAAATAATATGTAACATTCTGGAACAGCACAGCAATAAACACAATCCCAGCTAACAAAGATCACATTTTTATTAAATAAAACTGTTTAGTTTAAACATGTCACATCAACTGATATGACCTAGAATACCAAAGTTGTCTTTTTTTTTTAATATATAAATCTTTTTCTTTTTAATCAATCCAACAGTTAAGTTTTATGATAAGTGAGGAGCATTAGCAGTGTCACTGGGTTGCTAGCATCGCCAGAGCAAGCAATAAACCTAGAACAGAGGAAATCCACAAAGGTTTTGGATTTAAAAGGATTTGGTATAATTTCATTATTTCCTGTATGAAAGAGCCACTGGTGTCCCTCTCAGAGCTTGTGTGTTCCCATAACAAGAATAAAACAGAAGAGGTCAGTCATGGGAACAGAAGGGATACTGCACAGGGGACAATGGTCAATGGTCCTATCCATAATAGAAATAACATTTTACGCAACAAACAAAGCTCTGATGCTCCCATAGGGTTCGGAGGAAGAAATCATCATGAAATCATGAAATTGTGCTTCTGTTCTTGAATATGTTTCACATCAAAGAAAAGACAGGTCTAAAATAATTTTCAATTTAATCTTAAAATAAACAATAACCCTGCAGGTAAACTAGTTGTCAGTTGGTTACAGATAGTATATTAATTTTTTTTATTATATCCTTTATTTAACCAGGTAAAAATTTAAAGTTAAAATCTAAAATTTCTAAAATCTAAAAGAGAGATCTGCCCAAGAGAGGAGCAATGTGCACCACCTCAACTGGGAGATCACAATATATTAACTAATATGAACATAATAAGGACATTTTGTTAGTTTTGTGTAGCACCAGATTCGGGATCAGAAATATATTATTCATTTAGAAAAAGAAACAAAATAGTTTTAATATGTTTTTCAATGTGTTTCTCTTACTTTAGGCAATACTTTAGGCAATAAAGTAGTTCCATAAAGGTGTTTCTATAAGAAGCAGTTCCAACATGTTATTTCCTGTAAAACCACAAATGTACTTTGTACAGATGAAACAAATAAGATGTTGTCATGGTTTTTCATGGCAGACACTTTTTGTTTGTGTTTATGGTAGTAGTTGATTTCCTTGTGTGTCTCAATGGTTTTACTTCCTATCTTGGTCCTGTTTCTCTGTTTGGTGATTGTCTGCCCCGCCCTAATGCGTTTCACCTGTGTTTAATCACCCTTGCCTCCCTTGTGTCTATATAGTCTCTGTGCTCCCCTTTGTCTGTGTCGGTTCGTGTGTTCATGTCTAGTTTGTCCTCGGTCTGTTGCCTGTCGTGTTGCCTGTTCATGTCGGCTGTTATCTTTCCCAAGCGTTAGGCCTACCCGTTAGGTCCTTGTCTTCTAGTTCCTGTGATCCCCTGTGGTTCACCAGTTTTGTAAGTTCTTCCGTTTATAAACATTTTTGCACTTCATCCGTGTGTTTTGATCCAGCCTTACCCGCACCGTGATAGAACGAACCGATATGGACCCAGCAGCATACGCCAGTTTCATGGCTTTTAAAAAAAAAAATAAAAAAATTTAGGTTGCCTCAATCCTCTCAACCAGTCGATCGTCAGGCCTCTTTGCACGTGTGGCACCCCTGAGAGGGAATGGCCACATTAATATTATTTTGTGTATAAAGCCTATGTATGAATGGGACACTTTCATTAATATATGTATTTATTTTCATTTATTTTATTCAAAAGTAGAGAACTATATGAAAGGGGTCATTTTATTTTGAAAAGCAGTCGGGCGGAACGTTTGTGGACACTCCAGGTGTTCGGGGGTACGGTAAAGGAGCCCCACCTTTCGCTTCTACCTCAGACACGTGCTGGAGGAAAACAGAGACGCTTGGTGTCTTCATTACTCCGCTCTTCACCTGCTTTTACAGGTCGGTAAACGGTTTGAGAATCGGAAAATGTTGGTTTATGTTGTAGCCTTTTATCCATGCTAATGTAAACAAGAGAGTTTAAGGCAGTTCACTTGAGTTATTTATGGGTAAA